>NW_019154107.1:6312443-6444287 GCF_002288905.1 Enhydra lutris kenyoni | reverse complement strand
AAAAAAAAAAAAAAAAAAAAAAAAAAAAGAAAAGAAAAGAAAGAAACCAGAGTGGGAGGAGGAGAGGGATGGCACTGCTCTGCACTGGGAGACATAAAATCTAAAGTGGACTCTGCATCTGAAAAAACAGAGATCATTTCGGGCTAACTGGAGAAATCTTATTATGATCCAACATATTAGATGATACTATGAGAAGGGTACTGTGGCTAAGTAGACAAGCGTCCCCATTCTTAGGAGGTCACTGATGAAGCACGTAGACGTTAAGTGTCATGGTGTTTACAACTTACTTTCAGAAAGTTGACCAAAATAAAGTCTGTTTGTACACAGTTGGGAAGAGGAAGGAAGTAAACAAACATAGAAAATGTTAAAAATCCACAATTCGGGGCCCAGACTTTCTGAAAAGGGCAAGATAACACAGATTTTAGGTTTTTGTGGCCACACACATCTATCTGTTGCTATGGCGCATTCTTCTTTGCACTTCTCTCTTTTTTTAAAACACTTTCTTAAAATGAAAAAAACATTCTGAACTGGGGAACTACACAGTAACAGGCATGATTTCCTTCTGGGGTAATGAAAATGTGAGATGATTGTGGTGATGGCCGCCCAACTCTGGGACTACAGTAAACACCACTGAAATGTACACTTTAAATAGGTGCATTATATGGGATGTGAATTACAGCTCAATAAAGCTGTTTAAAAAAAACTGGCTGTGAGTGGGCCTTAGTTGACCCACAATCTACACTTGGTGGTAATAAGGAAGCAAATCAAAACAACAAATACTGAAGATAATTTCCCCTTCACATTTTACAGAAACTAAATCAGGCTTGTTTACTCAAAAAAATGTTTTGCCAATGATTATGTAGCTAAGAAAATCTGACGCATTCATTTATATCATTTTAAATTTTGATTAGACAAAGCCAGTTGATTACTAAACCTTATTATTGTACTGTACTACTATCAAAGAGCCAAAATTTTAAGTACCTCAATTCAGGAGGAATTAAAAGACATCACTTATTGCTGCAGCTCTCAAAATCACCAAGTCTAAAATGACCACAGAACTGAAATTCGAAAATAAGTAAAAGAGCAAACTCTTTGGATGACTGAGACATGAAACTTCATTTCATGGTGGTGTTTTTGCTTTTTACATATAATTTTTGACATAACTATGCTTCTCTCAATATTACAACATATTCTACACCTAAAAACAATTGTGGTAGGTTCTTTTCTCCTTTAAAGGATACTTGTGTCAAAGGACCAAGTCATCTCAAATTTTGCTTCTTGTAATCTCAAAATGGCACTCTCTTGAAAACAAAATATAGGTACCTTTCTCATGAAAATCAAGGGCATCGTCTTCAAGGTCATCATCAAAAATCTCTCGGCCATCTTCCACATAGCCGATACCATCTGCAGGAACAAAATTTGAAATTGAGATCAAGTTTCTAATAGTGGCCAGTAATATTTTAGCCACAAAAAAACAAACCACCAAAAACACCTTTTATACCTACTCAGATGTTCTGTGCTATTTTTAAATGTAGCAGAATCCTGTTTAGACAGGTGTCAGATGAAACATATTATCTACAGAGCAGGTTTATTGTGTCAAAACCAAAGGATATATGCTATGCCCATCTAGGTGAGCTAGGGAAATGATTTAGTACAACAGGATGCTTAACAGTAGTTTTACTCTACCAAAAGAATAAAAAGCAAAAGAATCAAGATCACAGAGGCCCAGAAAATCACCTCAGTCTATGAGGCAAAAATGGCAATATGGCTAAGCCCAACGACAGAAACAGAAACATAAATATGCTCACAGGTGCAGTCCACATCACTCCCTGTGGTCAGGTGGTCACCAGGCACATGCCCAACAAGTCACACCCAACAAGCGAGAACCAGTGAATTTTCGACATGGGTTCTAAGAACATCAGGAACAGCCTCTATCTGGTGCTTTCGACTGGCCAAGTTACTCTTCACACATATAGCTTCATATAATCCTCACAGCCATTCCGTGCAATAGACAGTTTTCTTATCCCCATATCACCTGAGGATACACCATGGGCACATGGTTCCGCCCATTTCCTACAGAGTCATATTCTGGAGGATTTACCTGAGGTATGTGCCTGGATTCTCCAAAATACCCCTAAATAAACTCTCTATTGTACTCCCTCCACACTCTCAAATAATTTATTTGAGAAAAATCCAAACCAACAATAACATCTTAACAGTGTTTTACATCTGCTAATGCAAAGCAGCAACTCTATCATATAAGACTCGATGAAGAGCAACTAAAACAATGCCTAGGAGGCAATTTCTTCCCACATACCATCATCCACGATCCAGTCGTCATCCTGGCGGGCCTGAACCAGCTTCGAATACTGTTCTTCATCAACTTCTTCATAAACACTTGTGAAGTCCTCAACCTGCCATCATATAAGTTTGAGAAAGCTTCAAATGGAGTGAAAGTGTTAAACAATTCTGATGAGAAATTGTCAAATTGAAACAGGAATGGCAGCCTGAAGGAGCAGCTGCAACCAAATCATGAGTTCTGACATTCAACACCACTACCAGGTTTTCCTTAAATAGACATCAATGAACTTAGTATTCCTTTTAGGTGGGTGTTAACACAAGATATTAAGTGATTCCATTAGCATAATACACTTGTCACACCATCAATTACTCATCTACTTCATAAAAAACAAACTGAATTATAGCCAATTCTTTGTTAGCAGCTTTGGGGATTATTCACTTGTAACTTCTAGACTGGTTTCTCCTGTACTTAGCAAACCCATAAGGCATGCCAACTCCCTCCTGCCTAGCTGACGTTGCCCTGCAAACTGACGATTTTAGTAACTATTCAACCAACCAAAGGTAGTTCAAAAGCTAACCTTCCCCCAGCTACCCTCCTCCTCAAATCAGCACAACAAGCCTACTCTCTATTCTACAGGTACACTAGAAATAATTTTTAAGTGATCCCTATTTGCATTACCACTGATCCCCTACCATTCTCAGATCTTGAGACTGGAAACACTGAAATGCTGTGCTGTGTGAAGGGCAAGTTCTCCACTAACATGAGCTGCCCAACTGCCAGAGGGCCATAAGGCCAGTACCTCCTGGCACAAACAGAGCAGCTCACTTAAGCACAGTTTAAGCAACAAGCAGAACAGAGGCACACCATCTCAGCTGCCATCGACTTACCCAGATGACAACTGGGTGGGCTACTTAGAAGAATTCATAGAAAGCAATTAAAAATTGCCCCCTTCTCTCCAGAGTTCAAGTGGTTGGGAGTGCAGGAAACGACTAACTCCTGCTGGAGAGCTAAGTCTCCAAGAAAAGTCGCTGGCCATGGAGCTTTGAGAGCCCAATGGGCAGAGCCGACTGGACTCCTGCCACAGCTCTGAGACAATTACAGGATCGGGCTTAGTTTTCGCCTGCTGTTTAATCTGTCCTATAGGGATCACTGGCAAATGTCGATTTGGCCTTTTACCATCTGATAACAGAAACTACCTGCCCTACCAAATTAAGCTATTGACAACACAAACACAAACTAGTCAGATTATATTACTATACTGACCAATTTTCTTTTGGCAGGGGAAGGGAACTGGCAGGATTATTTGTGTTGGTTGAAGTCCATTAAGCATACTTTGTGTCTTATTTAAGCAACTCACTTCTATACTATCAAAAAGATATCAGAAAACTACCTTAGAAAAACATTTTGAGTAAAGTCATTTTGCTTCTATGTCAAAACACCGGTGCTACTGCTCAGCATGAACTCTTAGAGCCATGCAATTAACATGAGTGATTAGAGGGAAATCAGTCACATTGTGTCAACATCTGAAATGCCCCCACACAACTCCTTTATAGAAGTACCTACATTAAAAATGCTTTACTCCTGCTTTACTGTAATCCTTTTAGCAGCCCTTTGTGATCTGATTGACTCACTTAAATGAATGATGCCAAATGACAAAAATCCTCTTCCACTTTCTTAATTGCACAACACAGTATAGGCTGTGGTTAACTATGCATATCCTGAAACCAGACTGCCTGTGCTCAAATCAGGGCTCTGCCACTGTGACCTCAGGATTCTCACCTATGAAATGCTATTAATCACAGTATCTAACTTTTCATGATTATTGGAAAAATTGAACGAACACATTTGTAAAAAGCACTTAGAACAGTGTTCACTAAAAAAGTATAGTAGCAATTGCTATTATCATTTTTTTTTGCTCGTATTAATTAATCACTTTCAAGCCCTGAGGCAGCTGAGATAATCAGGGAGCACTGAAGGTGAAGCCACACAATGCTGTGTTAGATGGTAACCACCCTGGTTTTTTGTTTTTGTTTTTGCTTTTTACCTGCCCGCCATCAACAGTGGTTAGAGGAAAACAGCGGAAAAAGCATCACATTCAATCTTACACACAGAAGCCCCAAGTCCTCACCCAATGCAGACAATATTAGGAACAATTTTCTCCAAGGAGAAGTAGTGCTTAGCTAGACTACTCAACACCTTAAGTAAAAAGTAAAGTAAAAGCATTTCTAAGTTCCCCCACCAAAGCTATGAAACTTACCAAAGCTGCAGTGTGCTATTTTTTAAAGGAGTTTATCTGAGAGAAAGTGAGAGAGAGAGGGAGAGAGAGAGCGCACATGTGCATGTGTAGGGGAAGAGGCAGAGGGAGGAAGAAGAGGCAGACACCCTGCTGAGCAGGGAGCCCAATGCAGGACTAGATCCCAGGACCCCAGGATCGTGACCTGAGCCAAAGGCTCAGATAACTGAGTTACCCAGGGGCCCCATGCAGTGGGCTTAATAAGGAAAAAAATGTACAGCTACTTTCATTTCTTAATTTAACAGCATCTGTAAAGCATCTTACAAGAACTTAAAGAGCCAAGTAGTTGAAACAACGTATAAATCTACTTCATGCCCACGCTTGTTTAATAGTAAGAAATTACTCTTACAAGCACAAAATATATGCGTATTTCCTGACAAAGGGGACATAAAATACCTATAGGCTATGAATTAGATGAAGCACAGAAGGAAAAAAAAAAGCAAATAAAATCGTTACTTACTTCATATTTATACTTCTCACCAGCTTTAGCCCTCTTCAGTCTTTCTAGAGCTTCTTGCTGCCCCCTCTTTGATTTCTTTTCTCGCCTGGATCGAGAAGCTACAAAACTCCCTGAATCTGACACAGCTGAAAAAAAGCCAAGTTTACATGAGATGTTACAAAATTTCAGCCATCTTCCCTCAGTAACAAGAATATTTCCAGTCAACAGTAACACAATTTTAATACAGAAATGGGTACTTTTCATACTGTAGATGGTTCCTGAAGGTCATGTTCATACAGCTCCTGTGACTCCAGAAATTTTCTCTAGGACCCAGTTAAAACAAATGAAGCAACTGTTATTTTTTTCCCTCCAAAAAGAGGAAAATTCCAAATTCAACTGATATCTTATGGAGACAGTAGAGAAAGGAGATCAGCCATTAGTCCATAACCTTTCCATTAGAAATGACAGGCCATAAGTAGAGTTATAAAAGAAGGACAATTCATTTTGTATTCTATTAATCAAAATTTGAAAGGCTTTAAAGGAGCATCTGCTCTTTGCAAAGTACTAAGCACTCTAAAAGACAAAAAGATAAGCAAGACATGGTTTCTGTACTCACAGAACTTATTATCTAAAAAGGGAGATAAGCAGCAACTAACTCAAAAACAGTCTTTAGAATACATGCCCTGACAGAGGTTCAAATAAAGTATTTGAAATTTCAAAGCAGGGATAAAGTGGGGGGGCTGGGAGAATTTAAAAAGATGGCTCTGAAGAGATTCTTGATTCCTTCACTGATTTCCAGGACTCATTCACTTGGTTAGGAAACAGAATAGTAGTATAAAATTACAAAGATTAAAATGTATTTTGTCAAAAATTACTGGAATACCAGAAGCCCTCAGTGTTCATTTATTCAACTTTTGAATTACTCATGCTCAGTGTTCACTTATTCAACTTTTGAATTACTCATCACAAACTGACCACTGAAGTGTTCATCCACAAAACTAATCTCTCATTTACCAGCTGCTGAATAACCAAGTCAAGCAAGACAGCGCTGCCTGCCAGCTGTGCATTTTGGCTTAACA
The DNA here is from genome assembly GCF_002288905.1 of Enhydra lutris kenyoni. Taxonomy (NCBI): domain Eukaryota; kingdom Metazoa; phylum Chordata; class Mammalia; order Carnivora; family Mustelidae; genus Enhydra; species Enhydra lutris. The sequence continues at coordinate 6,438,174 of NW_019154107.1, read as the reverse complement.
CGACTGCCATCTATGTCTGTGAAACCGGCTTTTTACTGTATTTGGTGCTAATTATTTCATAAAAAGGAGGCACAGAAAAAAAGTATTGGTAAGATGCATCCTGAAAGCTCCAAACCCTCTGGAACGTTCATAACAACATTCAACTCATGGACAAAACATCTGACTGAAAAAGAAGATGCAATTTAAAGAACATGTACCAAATGCTGACAATAAATGGCTGGAAACTAAATCTTACAGGTGAAGCACAATTAGAGATCTTTTTTTTTCCCTAGCTTTCTGGAAATGGAATCTCTGTTGAACATCTCAGTCTATTGTTTGACTTTCACATTTGACTTTTAAATCCATTTTCAGAAAGGCATTAAGTAAAAATTAAGGAATGCAGGTACTTAATGACGACAGCCACAAAATCTTGGGCGTGGCTCAAATGATTTAAAAAAATCATGAGCAGGTCTACGTGAAAAGGTTCTGGAGATTACTGGGCATGACCACTCAGAGTGAAAAGTTGGCCTTGGTATATTCCCTTAAAGACGCCGCCTTCCCTTTAATAGATGCTCCTGACAAAATGTATAGTTCTTCAAATGGACTTACTTCACAGGCAGTAATGTGCCATCCTACAGGGTTTGGAGTACAATTATAGGAAGGAAGAGTTGCCTATCCTCAAGGGGGCTCACAGTCAAATAAAGCAAAAGGACCTAAGACTCCCACCATTATATTGACATGGTGTCACAGAAGAGGTAAGGACAAGGTACTGAGGAACACAGAAAATGCTGCTAATTTTGTCTGAGAAATCAGGGAAGGCTTCACAGGGGAGGTACCCAACACAGATCCAGAGAGAGCATTAGAATTTCACCATCAGAGTATAGGGGGAAAGGGAGCAGAAGCACAGAAAAAAAATCATAAGCCAAATTACAAAGGGATAAAACTGCAAGGTGTATTCAGAAACTGAAAGAAAGGGGTGCCTTGCTGGCTCAGTCAGTAGAGCATGTGACTTTCAACCTCAGGGTCATGAGTTCAAGCCCCCTGTCTGGCATGGTCCTTAAGTACTTAAAAAAAAAAAAAAAGGCAGCAGAAACTGAAAGAAAGTCAGCATGGAAAGTGAATCTTACGTGAGAGTGCAGAGTTGGAGAACAGGAAAGTAGGGAGGAGCAGCACAATCCGGCTCCACCACTTACTGGGTGACATGAGTCCACCAGTTAACATCTCCAAGCTGCAGTGACCAGATGCCTTGTTGTTGGCTTCTAAGCCGCCTGGCACCTGAAACTGTTTGTGAAATCCCCTCATTATAAACCTTGTTGGGACTCAGAGCACAAGTCCCACTACCCAAGTTGAAAAAGCAGACACTCTTTCCCACACGCCCTTGCAGCTAGGGCATGAACATATAAAATGTTATTAATAATTCTATCAGTTAGGAACAGCTGCTCAGACTTTAAATCAGAAGCTAGTGTCGGAAGGAAAGTGGGTGGGCTAATGGAAGATTCTAGAAGTAGCAACAGCTGCAAGATGATTACCTGGGGTCACAGAGCCAACAATGTCCCAAGGTACAAACTATAACATCAAGTGCTTGGCCATGGCTGGCAATGACCTCCTCACTAGACCAGTTTTGTGGCACAACTTTAACTACCGTTCCTGATGAAGCAGCCCTGCAAATGATTCTCCAGTCCACCTGGAGTTTCTGTGAACAATACAATATCCTTCTAATACTTAAAATAAATTACTTCTTTCTATTTATATCAGCTAGAGTTGTCTCCTGTAGCTTTCACCTCTAAGGACTTTGACTAATGCAGACCCTCAGGGTCTTCATCTGTGAAATGGGGATAATCATGTCTGCTTCATAAAGTTGTTAAGGATTAAATGAAGATCCCAAGCTTGCTTTGTACTCAGCAATACAGAATCCCATTTAATGTATGTGTATGTGTGTACAGATGCAGAGGAGAGACACACACACACACACACATCCCACACACACCACACCCAGCAGTACCATGGTCTAGCTTCTGGAAAGCGAAAATAAAGCTAAGTGTTTTTCTCAGAGAAGCCTCAATATAGCACCACACATAATTAGTTCTTTACCATCTCAACTCCAGGAAGACAGAAACCATGTCCAGCTTACCTACCATTTTAACAGTGTAACACCAGAGCCTGGCAAAATGCCTATACCTAGTAGGTACATAATAAATATTTGCTGAATGAACAAATGAATAAACCACTGTACCTGCTTTTTTAAATCATTAAACTCTCCCTGATCCCTTTTCATATGTAATAATAGCTAGTTATAGACCTTTCAACGTTTCACTTTCATTGTCAAGGTACCCCACCTTCTAATACCAAAGAGAAAAAAGGCCTAGAATTTCCTTCTTGGAATGTGTCCAACACTTCATGTAGGTACATTAACCAAAAAAAAAAAAAAAAGAAAGAAAGAAAGAAAGAAAGAAAAAAGCATGAAAAAATCCATCACAAAAGTTTAAATATTTGGTTCAAAATTACCATCTGAAGTACCCCCAACCTCCCCAAAAGCAGACAGACACTAGCCTGCAACAGTCTTTCAGGTAACAATCTTTCTGCTCCAAGGGAAAAATTCCAGTCACAAGTTTCCAGCAACTACTTAATCAACACCATGCCTTAAGAGGGGTCTCAAGATTACACAGTATCCTCCAAAGAGTGATTTCTTGATGTTCACAGATGACGTACAGTTTTTAGGGTGAAGACAGACACCCTAGTGGCAAATCACTGATGGAGGGCTGCAAAGACTGTTCACATACTCACATCCTACATCTCATTTGTAATCCAGGCTAGACGACTCTCCAAAACAAATTGTCTTAAAAACGAAAGGCTAGAACAAATTGATATCTGTGATTCACAACTAGGTGAATGCTAAGGAAGCTGATTAGAAAGCAAGTTCTCATTAATGGAGATGTATCTGAGTGATAGGAGATGTACCTTGAGCTAAGAAAGTGAAGCGTCTGATTTTAAGTCAGAAGTTCACTGAAGTTAAGTCATACTTTGGTTGAACACAGTTCAAAAATCAGAAATCAGACAAAGCCATTTACATTTTTGTATTCTATTTTTGGAAATAAAAGATTACCACTGAAAACGGATTCATATACACGCATCCGAACACTGCTGAGCTGATGCAATTTTTTTTTTTAAACTTCACCAAGGATGACTAGATTGTGATCACTATTTCTATGCAGCACTTGAAGAACTTTCCATAGAATTTGAAAGAAAAAAATTGTTAATGCATGAAGTAGAAACCCATTACTTAAAAAGACAAAACGCATTTGTATCTTCTGGTGACAGCCCTGAGACCTTTCTTTCCTGCTGAGTTACCATGTATAACAATTTCCCTGGGAGTTTCTATAGAAAGGGCGCACATCCGTTCCGTCCTAGCCCTCAAGCAGATACTTGGGGACAGAGTTCCTAGATACTTTGAACCAAGACTGTGCCCCACCGGGGCCACTCTGATGAAGGTGTGCCCAGCACGTGGAACGCAGGCACCAAAAGAAATAAAAAGAAAATGCAGACTAGTGCTGAGACCAGGAGTGACACAGGCCCTGCAAGGGACACGCTCTGATTTGCCAGGAACAAACGGCCCTGCGAGGAAGCCGCACCCGACACCAAATGGGTCCCAGCCGGGGACAACCGAGGTCCGCGTCCAAAAGGACCCGTCAGGGGACCCGGACGTGCGCCTCCCTAAGAAAAAATTAAAAGGATCTCTCCAGAGCCCTCACCACCCGCAATCATGTCACGGTCCCTGTACTCCTAAACCGGTACCCCGCGCAGGGGTCGTCCCTCACCGCTCGACCCCGTGTCGCAGTCCTCGCCGTGCACGGGCGCCATGGTCCTGAAGTATCCCGATTCCGCGCCAAGCAGCCCGAAACTGGCGCGGGGGCCGAGACAGGCGCTAGGCTGAAAGCCAATCAGAGGCTCGGGAGGCTGCGGACTTCCGCCCGGAAGGCCACTGACGTGCCGCGCCGCGCCGCGCCCCGCCCCCGGCCTTCCCGCGGACGCGAGTTTGGCGCCCAGTTATGACCCCTGAGGGAAAAAGCTCGAGTGACTGGGAGGCGGAGGAGAGAGGGGGGGAAAAAGAAGCGGCCGGGCGCTGGAAAGGAGTCGCCAGGAAGCTCGCTGCGCAGGCGCACCCATGCGGATGGGAAAAGATTTGGGCGCGTTGGAGTAGGGGCTTTCTGGTTCTGAGAGCTGATTTTCCGAGAAAAAAGACGCGGGCGGGCAGTAGGATGGGCGTGGTTGGATCCGTTTCCCCAGAGCATTGGGAAAGCTACTGCCTCCTGCTGCGCGCTCTGAGTCTTGCCTGATAACTTTTTTTCTTAGCGTGTGAACACAGTCGCTGTGTGATTTATAGATACGTGTGTGTATACATATATATTTTTTTCTCTAAAGAGAATATAAAGTTAATTCAGTCTATCCTCCAGCATGGTTGATCAATGTTTGTTTCTTAATTTCTGATTTTTTTAGAAATTTTTCTTTCAGTTTTATACCATTAATATCATGTTAAGATATGATCCATACGTTGTGATACATAACACATAGTAATTCACACTTAAATCCACTCATTGTTTAAAGCACTAGTACAGATGTATGCCTGTACTTTCCTTTAAAAAAATTGTTGCAACTTTGATAGTATAAAGTTTATTCCTAACAGGAGAGAACTGTTTCGGCTAGGCATCAATAAGAACCAAATCTTTCCTTTATAACTTCACGTCTGATCATTTTCCACATGCCACCTTAAAGCTCTAAGCACTTCAAGTCTTGTTTCTCTTTCATGACTCACATAGTTCCAGGAGCCAGGACCTGAGAACACTTTCATATTATGATATCACTCTGGCCCTGCACATTCAGGTCAAAACTCCCAAGTCAGCACAGTGGGATAGGAATATTCCTGAAAGCTATTTCTACACCTGGAGGTCTGTCAATATCTTAAATATAATGAGAGTGCTTTCAACTGACACAGATGCCACGAAGTCTGAATGCACCACAACACCAGCTCAGATTTCTCAGATTCTGAGAAATCCCATGGGATTTTTCTCAGAATCCCACGATGACTGTGCCCACTTCTCCTCCACCACCAGGCAGGAAGGGAAGTGTATCAAAGGGAAAGGTGGTGATTCTCAAGAGCTGATTGTTACATATTCAGGAATTTCCTAATCTGCTTGTTAAGCCATTGGTAGCTCGAAATCAGCCATGGTGGGAGTATTTACACCATGGAAATGGGCAAATGCTACAAATTAAAAATCAGTCCCCCTCCTTTTTTTTTTTTTTTTTTTTGAGAGAGAGACAGTTTGCCAGCAAATCACCAAGTAGCCATAACAGATTGTAGTTAAAAATCTTACTTTTGTGAATTTTCACAAAAACACAAGACTGTTGCTAGATCATCTTCCAAGTCCTCAGAAGTGGCCCATAAGCAAGCAAGAGGCCTCAAAGCTTGTTTCATTAACTTCATTGTAAATCTACCTTTGTTATCTAGTCAGTCAAAAAAAAAATCACTATTTGTCTTAAACTTGCTCTCTCCTGTCCAACACAGGAGGAGTTTTACACTGGTTTTCCAAATTGAAAAGTTTTTTTTTTAATTTATCATCATTACTGAAAACAAAGAAAAACAGTTAGTCTTAATTACTAACTTGAAATACTATTTCCCCACAGACCTGTACCCCTGGAGATAAAAATATGTTATATGTTTATAAAAAAAAAAAGAAAAAGAAATATTATTTCCCACCATTTCTATCTTTTTATCTATATCTCTCTATATAAACTCATCCATTACTGGTGAACTGGTTATTTTTTGCCAGTGGCAGTGTAAATAGGCACAACCTTCTGGAAATATAATATTGCAAGATGTGGCAAGTACAATAGCATGCTTTTTATCTTTCAAACCATGATTTCTGCAGGTAAAAGTTAATAAAAAATAACTCACAAGAAACAGAATAAATGCAAAGATGTCAATGGTTACCATTTTCCATCAGCAAAAAGTTGAGACATAAATGTCCACATCAGAGAAGCGGTTTAATGATGTGACATCAAAAAGAAAATAATTGGGAAAACTTAAAACATGGAAAGTGTGTATGATATTTTATAAAGTGAAAAGAGCAGAAGGAAAAGTGATATGCACAGTTAATTACAACTGTATATCAAATACCAATGCTATGTAAAATGGAATATATCTTCTCCAGATGATAGCATTATAGATTCTTTTTTTTACAATTTGTTCTCTTTAATATTATGCAGAAGACATTACTACATCAGGTAAAGACAGATTTCGGGTTTGATTCTTAGACTACTACTTTTAAGTGACCATCAACTGGTTACTGAAACCTCAATTTCTTCCTCCATAAAACAAAGGTGCTTATACTTACCTAAGAAGCAATTGTGAAATTTAATTGAAATAATACACGTACAGTGCCATTAAGATGCCAGCTTCGAGGCATACAACAAATAGCTATTATACCTATTCTATTTTTACAATAAGCCTTACCATTACACTGATCTTACTAATAACTATATGAGGTAGGTATGTCAAGAAATTGCTGTTTGCCTACTGCTACATTCATTCTCCCTTTCTTCTTGTAATGAAATGTGGACTTTTAGCTCGGCACATTGATAGAGGAAAAGACTGTACTTCCCAATCTCCTTTGCACCAAGGTTTAGCTAAATGACTAATTTCTGGCACACAAGACTTAAGCAGTACTGTTGGGGGAAGACTTACAGGAAAGCTGCTTAATGAAATTGGTTACATCCGGAAGGGGACTCTCTTTTTTTGCCCGTTTGCCCTTTCTCTCTTTCTTCCTGCAACACAGATGTGATGGCAGACCCTCCAACAGCCATCTTGGATTATGAGATAACTCTGAGGATGAAAGCCACAGTTGGTGGAACAGAATGATAAGAGCCTTGGTCTAACATCTATGAAGCCACCATACCAGCCCAAGCTATTTGCCTACTCTCCAAGCAAACTTTCTTTCATAAACCAGACTCTTTTTTTTTTCCCTAGGGGGAAGACAACCAGCCAACCAAATTCTCTTCTGACAAGTATACTGGCAGGTGTATTTCTCATCGCCATCAATAAATTAGGACTCTGGCCAATAGCAGTGTGAGTTTGCTAACATGAACCTGGTTATCTTTGGGTTTATTAATAAAATCAGCTTTGTGGCCATGCGGAGTTTCTAAACACAACTAGGTAATGCTGTTTAAGCGCAGCTATGGAGAGAGGATTGTCTGCCAGCTGAAAATCGGCAAGAAAATGAGTGGCGCTGTGTGTGCCCTTGACATCCCACAAGGATTCCAGGTGATATGAGTAAATATGCAACTCCTCTGGGCATCTAGCTAGTGGTGCCCAAGCTCAAATCATTTTCCCAGGCACATAAGTGGCAAAGCCCCTCTCTTGACTTACTTGCTTATTAAAAGGCATAGGGGAGCACCTGGGTTGCTCAGTGTGTTGAGCATCCGACTCCTCTCCTCGTTTAGGATCAGAATGTGATCTCAGGGGTCGGGGGTTGTGGATTCAGCCCCACTGTCAGGCTCTGAGCTCAGCGGGAAGTCTGCTTGAGATGCTCTCTCTCCCTCTCCCTCTGCCCCTCCCTCCCAGCCCCCTCACCCCCCCCCACCACCACCCCACCACCCCCGCTGCGCAGGTATAGGGGCCATGGGGCAGGCCCATTCCTGGAGCACAGCTCATTATGTGTATCTCTGCTTTTGGACAAACCACAGCTCTCTGGAATGGCATCTGCAGACCCCGTGCCTGTGAGCTGTTCCTGGGCGGTGGGAATCTCATGGTGTTTGTTGAGTCCTTTGCTTAAAGGCAATGATTCTGGGGCTGAGACTAATTGAATCAAAGGACAATGGATGAAATACTTTAGCTTAACTATAAACTCACCTCACTTCTAAAGCAAGAATGAATGACACCCAGCAAATAAGGGATTGGAGAGATAAAATGAAATTGGTCTAACATTGCCCAAGGGAGAGAGACACTGGAGAGAAAGGCAGACTATTCCCTACTTAGATAGGGTCCTTAATAGATACAAACAAATACACACATGCCTTGGATTTCCTTGTTGTTGGGGATAAATAACGACTTAAATAATCCATGACAGATATTTGAAATTACTTTGGCCACCCAGTATCTGACAGGTTTGGGCTATTTCTCACATTCTGAGTTTGTGAGGAGGCAGACCCACCTACCACTTTAGAAGCTTTTGTCCCAGTAACTCTGTCAGCAACCACATGAACACTCTTATGCTTGGCCATTTCCACAAAGGATTTTGAATTTGGAACTAGTGTCACAAAAAACAGGGACATTCTTTCCGTGTCAGTGGTAGCAACTTCCCACTTCCTGCTGGGCAGCAATGGCGGAAGTGTGATTTTTACCAGTGACTTCAGCTTCAGAGCCCTGCTTTGTGCCTGCCTCAGGGATTCCTAGTGATTCCTAAGATCTGTAAGATCTTCTCACAACCTCTTCTTCCTTCCCTCCTCCATCCCTCCTCCCCTATCTTCTCCACCTCCTTTTTTCTCAAATCCATCAAAGTCTGTTTCTGTTGCTTGTAACTAATATCTCCAGCTGACACAGCATTCTGTTTCTTTGCTTTATTCTCATTCCAAAGTCACCAAGCAACCTCCTGGTTAGTATTTCAGATACTTAAATACTGGGACAGAGGAATGCTTAACGGAAGATGAGAGCATTCCAGTGTTTAGAAAATGATGATCCTCACTATCAGTTAATAGGTGTTTATTTTACTTAGAATGTGTCCCTTGTGAGTTTAAGGAAAGCAGGTCTGTCCCCAAGAAACTATCTCTGAGTGTTCTAAGGAAATCAAGTCAGTACTCACAACACTAAGAACAAAACCCTTTCAGGCAAAACAATTATAACAGAAGGTGGTTTTCTAGATCAATTAAATGGTGGAGGGACATAATCCTGAGAGGAATTAATGAACAAAAATGTTCAATTCTCTTCTCTCTCCCCACTTGCATTTTAATTTTTTAACGAGTAAATACTGTGAGATTCCAGAAAAATCAACAGCAGCTTAAATACATGCCATCTACGTAGAAATGTTCCCCTCCCTTCCCGCTGCCCAGCCAACCCATTATACCCTGTGAAGTTTAATCCTGGGGAATAGAGTATGAAACACTTGAGTCTAGAGCCTTTATCCTTAAATGACTTGATCTCTAATCCCTGCCACCCTGGTCACTTCCAGACAGAAAAATCTGTTTTCTTAAGATGGCCATGATAAATAATTAATGATCAAACAATAAAAGCAAACAGAGACATCTACATGTATATCTTAACTAGACAACATTAATTAAACTAAAAACTTGGAAGGTGAATCAGCCAGGTTTGAGTACTGTTCTATGTAGAATTATTTTTTAGCCATCAACATCACTGCATCTGAACCCTTTCCTCAAACCTACTACCACAAGATCCTCTTCTTCCCACCCCAGTAGGGAGCCATGTCCCCAAGTTAGTCCACATGAATTATTGACCAATGGGCAAATCTTTTGTGATAACTGAGCCCTGGCTCACAGCATAAATATGCAATGTCATTGTGAATAAAACTTGCCCCCAAAGACAAATAACTGTACTAATGCTTCAGAACCTTCTAAATCAGCAGCATGAACTAACACTTGGCAACAGAAAACCAGATTTCATGTGGGAATTATTAAAGGTATTGGGGCAAAGTTAAGAAAGACTTGAAAGTTAGGAGACTGATCATGTAGTCAGTCAATAGTGAATTTTAGGAAAGGATGGTAGCATGAGGGCTTCTTAATTTGCATATGGCCAGCATTCTATAAAGTGGAGGGCATGGTTCTCAACTTTGGCTGGTAATTAGAATCATCTGAGCATTTTTTCAAAGGTCCAATGCCCAGCGGCTCCCCAAACCTATTAAATCAGAATTTCTAAAGATGGGATTCCAGTGTCCAGCCAAAGTTGAGAGCGAACAGTCTAAGAGGACACTGCTAAGCTTTTAGTCATCAGAAAGATGGTTAATGTTGACATAAATAATCAGTCAGGCACATCACTTTTCATGAAGAAGCAGGGCTCATTTCCCATCTGTTCTAAAGACTTTCACTCGTTAGTATCTTACAGCATTCAGTATAGTGGCTTCCTTTCAGTGGAATGATGTCTGGTTTACCTAAAAGATTCATGCAAGCCCAGCACTAGCTTTCTTAGAAGTGACGTGAAACCACCCCTCTTGTTAAGCTTCTGTACTGATGAAATCAGTCTGACCGCATCTCTGTGACATGAGCTAGGGGATGGAGAATCATTTTAGCTCCAGAAGTCATCACTTGTTGCTTCATCTTATCACCCTCTGTGTTCCTTCCACAGTAACGACAACTTAGATTTCATTTCCCTTTGTCCTTAACTACTTATTGAATAATTTCTGCCAGAAAGACAGACATTCCCAAACAGTTGTTGATAGTTCAGGCACAGTCAAGAGTTTGTTTTATAATCATCTGCTTTAAAAGATCATCCTGGGGGCACCTGGATGATTCAGTCTGTTAAGCGTCCCGTCCGACTCTTGATTTTGGCTCAGGTCATGATCTCAGGGTTGTGAGATCAAGGCTTACATCAGGCTCCACGCTCAGCACAGAGGCTGCTTGTCTTTCTCCTTCTGCTTCTCCTATCCCCCCCAACCCCCATTGCTCACTCTCGCTGTCTCCCAAATAAATAAACAAAATCCTTTTTAAAAACTAAAAATAAAAGATCATCCTGGAAATGAATGGTGTTCAAAAGTGGGGGAGGGGCTTGTCCCCTAGATCAGACATTATTAGCAAGGTAAGTCTGCTAAAACTTATGTATATGTATAAAATCTGATGCTTTCTGGACCTGTATATGTTACCTTGGATCAAAAACAAAGATCATGTCTTGAATGATCTTTCATTTCCTTCCATTGGCATAAATGTTTAATGGTTAGGTACGCTTGATGACTTACTATATTATATCTAAATCTCTTTAATACAATGGGCATGTTTCTGAAAATTCTTGTCAATATTTCTTGCTTTTATTTTTTTAAAAAGATTTTATTTATTTATTTGACAGACGGAGATCACAAGCAGGCAGAGAAACAGGCAGAGAGAGAGGAGGAAGCAGGCTCCCTGCCGAGCAGAGAGCCCATTTTGGGGCTCAATCCCAGGACCCTGGGATCATGACCTGAGCCGAAGGCAGAGGCTTTAACCCACTGAGCCACCCAGGTGCCCCTATTTCTTGTTTTTACAGTTTTGTAGTCTACCTTACACGTTGGTTTTGTTTTTGTTTTTATTTTTTAAGTAAGCGTCTCTCCCAACGTGGGGCTTAAACTCACGACCCTGAGATCAAGGGTCACGCTCCAATCCACTAAGCCAGCCAGGTGCCCCTGGCCTTACATTAAAACTAAACTTTAAATTTTAAGATAGTTGTAAATTCACATGCAGTTATGAGAAATAATACAGAAAAAAATCCATGTTTGTCCTTTACTCAGTGTCTCCCAATGGTAACATTTTCTTTTTTTTTTTTAAGATTTTATTTATTTATTTGACGACAGAGATCACAAGTAGGCAGAGAGGCAGGCAGAGAGAGAGAGAAGAGGAAGCAGGCTCCCTGCAGAGCAGACAGCCTGATGCGGGGCTCCATCCCAGGACCCTGAGATCATGACCTGAGCCGAAGGCAGAGGCTTTAACCCACTGAGTCACCCAGGCGCCCCCCAATGGTAACATTTTCAAAACTATAGTATCATATCACAACCAGGATATTGACATTGATATAGTCAAGGTACAAGACATGTCTATCTCTAAAATGTCTTATGTTGCCCTTGTATAGCCACACCTGCTCACCTCCTGCTCAACCCCTACCCCTACCCCAAACTTAACAAGGGGCAACCACTAATCTGTTGTCCATTTCTATAATTTTGTGTACAGGTCTTTATAAGGACATGTTTCATTTCTCTTGGGTAAATACTTAGGAGTGGGATTGCTGAGTCATAGGGTAAGTATATGTTTAACTTTAAAATAAACTGCCAAACTGTTTTCCAGAGTGGCTGGGCTATTTTACATTCCCACCAGCAATGCAGGACAGATTCAGCAGTACTATCCATTTTAATTTTCATTTTCATTCTACTGGTTATATATTACTACCTCATTGTGAATTTAAACTCGTATTTCTCTGATGACCAATGATGTTGAGTATCTTTTTATGTACATATTGGCTATTTGTAATTGTTTTCTCATCACTGTATTTGTTCTTTGTTTCTCTTTGTTCCTTGTTTCTTTTTCTATTTCTCAGGTTTTAATGGAGCGTTTTATATGATTCCATTTAATCTTCTCCCTTTGCATAATGTTTATACTTCCTTTTTCTTTTAAGCTTTGTTAGCGGCTGCCCTAGGGTTTACAATATACATTTAAAAATACTCTAAGTTCACCTTCAGATAACACGGTACTGCTTCACATGTGGTGCAGGTACCCTATAATTGAGTATGCCCAATTCTTCCCTGCTGTCCCTTGTGACCTTGCTGTCATTCATTTCTTATCCATATACTCTAAACACCCAGTACCTTGTTACTGCTCTGCTTTAGTTATCTTTTAAATCACTTAAGAAAAAAAAAAAGTTAAAAATTTTATTTTACCAGGGGTATCTGGGTGGCTCAGTCAGTTAAGCATCTGACTCTTCATCTCAGCTCAGGTCTTAATCTCAGGGTCATGAGTCCAAGCCCTGTGTTGGGCTCTACACTGGGCATGGAGCCTACAGAAACAGATAAATACTTACATGAATAAATAAAAATTGCATTCTACCTTCATTTATTCCTTCCCTGATGCTCTCTTATACTTCGTGTAGATCTCAATTTCTGACCTGTATCATTTTCTTCTGCCTAAAGAAACTCTTCTAACATTTCTTGAAGGACAGGTCTACTGGCAAACAATTCTCTCACTCTATTTGTCTGAGAAAGTCTCTAATTTCTCTGCTTTTTTTTTCTGCTTTAGCAGCTTTACTTTTTTTTAAAGACTATTCATATAATGAAAAGTTACTTCCAAGTTGCATTTTAAAATAAAAAATATAAGGTGCCTGGGTGGCTCTGTTGGTTAAGCAACTGCCTTCGGCTCAGGTCATGATCCCGGGGTCTTGGGATGGAGTCCCATGTCGGGCTCCCCCTGCTCTGTGGAAAGCCTGCTTCTCCCTCTCCCTCTGCCTGCCACTCCCCCTGCTTGTGCACTTTCTCTCTCTCTCTGTCTCTCTCTCTGTCAAATAAATACATAAAATCTTTAAAAAAATAAAAAATAATAAAAAATATAGAGGGACCTGTCCCACTCAGTCAGTAAACATTAGTTATGAGTTCAAGCCCCACATTGGGTATTGAGCTTACTTTAAAAAAAATGTGAATGCAGGGTGCCTGAGAGGCTCAGTCAGTTGAGTGTCCAACATTTAGTTTCAGCTCACATAATGATCTCAGGGTCCTAAGATTGAGCCCCATGTCGGGCTCTGTGCTCAGCACATGGAGTCTACTTGTCCCTCTCCCTCTACTTTCTGCTCCTCCCCCTGCTCTCTCTCTCTCATAAATAAAATCCTTAAAAAATTAAAATAAAATTTAAAAATGTGAATTTGTAGTGAATCGCATTTCATTTTCTACAGGAGAATAATCTCTCAAAAATGGTAATTACCTAAAACACTGAAAAAATTGACCACTCATTAAGCAGGTTTCAACCTTTTCATATTAAATATATGGCCAAGACCTAAATAGTATTAGAAATAAGTGAAAAGTTTTAAAGTTGGCATAACATTTATGGTATCAGTATTTCAAAATTCCACAAAAACCGACAGAAATTTTAAAAAAATAAATCATGAGCAATTAAACTGGAAAAACATAAATAGAACTATTCCATATCTGCAATAATGGAAATTCACATGAGGGCTAATCTATATATTTTTCATGCAATATTCTTTGTTTTCTGGGCTGTATACATCAACAAAGTCAGAATAAATGAAATTTAAAAAGAATAAATTAGGGGCGCCTGGGTGGCTCAGTGGTTAAAGCCTCTGCCTTCAGCTCAGGTCGTGATCTCAGGGTCCTGGGATCGAGCCTCACATCGGGCTCTCTGCTCAGCAGGGAGCCTGCCTCCTCCTCCTCTCTCTCTCTCTCTGCCTGCCTCTCTGCCTACTTGTGATCTGTCAAATAAATAAAAATCTTTAAAAAAAGAATAAATGAAATAAAAAACATTTCTGATCATTGCTAAAAATTGTTTAAGGATTTCCAGATATCTTGTTGCTATTATGTTAAGCAATTCCAAAGAATTTGTTTTATTTCTTAAATTCTGCAAGTTATACTCAACCCCATCTTCTTCCTTCACTTTTGAAAGGTAATTTCACTGTATATAGAATTCTAGTTTGGCAAGTGTTTTTTCTTTGCCCTCCCAACAGGTTAGTGATTTCACTCCACTCTTGACTTGTTTGCATAATAAGAAATACGTATTTGGTCTTATCCTCAGTTCTGGCACAGAGCTCCTGAAACACCTGGAATTTCCTAAGTGGTAAGAACTGGTAAGGTGTCTTTTATTTTGTTATGTTCTGAAATGTCCCCACCCACACATTGGAAATTGAGCCTCAGAACACTTATTATATGGTTTCTGATGAGAAGCCCACCATATTTCTCATTCTTATTTTATAAATGGTTTCCCACCACTGTGCTGCCCCGCTCCTGATTTCCTTTGAGATTTTTACTTTGTCCTGTTTGTTTTTTGTTTGTTTTTGTTTTTTGCAGTTTAAATAAGATATTCTTAGGTTTGGGTTTTTGTCATTGTTGTTAGATTTTTTCAGTATTTATCTTGCTTGGTGTTCTCTGAGGTTACTGGGTCTGTAGTTTTTTGTCTGTCACATTAATGACCAATTCTTTGGAAGGTCTTTGGCTGTTATTCAAATATTTCTTCTGCTCTATATTCTCTTTCTCCTCCTACTGGTATTTTCACATTGTTCCCCTACTTCTTTCCCTTACTTCAGCAGTTCCAATTTATCTCCTTGAAGTCTCATCCCGTATGGAATATGGTTGTCTTTATTTCTCCATAGGTGGGAAAGGAAGGCTGGAGAAGCCTGAAATTCCCTTTCCTAACCGGGAATAATATTGCAGTATTGCCCTCTGACAGAGTCTTGCCACCTGGAGGGTAGGTCTTCATGATAGAGAGCATTCTGGGAAGCTTTCCTGATGGATATTTTTCCTCTTCTTCTGCCAGGATCTCCAGGGTATATTTATCAGATCCTCAAGGTGAGAATCTGGTGGGATTCCTGGAGGAAAAGCCCACAAAAGTGTGGGGTCCTTTCTGTGATTGCAGCCCCAGGAATTTCTTAATTTCATGTTAGTCCAT
The DNA here is from genome assembly GCF_002288905.1 of Enhydra lutris kenyoni. Lineage (NCBI taxonomy): Eukaryota > Metazoa > Chordata > Mammalia > Carnivora > Mustelidae > Enhydra > Enhydra lutris. The sequence goes on along the minus strand of NW_019154107.1, from coordinate 6,422,850 downwards.
ACTCAGCCTCCAATAATTTACTAAAATTACCATTTAAGTATTTCCATCGGCTTATGGTTCCAGGTGTTTCTGTTCCAGGTGAGCAGGTGTCAGCTAGGAGATCTCTGTACGTGCCTATCTCTCGAGGTTTGGGGATGGTAATTCTCCGCAGTATCTCAGTTCTCTGATGGGTCTAAGAAAGGTCATTGACTTTCAGTTTATCCACATTTTTCTTTTCTTTTTAAAAAATATTTTATTTATGTATTTGTCAGAGAGCACGCACACAAGCTGGGGGAAGAGCAGAGGGAGAGGGAGAAGCAGGTTCCCCGCTGAGCAGGAAACCCAGTGACATGGGGCTGGATCCCAGGACCCTGGGATCATGACCTGAGCCAAAGGCAGACACTTAACCCACTGAGCCACTCAAGCACCCCATCCGTATTTTCCTTGATATAAGGATGGTAGCAACAACTTTCAAGCACTTTATATATGGAAGCTAAAGCCAGAAGTCTCTCGGCCAGTTCTTGTGTATATCCTTTAATGAAATATTTGTTCAAATTGTTTGCCCACTTTAATTTTTTAAGAATTTTTGAAAAAATATTCTGTTTATTTATTTGAGAGAGAGCATCAGTCCGGAAGCAGCAGAGGGAAAGTGATAACCAGACTCGCTGCTCAGCAGGAGGCCCAAAGAGGCGGGGCTCCATCCCAGGACCCTGGGATCATGACCTGAGCTGAAGGGAGATGCTTATCGACAGAGCCACCCAGGCGCCCCTAGAACTTTTTTATAAGTAGGCTCCCTACCCAACATGGGGCTTGAACTCACAACCCTGGGATCAAGAGTTGGATGCTCCACTGACTGAGCTAGCCAGGCACCCCACCTTTGCCCATTTTTTAAAAAGTTTACTTATTTGTCTAATTATTAAATTATAAGAATTTTTATACATCCTTAAAGTCCTTTATAAAATGTCTCTTGTTGGGGCGCCTGGGTGGCTCAGTGGGTTAAGCCGCTGCCTTCGGCTCAGGTCATGATCTCAGGGTCCTGGGATCGAGCCCCGCATTGGGCTCTGTGCTCAGCAGGGAGCCTGCTTCCTCCTCTCTCTCTACCTGCCTCTCTGCCTGCTTGTGATCTCTCTCTGTCAAATAAATAAATAAAATCTTTAAAAAAAAAATAAAAAAAAAATAAAATGTCTCTTGCAGATATCTTCTCCCCGTCTGAGGCTTACTTACCTTTTCATTTTCTTAACTGTCCTTTGAAAACAAAAATTATTTTTTTAAACATTTTATTTATTTATTTGAGAGAAGAGAGAGACAGTGAGAGAGAGCATGAGCGAGGAGAAGGTCAGAGGGAGAAGCAGACTCCCCGTGGAGCTGGGAGCCCGATGCGGGACTCGATCCCGGGACTCCAGGATCATGACCTGAGCTGAAGGCAGTCGCTTAACCAACTGAGCCACCCAGGTGCCCCCAAAAATTATTTTTTATGTAATTCAATGTATTCCCTTTATTTCTTTATGGTTTGTGATTTTTGTGTCCTAAGAAATGTTTGCCTAACCTGAGGTCATAAAGATTTTTCTCTTTTTATATCCTAGAAGTCTTAAGGCTTTCACATTTTACACACATTTTACGTTTTTCAGGTCTATGATCCATACCATGTTAATTTTTATATATAATGTATGATAAGGATCAAGGTTCATTTGTTGCTTATGGAAATCCAGTTGTTCTAGAATCACTTTACTTTTTTGATTGTGCTACAATACACATAATGTAAAAGTAATCATCTTAACCATTTTTAAGTGTATAGTTCAGTAATGTTAAGTACATTCGCATCACTGGGCAACAAATCTCCAGAATTTTTCATTATCACAAACTGAAACTCTGTACCCATTAAACAATAATTTCTCATTCCTCCTCCCCCAGCCCTTCACAACCACCATTTTACTTTCTGTCTCTATGAATGTGACTGCTCTAGGTACTTCATATAAGTGGAATCATACAGTAATTTTTGTGTGTGTATGGCTGGCTTATTTCACTTAGCATAATGTCCTTGATGTTTATCCGGTTGTAGCAGGTTTCAAAATATCCTTCCTTTTCAAAGCTAAATAATATTCTATTGTGTGTATACACAACATTTTGTTTATCCATTCATCTAGTGATGGACATTTGGATTGCTTTCAGCTTTTGGCTATTGTGAACAATGTTGTTATGAATGGCATTTTTTAAGGCAATTTTTTTTGAGATTTTATTTATTCATTTGAGAGAGAGATAGAGGATGAGCAGAGGGGAGAGGACGAGGGAGAGGGAGAAGCAGCCTCATCCCTGAGGAGGGAGCCCAATACAGGACTCCATCTCAGGACCTGGAGATCATGACCTGAGCCAAAGGCAGAGGCAGAGGCTTAACTGTATGCGCCACCCAGGTGCCCGTAGGGCAATTTTTTAGAAGTAATCACTACACTAGGGACCCCTGGGTGGCTCAGTTGGTTAAGCCTCCAATTCTTGGCTTTGGCTCAGATCATGATCTCGAGGTTGCAGGATTGAACTTGGTGTCAGGCTCCATGCTCAGCGCTGAGTCTGCTTGGTGTTTCTCTCCCTCCCTTCCTACACCTCTTCCCGCACCCCACTTGCACTCTCTCTCTCTCTCTAAAATAAAATAAATTAAAAAAATCTTAATGTAATCTGTGCACCTAATGTGGGGTTTGGGCTCACAACCCTGAGATCAAGAGCTGTCTGGTCTACTGAGTCAGCCAGGCACCCCTAAAGGCAATTTTTTTTAACCATTGAATTGTCTTGGACTTTAATAAAAAATCAATTTATCACATATATGTGGGTCAATTTCTGGATTTTCTGTTTTGTTCCCTCTATGTATCTATAACTAATAGCAATACCACACTGTCTTGACTACTGTAGCTTTATAGTCAGTCTTTTTAAAAAGATTTTATTTATTTATTTGAGAGAGAGAGATAGGGCAAGAGCAAGTGGGGGGAGGGAGAGGGACAAGCAGACTCTGCACTGAGTGCGGAGCATGACACGGTCTCCATTTCAGGATCCTGAGATCATGACCCAAAATCAAAAGTTAGTCGTTTTAACTGACTGAGCCATCCAGAAGCCTCTCAACTATGGATATTTTAGAGGTTCTTCTGTGGGACAGGTCACAGGTTAAATGATTTCTAAGAACTTCTGCACCTCAAAATATCAATTAGTGTATCAACTCTAAAAATGGTGATTATAAGAGAAATACACTCAGATGTCCTGTGAAAATCTATGGAGAAAGAGAACAACATAGAACGTTTCCAAACTCTTTTTATTATTTATTTATTTATTTATTTATTTATTGGTTTTTAATATTTCCAAACTTTTGATTCAAGAAAATGAACTCAAATAACTTGAAATAAATCTTGAAACAAGAAACTTTGGACTGGAGGGCGGAAGCTATGTGCACTGAAAACTTCTTAGAAAAGACTGCTGAGAAAAATTAAAGAAAACATACAAAAAGGGAGAACTGTGCCATGTTCATGGATTGGAAGACTCAAAGTTGTTAAAATATCTATTTTCTCAGGGCACCTGGGTGGCTCAGTTGATTGGGTGCCTGCCTTTGGCTCGGGTCATGATCCTGGGGTCCTGGGATGGAGGCCTATGTCCGACTCCCTGCTCAGTGGGAAGCCTACTTCTTCCTCTCCCCACCCCCATTCTCACTCTCTCTCTCTCACAAATTAATAAAATCTTCCAAAAAAAAAAAAGGGAACAAGAGATGGTGCAATGATTTAAAAATATGTATATATCCATTTTCTCCAAATTAATCTATATATTCAGTACAATCTGAGTCAAAATGCCAACAAGCTTTGTGGTAGAAATTGACTCCATGATTCTAAAAATTATATGGACATTTAGAAAGACATAAATTAGCCAGAATAACTTTGAAAAGGAAGAACAGTGTTGGAGAACTCAGACTCCCTGATTTTAAGACATTTTTAAAAATATTTTATTTAGGGGCGCCTGGGTGGCTCAGTGGTTTAAGCCGCTGCCTTCGGCTCAGGTCATGATCTCAGGGTACTGGGATCGAGTCCCACATCGGGCTCTCTGCTCAGCAGGGAGCCTGCCTCCCTCCCTCTCTCTGCCTGCCTCTCTGTCTACTTGTGATCTCTCTCTGTCAAATAAATAAATAAAATCTTTAAAAAAAATTAAAAAAAAATATTTTATTTATTTATTTGACAGACATAGATCACAAAGTAGGCAGAGAGGCAGGCAGGGGTGGGGGAGGGGAGCAGGCTTCCTGCTGAGCAGGAAGGACCCTGGGATCATGACCTGAGTCCAAGGCAGAGGCTTTAACCCACTGAGCCACCCAGGCACCCCAGCTGATTATAAGACTTATTATAAGGGGACCCTGGGGACCATGATCCTGGGATGGAGCCCCACATTGGGCTCCGTGTTCAAAAGGGAGTCTCTGAAGATTCTCTTTCTCTTCCTCTGTCCTTTCTCCCACCCCTACCCCCCCACCCCACCCCCCAATCTCTCAAATAGATAAATCTTTGAGAAAAAAAAAAGATCTACAGTTGAAGGTGAAGATGCCCTTTTGTCTTTGTCCTGGTGGGTGGGAGAATGGAGAAGGGAAAAGGAAAAAAGAAACAATGTACTGGGTTCCTTTGGTCAAGCACAGAAATTTTGTATCATTTTTACTGGTGAACAGCAAAAAGCCATGGGAAAGATATAGAAACAGTTACAAAATACATCATGTTCAGTTTTTCTCTGAGTCAGGCTCACACCAGGCAGAAAGTCAGTTTTCCTGTCAGAAAGAAAAATGTCTGCAAAACCCCAGCAATCCATGAAAATAGCTGTTATGAGGTGAGCGGAAGAAAACCATCTCGGAGTTACTTGGCTTATAGCTCTAACACCTTACAGAAGTTCCATTAATGGCCCAGTGGATCAACAAACATGCTTCTTTGCCTGGAGCGTGGTTGTTTCAGCAAGTTACTGTAAACTACAACGACTGTGTGCCTGAAAAGAAAGCTAACAAATTCCAAAGGTCCTTGCTTCCTACAGTTTCTCAGTGCATTTGTTTTCCCTGGACACCAGCTGTTCTCCAGGTCTGAATTCCATCTTAGCATTATTTGCCTCTAGTCCCTTCAGGAGCACCTCCCACTGTCAAACCAGATTGCTTGTCTTGTGCTACTTTCCTACCCACTCAAAGTCAAATTGAACGAGAAAAAAAATAGTACAACTTTGATGTCAAATTAATATGTTCATCAACAAAATGTTTACCAAGCCCTTGTGTGTGTCAGTCACTCTTCTAGTCACTGGGGACATCGGCAGTGAAGCAAAGACCCTGCCCTTTCACTCTCCTGGGAGAGACCCATAGCAAACCAGTACACGTCATCTGTCCCTAATGAAGTCAAACAAAGCAGGGTCAGGGGGAGTGGAGAATGATGAGTTGGGGGTGGTAAAGTAGATTATTGAAGTCAGGCAAATACTCAATGTAACGGTACCTTATATACTGATGTGTAAGGCCTCGAAGGCTGGTACTGCTGTAATTGCCTTCAGATTTTCACCTGGTTGAGGGCTTGATATGAAGTCCATGTTCAGTAAATTCAATGGAATATGCAAAATACCTAAATTCTACACTTGAACTTAGACATGTCTTCACATCATGGGGGTGGAATATGCCTTTAGTCTATCACTTGAATGTGCAAAGTCTAAACTTTGTATTCCTTCTTCAGAACGGTTGCTAGATAATTCCAGGGGCTCAGGAAAAGCAAAAAGGCAGGGAGTCACAGGAAGTCACTTTCCCATCTCCTCGTCTGTTCCCTGGCTTCATCTCTGGACTAACACCCCAAACCACCCTTGGGTGAACTCATCAGTCAAAGAATTTCTAAGCCCAGTTGACTAAGACGTCCATAACAGCCTTGGATGAACTCATCCGTCGAAGAGTTTGTAAGCCAGTTATCTGGCATAGGCAGGGCAAAAGACGAGAGGCAGTTAATAAAATGCTTCAGGGATTCATTTACTCACTAACAGTCATTTTCAAGGCAACTACCGTATTCCAAGGACTGTGTTAGAGTTGGAGCAAATTATTTCATCTCAGTCCAGAATCTAGCCTTGAGTCACTTAGATTCAGAAAATCATATTGTTCATACATTCAGAGATGATTAGACTTTTGATGACAGACTACCTGTAATTAACTATAATTAAAATAACCAGAAAATGCTAATTAATCCATTAATTTCTACAGTGATCTCAAATACCTCTAGCCAGGCCTGCTGCTGTCGTTTGTGGGGTCAGGGCAAGAATCTGAATGGAGGTCCGTGTATCATTTGTCTAAATATTTAGAAGTTTGAAATCATGCTAACAGACTGTGTGTACATGTGTGTATGGCAGAGGGGAGGGGAGCAGAGCCAAAGACCCTCCTCTGTGCTGCACCACAAGGTGGCCCAGATATCCAGATTCTGTTCACATTTTCCTGCTGAAATTTCCACCGCCCCTCATGTCCAGGGATATGCAGTTCTCTGGAGAGGTTACTCTCGGGAGGATGGCATCGAAGAAGAGGCCTCATGAGTTCTGAAAACAGGGTGGGACATTTGGGTGGAGAACTCAAGAATTTTCTAGGGGTTGGGAGTGTGAGGGCCTCCAGGCCATGCACGTGTCCATGGCCACACAGACTCCTCAGAAGAGAGCTAATATAAGGCCCTCTCAAATTGAGCCACATAAAGTCATGATCCTGGGCACACTCTGCCGGCTAGGAAGGTATCAGAAAGGCCAACAGAATGCTCCTGGGGAATTTGTGTGGCAGAAGGGTAGTTTCATCAGCTTTGGAGCTGAGGCCTAGTTGACCAACCACATCTCCCAACAGAGAACACCTCACTTCGTGAGCTCTGAGAATACTTGTTTCCCAAATTCAAGAGTGTATCTCTTATAATGGGACTGACACAGTTTGCTTCCCCGAAAATGCTCTTTTCTCCAAGGCTCAGGGGCTGCAAAGATTTCCCACAGATTCGGAGAATTAGGGGCTAAAATCCAGCCCTCCCTCTGTTCACCAAATTGGGCTGCTGGGCCCAGAGGAGCACCCTTTTCTAATTCACACAAGGTACCTCATCTAGTAGCTGGGATCTGCTGCCCATCCTTGTCCACCTCTGTGGGCCTGGGCAACTAGGTTCTACCCACTGACACAACTCTTGGGGCTCTGGAGAGCCCCTTGTATAGACCACAGGGGATTGTTCATAGGGATCCCCTGAGACCATTTATTTATCTTATGGGACTCTCAAAAGCAGACAAGACCCCAGAAAGCCACCAATAAGTGTTCAGATAATAGACATCTTCATGATCCAAGTAAGTGGCTTAATTGAATGACCTGAGCAGATCTGTGGTATGAATACACTGTGGTTTTGTGTTGGCGGCCCTGTCTCCATTCTGTTTGCTCTAGAGCCAAAATTAACCATAACCTAGCCCCTGAACTTGCTAATGCTCATGATGAATAATCACCTCCTCTAAGTAGGAATTAACTGAGAAGAGATTGGCAGTGATTCTTCTTTTGAATGTGTGATGAGAAGCTCAGAAATATCAAATGCACTGTTATTCTAAGAGATGACAACAAGAGGCAATTTCAAAACAAGCCTCTCATGTGAACCATTGGGCCTTGATGACACAAGAGTGTTTTTTTCCATTACTGACAAGAGCGAACCAGTGCAGGTAGAGGTGAATATTTTCTCAACAGCTGAGCCAGGTTTGACTTGAGTTTCAGAGAAATCATCTCTTTGAATCCATCCGTGTGTGCTGTGTCAGTTTTGCCAGAATTTCAGTGGCTCCAGTGGATCATTCTGGGAGAAATAATGTGCCCAGGACTTGGACTTTTCTTTTTCTCCTGCAGTTGACTAAGTGTAAGCTACCCCTGGCGTGTGGTTCACCTCCGATAGGCGATTTCAGCCTCTTTGGGGTGGGGGATGGTCTCTGGCAGAGGAGAAGAATGAGGAAGAGAGGAAACCATAGGAATGAAGAAGGAAAAGGTATTTGCATGATCCAAGATCATGCTTGGATCTGAACAGAATTTTTGCAGGTCGAAGGCTACAGGGACCTGGAGGAGAGACTGACACAAATATGACATCTGTTTCCCTGGGTTCCTCAGTCACTTCTAGATGCAAGTCCCATGGCATTGTCTCCCTGTTGCCCTCCAAAATCCCCTCGTGCTGAAGATTCTCTCCTACAGTCTTCATATTGTTTGGAAAAATAAGTGTATCAGCCGCAGCTTAGCTGAAGAAGCAGAGCCACTGTGAGCGGTAGAGAAAGGGATTTCTCCCAGGAAACAGACCTGGTGCCTTGTGGGACGGGTGGAGGAGCGGAGGTGGGCAGGGGAGCTGGATCATGGGAGAAGTTACCCAGCTGTAAGTCAGAAGAAGCCCAGCACATCCAGCTGCCAAAGTGCAGAAGCTACCCTCCCAGAAGCCACCAGAAGCTGTTCCTACCTCGGTGGTGCTGAAGAAAGGCCTGATGGGGGCTCCGGGCTGCCGTTGTTTGACAAGGTCAGCAGTTGCAAAGAAGATCTGGACCCAGAGACCAGGGGAGTGAGGTATAGCTGGGACCTTCTGTCACCAAGCCCAGCCATGACAACCTGGAGAAAGTAACAGCCGTGACTTCACACTCACCTTCCCCATCTTGTGCAAATCCCTTTCTTGGCCAAGTCTAACCCAGAGCCATAAGGGAAGGGCATTCTCGGAAGCGTGATTCTGGCTTGCCAAGTGAGCACACTACACACCACACACCACATGCCAGGCAGAGGAGCAGCGAATTCCCTGACAGAGCTCCTCCAGCAGCCAGGCCAGCCCCCCCAGCCAGAGAAAGTGCAGTATGGATTGATCCTCAGGTTCAAAGTCTTTAACTGATCAGAGCAGGTTTTCTCATGCTAGAGACTGGAACACGTGAGCAAGTGACTCCGACTTCTCCCGCTAGCATGGAACAGGGAAAATCTTTCCGTGGCGAAGATGAATTTAGACGGATAGCCATCTTCGTTCTGAAACGAGGTAGGATGCATTAACAGCAGCATTCTGCTGCCACCAGAGTTAAAAAGAATCCTTTTCTGGGAAAGGCCCCAGCACATGCATATTTCAAAAGCCCTTTTAATACACTTATTCGAGGGGGAAATAACCTTAATGCAAACTGCGAAGATTCTACATGGTTAAAATGCACCAGTCCATTTATCAGTGGCATTTAGAACAGTTTCTTGGCAGAGAAAATATTTATTAGGACCCAATTTTTCTCCATCTGTGTTCTCCTCTTTAAAGAAAGTGCTGAGTCGTATATTAACACTTCAAGGTCTTGACTACTTTTTATCTTGAAAAAAAGCGAGAAAATGTTTGTCATTCCAGGAGCATAATCAGTTGAGCCAGCACACAATGACATAGTTAATTCACCAACGGAATTTGTTGCCATAGCTCCAGGGAGGGACCGGGTAGATTAAACAATGGCCTTTTTCACGAGGGCAGCTTCCTCCACAACCTGCCTGTCCCCCGCGCCACAGGCCATCAGAGCGCCAGTCCAGAGCACAGCAGTTGTCAGTGAACAACAGCCCGGAGGGGACAAGGGGAGGCCTGTGGTAAATAAAGCAAGAACACCCAGCACCTTGGATCTCTGCTTATTCAATCACTGGGACGTGACTAGCTCCTCTGAGCGCGTCTTCAAGCTAAACCTTTGGTCAAGTTCACCGGTGAATCCAGAGAAGGACAATTTCACCGTGTGACTCGAAAGAACTCCAAAACGAAGAGAGGACTCTAGAAAAAGAGAAAGGGGAGCAGGATCAGACATGGTGGGCCACCAGGAAAGCACCACAGAAGGGGACGCCGGGGACAGTGGCGCTCCCACATTCTGGCGCAAGGTAACAGTAACATACATGCTTTCTTAGTGATTTTTGCCTCTTTGAATATCAAAGTCGGTCCAAAAAGAGAAGTCCTATGTATCTGTGAGTGTAATGGTTCTGTGCTAATTAATAGAGTCACACTCGAAATGGAAATAGTATCCTCTCCATCTTAAAGTGATAAAAAAGAAAAATTGTGACTCATCTTTCTTTATCCCCTGACTTATGCAAGCTCCCTGGATAGAATTAGATGACAGGAACAGATTCTCTTTCTTAAAAAAAAAAAAAAAAGAAAGAGTCAAATCAGTCTGAGAAACTGTAGGTGGTTCAAGGCAAAGAATGATGCTGTGGGAGCCTGAGGGCATTGGAGAAGTGTTTTAACCAAGCGTTCATTACCCTATAAAATGAGAAATTTTCCTATTAGAAAAGTCACAAAATCCTGACACCTATTTCTGAATATCTTGGAATGCAATTATCACGAAAGTGAGACCACCTCATATGGTCTTTTATTTGGGGGGCGGGAGGGTGCCCAGGGGAATGTGCATTTTAGTGGAGCCTTGTTAAAACTAAATGAGTTCTAGATAGAAAAAGTTTAGGTGGTGGGATGAAATAGTGAGAAGATTTCAGATGAAGTGAAGAGGAGATTAGGGCCAGGGGAAGCTTCCTGGCAATGCTGTTTCTGCCTCACCATAAAGCTGATTTCCCACCACACCCCTGAGAGTGGTTTCTTGGGTCTCAGGACATCAGCCCTGTTCTTTCGAGTTTCAGCACTCTATCAAAACCTCCCCATGCTCCTTCGAGTGCCTGTGGATAGCACCACATGCCTCACAATGTAGTCTGGGCCCACAGCCACCGGGTGCTTGAACAACCTGACTGGTAGACCATTTCCCCCAACTGGTCCCTTCCCCATTCATCTCAGTATTGTCTCTGATTTGGAAAAATGTATATGTTGAGGACTCATGAGTTTTACCGGCTCATTTTGTTGAGTGAACGGGGGAATCAGGAGGTATTTTAGTCATTCATTTATTCATTCTTTCATGCCTCATGACAAAAATAGATTTGAAATAGTATCAAAACAACTGGATTCAGTTCTTGACTGCTATGAATATGGAAAGTGGAGATGATCTTTCTATGCCCCGTCATGTAGAATTAAGTCTGTGCAAGTAATCACTCTGTTCTCCCATACCTTTTGTGAATTGAAAAATAGTCAAAGTCTTCTCATCTCATGGGTCTCCCAAGAGCATCACTTACTATAACAATGGCTGCAGTTTGGGGACATGTGGCTGCCTCAGTCAGCAGAACATGTGACTCTTGATCTCAGGGTTGTGAGTTCGAGTCCCACATTGGGTGTAGAGATTACTTACAAATGAAATCCTTGAAAAAAATAATGGCTGCAATTTTTAGCCCTTAGTAGGTGGCATGCCCTGTGGTGAGTACTTTATGTACCTTATTTCATGTGATTACATCCAACAAAATTGCTTAACCTCCTAACTACTTGCCTCTTCTGCTAATTTGTACCTGTGAAATGGACTGGGTTTATTTAATCTCCTTGGGGAATCAAGATGTTAATCGGAACAATAACAAAAGTGATTGCGCTGACATTTTAATCACCTATTTTGCTTCTCAGTGTACTTTTGGTACCTGAACTGACCTCAACTTCTATAAATTTATCTTTCTGATTTCCACCGCTTTTTTTTTTTAAGATTTTATTTGTTTATTTGGGAGAGAGAGACAGAGATAGCAAGAGAGAGCTGGGAGGAGAGAGAGAAGCAGGCTCCCCGCGGAGCAGGCAGCCAGACACAGGGCTCCGTCCCAGGACCCTGGGATCATGACCGGAGCTGAAGGCAGCCGCTCAACCAACGAGCCCCCCAAGCACCCCTCCCACTGCTTTTGTGCACCGTACACTGATACTCCCAAGCTAATGGTACTGCTTACCAGCCAATAGTTATAAACATTGTCATTAAATATTTTATCTGAAAGGAGAGGATAGTTATGAATTTAATAATATTTATGAGCTCCCTAGGAATGCAAACTCCCTTTAAATGAGAGAGCTGGTTATTCATTTTCCACATGTTTAACTTTGGTACTTGATTGGCACTTATTTGAAAATCAGAGAATGCCTGAATACATCTCAATTCCTCTTACTCCAAATCCTCTAAGGTAGCTATGATTTATATTTTCATTTTCAAGTGAGAAAATTGAAGCTCACAAAAGTTAAGTAAAATGCCCAAGTTAGTAAGGGTACAGTACAGCTGGAATTCAGGGTCTTGGATTCCATTTTCACTTTTTCTTTAAGCCTGCACTGTCAAATAAGGTAGCCACTAATTGCATATGGCCATTTAAATTTTAATTAGTTAAAATTAAATAAAATTTAAATTTTAGTTCTTCAGTGGTACTAGCCACCTTTGAAGTGCTCAATAGTCACACGGAACTCACGGCTACCTCCTTTGAACAGCTAGAATATTACATCATTGCAGAAAGTTTTACTGGATAATGTTGTTTTAAGTTGTAATGTCTCTTTTCAATATGTTGACACATGTCCTCAAAATACATTGCAGTTCTAAGTAGTAAGGATTTAATATTTTACAGTAAAATTTCATTCATTGGAAGTCTCCTCATTTGCATAGCACCAAGTTAACTTTGATCTGCAAATTAATAATATAGATAAGAGTCAAGGAGACATTAAATGCACTTCAGAGACCAAAGATTTTTAAGCACCATCAAATAACTCCAGAAGCACTCACTTAGATGCAAGCAATTGATATGATAATTACACATCGTTTTTATTTATTCATTAAAACAGGATCCCCTAAGGTGCCCTGGTAGGAAATAATATGGTTAGCCTAGTTCTTTATGGCAAACCTTCTGCTATTTCTAAATTCTATGTAAAATCATTTTATACTACTGATTTACCTTCCTCTCTTCCATTGGGTCATTAAGGAAATTAGTAGCATAAAATACTATCACAATAAAAATTTTATGAGCTCAAGATCTAATTATGAAACCCTTGCTTCTTCCACTCTATCCCAGGATACCCTGGAAGGAGTGCTCCTGTGGGCCCCCATAAAGCCTGGAACACAGGAGAGGTTCTATAAATATCTTTTGATTGGCTGACAGAGACAGTTCTTTCAAGATGTCACTCATTGGAGGGAACCCCAATTTTCTATAGAGAATTCATGGATCAAAATGAAAACTCTCTCATTTCTTCTTTTCCCTTTACCAGTCTTCATTGCAAGATAAGGGCTTCCTATTTGAAAGGAAAGATGATTTCCAGGCATTCGGTGAGGGGGACGGGAGCTCAGTGCACTCCTGCCTGAGGATCTGGAACTAAACCTGCCAAATCCTTCAGCAGGGAGAGTTGCCTTCCCAGGGCACCAATCACCGCATAGGCCCATCAGTTCTTAAATACTATGTTGACCCCATTTGCCAGGTACTATCCTGGTTCTAGGTAATAGAATAAAAGAAGAGGACTTTGAGCTACTGAGAGAAGAATGACACCTGAATTTCTAAATCTTCAACAGAGGTGGATTCTTGCAGCTTGCTCGAAACGGTCATACCAAAGATGGGTTCCTTTTTAGTAAAGAACACAACTCATTTCCTCAATTTAGTGGTTAGCTTCAAAGAATATGATTTGTCACTGCCCTGTCTTCGGTGAGGAAGGTCTCTAGTGTGTAAGCCATAAGCAAAGAAAGAAAAAAAATAATTGAAACAATATGAATGTAGATCGAACATTTAGTCTTTCTTTGGAGGGAATTAAACAATTTGGAACATTCCAGATTTCTAAAGTTTAGATATCTGAGCATCTTTTAAAGGCACTAAGCCAAAGTAGATATTACGTTTTTACTTTTTGTTCCAAAACACAATTAGAACTTCTTTCCTCTCCTCCATCTGTGATTCCTTCACTTTATAGCAACAGGCATGTTATTTGCACAACTTGCAGTTAACTCAACACAATCTTTGCCTCCTTTGGAAACTATATGGTGGACTGACCCAAGGGTATGATCACTGCCATGGGCTGCTCTGCTGATAGTTCTCACCCTGGAAATTGACGAGTAGTGCACACGCTCCATGCTTGTTCCAATTGAATCTGGGGTTCTGGAGGACACTCATCCCTCCCTAAGCTATAGATGCCCACCCACTGTGGTCCTCTAAGCAAGCTTTGACTATTGGGCATCCTGGAAATCTTACAGCTCACCAAAATGGCTCAATTTTGCACACAAAAAGTTGCGTAGTGAGAGATGAAACCTGTGTCTGCTGAAGCCTGGGGTTCTTCTTGTCTTCCTGGTACTGGAAACTATGGGAAGAAAAGGAATCTTACTGGTATCTCTTATTTTTGTCCTTTTTTCTCAGAGAGTTGGAACTAGCTCTGACATGCCATGGAGCAAAGGATATATGAGAACAGGCATCCAATTAATCTTGCCCCATTCTTGCAATGAGGACTTATAATGTGAAAACATACCCTTTATTTCAATCTCACCCAGGTATTAGAGCATTTCAATTTTTTTCAATTTTGATACTTTTTTAAGTACTCTCTATGCCCAACGTGGGGCTTGAACTCATAAACCCGACATCAAAAGTCGCATGCTCTTCCAACTGAACTAGCCAGGCGCCTCTATAAGAGCACTATAAAGTTTTCTTTGACTTTTCATGAACTAGAAATTTTCTCTCTCTTTCTCTCTCATATACACACACACACACGTACACACAGATACGCACATAGAAAGAGAAGAGAAAGGAAAAACAATGGAAAGTATGGCTCAGGATGAAAAGAAAATAATAGCTGCTTCACATCTCTCCTCTTCGTTTCCATTAAGTCTTTTTTAAAAAAAATTTTTTTAATTTATTTGACCAACAGAGATCACAAGCAGGCAGAGAGGCAGGCAGAGAGAGGAAGGAAAGCAGGCTCCCTGCTGAGCAGAGAGCCCGATGCAGGGCTCGATCCCAGAACCCTGGGATCGTGACCTGAGCTGAAGGCAGAGGCTTTAACCCACTGAGCCACCCAGGCGCCCCTCCATTAAGTCTTAAAAGTATAGAAGAATTTAAATGTTAATTTTTTTAAAGCAAAGATTACATGATTAGATTTTAACAGTACCATCATATTAACTAAAAGAAAAAATCAATCATTGGGCACCTGGGTGGCTCAGTCATTTAAGTGTCTGCCTTCAGCTCAGGTCATGATCCCAGGGTCCTGGGATTGAGCTCTGCATCGGGCTCCCTACTCAGCGGGGAGCCTGCTCCTCCCTCTCTCACTCCCCCTGCTCTCTCACTGTGTCTCTCTGTCAAATAAATAAATAAATAAATTTTAAAAAATCAATCATTAAGTGCTTGCTCTACCTATATACTCCTGTTCTACATATTCTTGGAGAGTGCGGACATCCATCTTGGATGTACGGCTCCTGATGTACTGTAGATGCTTAGTAAATGTTTGTTGAATGAGTGAAAGGAAGTTAAATCAGTGTTCATTCTGTATCCTTCTTGCCCAGAGAGAATCCTGAGTTTGTTCATCGAAGGGCAACTCTAGGTTGTCCCGGAGAATGAACAAATTTCAACCCAGCCTCTGAGGCATGCATCATTGTTGGGTAGACTGATTTCAACTTGACTCCAGCCTCTAAACTGCGTGGCTTTATCATTAACGCCTGTAACAGAGATGTAGCGATCACTGTTTACAGGACTCTCTACCCCAAATCCTGCCAGAATCCTAGGTTGCTGTAAGTTTGTGATCTACGAAAGCCAGGTGGGGTCGCTCAGAGATACCAGAGGGGGCAGACTCCCTCTCTACGGTTCTTCCACAGCTTCCCCAGAGATGTGCAGAGCCGGATCAGCCTCCAAGAGAGATGGGAAAGACTTGTCTACAAATCTGTCCCATGAGTTCTTTTCCATGCGGCTACTATACCTTCCCTTAAGGTGGCAGTTGAAGGACTTTTGTAAGGAATTGTAAGGAATTCAATACAAAAATGGAGAATGAATAAAAGAGCTTTGTAGGGTTTTTTCCATTATATAAGGTAGGAGAGTTATAATCGCCAGGAAGCACAATAGAAGTCTTCTTACCATTTACAGTGGGGACTAGTAGGTTAGTTAACTGAAAAATAAAATGTTTCTAATAAAGAGTTGTTTGAAAAAATGGTTAATGCATGCATTAAATATTTTGCTTAAACTTAAAATAGATATATTATTAATTGGCCGATCCTTTAATTGGACCACTGATTAAAGGTCTGTGTTGTCTTTTATTCATAAGGTGTACACATATGCAACAGCTATGATTTCTATTTTTGGTTTATTCTAAGTGAAGTGAAAACTCAAGATATTTTCAAAACATTGAGTATAGAATCCTAGATTTGGGGGGATTTTGTTCCCTATCTTTTACAATTGTCTTCCCCTCACCTAATTCAACAGCAATTTTTAAAAGCCACATGACTGTTTATCTTTCCAAAACAATTTAATTTCTTAAAAATAACTTTTTTGCATCATTTTTATCAGTTTATATAACATTTAATTAAATTGTATCATTGCAGTCACAATGGCATAAATAGGTTTGGGGAAAAGTTCAGTTAATTCTTGGAAAATGTAAAACTCAACTATTCAGAGCTAAAATACCCAGGCTTTCTCAAGAGTAACTTACCAGTAGACAGAGCACTCAGAGAGCTCTGAGGACCCTTAGGGAAAAATGGAGAGCCCCGTAGGTTGCTTAACTTAGAGGTTGTTTAAGGGAATCACTCCTACTCCTCTCTAGACAGAAAAGGTTAAAAATAATAGTAACCAGAGCAGGAAGGACATCTTTTTTGTGTTTGTCTTCCATGCTTCAAGGGTCACTACATTATTTAATGAGCACCTCCTTTGTAATAGGCACTCAGGAGATTCAAAGGGCCATTCCTTTTTTTTTTTTATTTTAAAGGTTTTATCTATTTGACAGAGACAGAGAGAGCACAAGCAGGGAGAGCAGCAGAGAGAGAGGGAGAAGCAGGCTTCCTGGTGAGCAGGGAGCCCGATGCGAGGCTGAATTGCAGGACCCTGTGATGGTGACCGGAGCCGAAGGCAGACGCTTAACCCACTGAGCCACCCAGGTGCCCCAAGAGCTATTCTTTTAAAGATATAATCCATGTCATAAAGGGTATAATTCATTGTTGCTTTAGTATATTCACAGGGTTATACAACCTTCCACACAGTTTAATTTTAAGATTTTCATCATCCCCCCCAAATTGTACTCATTAGCAGTCCCCCCCCAGACCCCTCAATACCCCCAGCACCAGGCAACTGTTAATCTACTTTCTCTTATGTGGGTTTGCCTATTCCAGACATTTCACAGATGAGGAACCATACAATATGTATATGTATATTGTATATCATACAATATCTTGTGTCTGGCTTCTTTCACTTAGTTTATCTTTTCAAGTTTTATGTATGTTATAGTGTGTATCTGTATTTCATCCATTTTTATGGCCAAATAACATTCCATTGTATGGACAGACCACTGTTTGTTTCTCCATTGATCAGGCAGTGACCATTTGGGTTGTTTCCACTTCTTGGTTCGTATGAATAATGCTTATGACATTTGCGTACAAGATTTTTGTGAACACGTGTTTCCTTTTTTAAAAAAGATTTGTTTACTTATTTGAGAGAGAGCACAGGCGCGTGAGCACAGTGGGGAGGGGCAGAGGGAGAGAGACAGAATCTCAAGCAGACTCCCCGCTGAGTGTGGAGCCCTATGTGGGGCTCAAACTCACAATGCTGACATCGAGAACGGAGTTGAAATCAAGAGTTAGATGTTTAACTGAACGTATCACCCAGACGCCCTATGAACATATGTTTTCAAATCTCTTAGATAAACACCTAGGTGTGGAATAGCTGGGTCAAATGGTAACTCTATTTTTAACTTTCTTTAAAAAGGTTTAAAAAAATTTTTTTATTTGAGAGAGAGAGGAGGGGCAGACAGAAAGACGATCTGAAGTAGGACTCCCCACTGAGCACGGAGCTCAAACCCAGGACCCAGAGATCACAACCTGAGTCATAATCTCAAGGTGGATGCTTAACTGACTCAGTCACCCAGGAGCCCCTCTATTTTTAACTTTTTGAGGAACTGCCAAACTGTTTTCCAAAGAGACTGTACTGTGTAAATTCCCCACCAGCCATGTATGAAGGTTCCAGTTTCTCCACATCCCCACCAACACTCGTTATTTTCCATTTTCAAAATCACAGCCATTCTAGTGGGGGTGACATGGTATCTCATTGGGCTTTTGATTTGTATTTCCATAATGACTAGTGAGGTTTAGCATTTTTTCACACGTTTATTGGCCATTTGTGTATCTTCTTTGGAGAAACCTCTTTTGAAATCCTTTCCCCATTTTGGAATTGTGTTATTCGTTGCAAAGACCCATCTTTGGCTTAAAGTAAGGTTTCTCAACCTTGGCATTATTGACATTTTGAGCTGGATAATTCTTTGCTGCGGGGGTGGGGGGTGGTGGGGGAGGGAGGCCTTTACTGAGCAGCTTCCCTGGTCTCTACCCACCAAATATCAGTAGCATTCCCAAGTTCTGACAATCAAAGCTCTGTCCATGGTGCCTGGCTGGCTCAGTCCATAGATCATGTGAGTCTTGATCTCAGGGTTGTAAGTCCGAGCCCCACCTTCAGTACGGAGATTATTTAAAAATAAAATACTAAAAAAGCTACGTCCAGACACTGCAAAATCACTCTTGGGGGCGGACACAAAATCTCCCCAAGAAAAGAAAGACTGCTCTAAAAGAGCCACCTGTGCAGCTGAGAAACACACAGAAACATAACTTCATGATGATGTAAGAAAGTGGAGGCACCCTGGAGGCGTGAACTGATCTTCCCAAGTCTGGTTGATGGGTTAACTAACAATATGAGAAAGAAAATCAAGTTTACAAAGGAGAATTACCTAACATTATGAGATAATGATTTGATACCATAATACAAAAAGAGTTGTAAGTTTGTATATGGAAGTATCAAAAGTGTGGTACATCTAGAACTAGAGGTTTTATGAGAAGATGAATTTACTGTGAGCTGTTCTCTGGAAGGAGTGTCATCCCTTGATGTTCCTAGGCATGAAGCGTAAATGGCTGTTAACGTGGCCTTTCACTCTTAGCCCTTAGCTTCATTTCTCCTGTTAGTTTCATCTCCTAGTGGAGATACGTGCCCACCTGTCTCAGACAGAGATTGCTGGATTCCAAGGAACAGTACCTACTAAGCTAGCTTTTCCTTTCTTTAAAGAAAGATTTTATATATTTGAGAGAAAGAGAGCAAGCACACGAGCAGAGGGGTGGGGGAGAGGGAGAGAGAGAAGCAGACTCCTTGCTGAGCAGTGAGCCTGATTTGGGACTCGATCCCAGGACCCTGGGATCATGACCTGAGCCGAAGGCAGACACTTAGCCGACTGAGCCACCCAGGTGCCCTAAGCTAGCTTTCTCAGTCGGGGGAATGAAAAGGTCTATCCAATAGAACCCACAGAAAGCTGAATAGCCGGTCTCAGCAAGGAAAGGGACTGGAGCAGCGTGAGAAGACCTCAGAAAGGGTTATTTGCAGAGATAGTTACTTTAATCCCCTGACCTACTCAGACTCCATCTCTTAGTTCTAATTCCTTAAAGAGGGAGTTGGAGGATCTGAGAAACCCCTGAACAATGACCAGGGCTTGGCTTCTTAATCAGCTGTCCCAACCCTGGGCTGTGTGGTGGGATGGGTTTTCACAGACGGGGTGGAGTAGGTTAAGGGAAAGACAAAATAAAAGCAGATACCTCATTGGCCTACCTCATTGATTAGGCCATTCTACCACCTGTATAGATTTTTCCCCCACTTTTTGTCTTCACAAACATTTTTGCCCTATTTCTCCATGAAATACGCAACACATCTCACAGAAATGGCCTTGCTATTGTTTGCCAGTTGAACACAATTACCCTCATTTACCTATGGCCTTACAGTCTTAATATCAAGTATCTTGACATTATTATTATTATTATCATCATCATTATTATTAAATAATTTCCACACCCAATGTGGGGCTCGAACTCTCAATCCGAGATCAAGAGTCACATGCTCTACCGACTGAGCCAGCCTGGCACGCCAAGTGTCTAGACTTTTAAGGGGGGATGTGGAAAAAATAAAAAATAAAAAAAAATAAAAGGAGGATGCAGGATGGGGGGCAAATTACCCATAATATTTTCTATTTAATAATGACATGGTAGGCAGGTGTCATTGAAACTAAGATGAACTATTTTAACAAGAAAAATATATCTGTTTGGGGAGAAACGTCTGAATCCCCTTCATCCCAGTCCTCCCCCATTGGCATCACAGTTGGGAATAAAGACTACTAAGCTGTCAAGAGGTGGTACATCCTTCCCACTAGTTAATAAAGTGATGCCCTGCCTTCACAGCCTATTAATTAAGAAGGTAATCAGTGCATGCTTCAAGTTTGCTATTTGAAACTCAAAGGCAATAAAATCAGAACACTGCTCAGATTTTTTTTTCTCATAAAGAAATGAATAACAAATTAGGGCCACAGAGCTAGAGTAATCACATTTTGAATGATTTCTCCTGAGCATGCCTTTAATAGCCTGTATGTGTTGGATAAGAAGAACAAAGAAAGGTAAAGTTAATTATCCAGGAAAAGCTTCACCAAGGAGTTTTGGTCACTTTAACCCAAGGTTTCTCAACCTTGGTACTAATGATATTTGGGGCCAGATAATTCTTTGTCATGTGCGTTTAGTGGAATGTTCAGCGGCATCCCTGGTCTCTAACCAGTATATGCTACTAGAACTGGCCCCACCCAAGTCTTAACAACAAAAATGTTTGCAGACATTGTTAAATGTCCTCTGTGGGGGCAAGAAGATCCTGGGATTAAGAACTAATGAATTGGGGTGCCTGGGTGGCTCAGTCGGTTAAGCGTCTGACTCTTGACTTCTGCTCAGGTCACCATCTCAGGGTCATGAGATTGAGCCCAGTGTCATGCTCTGCACTCGGTGTAGAGTCTGCTCGAGATTCTCTCTCCCCCCGCCCCTCCCCCCACTCACCCGCGCACATGCTCTCTCTCTCTCTCTCTCTCTCTGAAATTAAAAAAAATCTTTAAAAAAAAAAAATCTTTAAAAAAAAGAACTAATGAATTAACCACATTCGTGCCTTCATACTCCCCATCCCTCCAGGGTCCCTCTAGAGTTTGTTGTTTTAAGCCCTTAGGACCAAACATTTTATACAAGGGCCATTTATGTTTTCCAGGGAATTGTTTGAAAAGAAACTTGTCCAGGTGAGGAGAAGGGCTCTTTGCATTTCTGTATTGAAGAGTAGCAAACAAAAAGAACAAAGGAAGGAGGTCTAATAAAGGTATTTAGGTAAAACACTCAGCCAAACACTTATATTTAATCCCTATGAGACCCTCAGGGGCATAATTAGCCTTATTTTATTGGTGAGGAAACTGAGGTTTAAAGAGGTTAAGTAATTTGCTTAAGAACACATACTTTGTAATTTAGTGGTGGAGCTAGAAATCTGATGGCAAATTTGTGCCTATTTGCATGTTGCCTCATTAAATGCACTCAAAGTGTTAGACATCTAATAAAGCAAGGTGACCAATTTCTTTAGTTTGTGTATTTGTTTATTTCAATTTTTAAAATATTTTATTTATTTATTTGGCAGACAGATTACAAGTAGGCAGAGAGGCAGGCAGAGAGAGGGGGAAGCAGGCTCCCTGCCGAGCAGAGAGCCCAATACGGGGCTCCATCCCAGGACCTTGGGATCATGACCCAAGCCAAAGGCAGAGGCTTAGCCCACTGAGCCACCCAGGTGCCCCTATTTATATTAAATTTTTATTTAAATTCTAGTTAGTTAACATACAGTGCAATATTGCTTTCAGGAGTAGAATTTAGTGATTCATCACTTACTATAACACCCAAGGCTCATCCCAAGTGCCCTCCTTAATACCCATTGCCCATTTAGCTCATCCCCCCACCTGCCTCTCTCCATCACCCCTCAGTTTGTTCTCTATCATTAAGAGTCTCCTATGGTTTCCTTACCTCTCTCTTTTTTTTATCTTTTTAAAAATACACAGCTTTTGGGGTGCCTGGCTGGCTCAGTTGATAGAGCACGTGACTGTTGATCTTGGGGTAGTAAGTTCAAGCCCCACATTGGGAATGGAGCCTACTTTAAAAAATGTTAAAAATTGAAAATACAGGGGCACCTGGGTGGCTCAATGGATTGAGCCTCTGCCTTCGGCTTGGGTCACGGTCTCAGGGTCCTGGGATTAAGTCCCGCGTGCTCTCTGCTCGGCAGGGCCCTGCTTCCCCCGCCCCCACCTGCCTCTCTGCCTACTTGTGATCTCTGTCAAATAAATAAATAAAATCTTTAAAAAAATTGAAAATACAGCTTTTATTAGGGATAGTTTGAAACATGAAAAATTAGACAAATCGGTGTCTTCCCATTTCTGTTGTTCAGGTATTCGTCATGTAGCTACAACAACGATTACCTCAGGACCAATATTGTTGCCTGTAGAGCTTTTCAGCCTTGGTGTTATTGACATTTGGGGCTGGATAATTGTTCTGTGTATTATGTGTGTCCAGTACGCACACAAGACAAGGCAGGACCAAAACCGAGTTCTGTCTGGTTTGACTAAAAGTATATTGAGTTGTTTTTGGATTCAGAGAGTTTATTACTTACTTAGTGAAAGACATGTAGCCACTGGTGCCAGCCTACAGTCCTTGTCCCACACGCCAAGAACAGCACTGAATAGAAAGAGGCCGATGACCTCCAGACTTCTGTTGCTGAGGAGCAACTTCTGTTGCTGTGTAGATGGTCACTAACTGGTTTCCTTTTCTGCAGCGCTATACAGAGTGGGGAAGGGCAGGAAGGCCCAGACCTCAACAGAACCCAGGAGGTGATTGGAAACTACCGTATGAGGGGCACCTGGGTGGCTCAGTCAATTAAGAATCCAACTCTTGATTTCTGCTCAGGTCATGATCTCAGGGTTGTGGGATCGAGCCCCATGCTGGGCGTGGTTCCTGCTCAATATTTCTCTCTCCCTCTGCCACTCCCCACTGCATGCTCTCTCTTTCTAAAATAAATGAACAGGGGCGCCTGGGTGGCTCAGTGGGTTAAAGCCTCTGCCTTCGGCTCAGGTCATGATCCCGGGATCCTGGGATCGAGCCTCGCATCAGGCTCTCTGCTCTGCAGGGAGCCTGCTTCCTCCTCTCTCTCTGCCTGCCTCTCTGCCTACTTGTGATCTCTGTCTGTCAAATAAAAAAAATCTTTAATAAAATAAAATAAATGAACAAATCTTAAAAAAAAAAGAAAAGAGAAAGAAATTGCCTCATGAGAGTCTCATCGTGGAGATAGGGAGGCAAGCAGGAAGTGGCCTCCAAGCCACTCCTAACAGGCTTGCGCCTCTCACAGTCTAGGAAGGTCACAAGACAGTCTGCCAACACTCAGATGAGCTGCAGTTCAAGTCTTTGCCAATGTGAGCTATGTGGATACATTCAGATGACCTCTGACACATTCAAGTGGACACATTCAAGGTTGTCAGGGCATGAGGGCAGAGCCAGTCTCCCACAGTGGAGGGCTGTTTCTGTGCACTGTAGGGAGTGCGGCTATAGACGTCGGCCGCGTCACCCCCCAAGATGGGACGACCAAAAATGACTCCAGACAACCCCGAACGAATGTAGGGTGGAAGACCAAGTTCCACCCAGCTGAGAACCACTCATCTAGAGCCCTAACCACTCCCCTCACCCACACAATAGACTTCATCTGCAAATATGTCACTGTGTATTTCTTAGTTTTTACATTGTTTAATGATTTTACTTATTTATTAGAGAAAGAGAGAGAGAGAACAAGCAGGGGGAGTGGCAGGCAGAGGGAGAAGCAGGCTCTCTGATGATCAGGGAGCCCGACGCAGGGCTCCATCCCGGGACCCTGGGACCATGACCTGAGCCTAAGGTAGACACTTAACCGACTGAGCCACTCAGGCACCCCTTCACTGTATATTTCTAAAATGAAGTTTCAAGAAACATAAACAAGATATCATTATACCTGAAATATTTAATAATAATTCTTTTATGGCATCCAGAAACTGTGCAATTTTTTTTAAAGATTTTTTTTTTATTTTCTTATTTTAGAGAGTGCGCACGCGCGTTGGGGGAGGGACAGAGGAGAGGCAGAGAATCTCAAGCAGATGCTTGAGCCACACGCAAGGCTCTATTTCTCTACCCTGACATCATGACCTGAGCCGAAACCAAGAGTCGGGTGCTTAAGCAACGGAGCCACCCAGGCACCCCCAAATTGTCCAAATTTCTTATTGTTTCATGCATATCGTAATTTTTTACAGTGTTTTGAACTAGGATTCTAATAATTTGGGGTATACGTCACAATGCTGTGATTCCTGTGTCTTTTAGATTTCATCTAATCCATAGATTTCTTGCAATTTTTTGGTTGCAGAAACTGAGTTTGTCTTATAGAGCTTCCTACAATCTGGATCTTGCTGATTGCATCCCTGTGGTGTTAAGGTCCTCCTTTATCCCTTCTGAATTTCCCATTAATTGGTCTCAGATCAAGGGGTGTCATTGAAGCCAGGTTCTGTTTGCTTGACAAACTATTTGATGGGTGGTATACAGCCTTCTTTATTTTAGGCATGTATAATATTCGTGGTTGTTTGTCTTTTTGTCGTGTAAGCCGTGGTTGATGCTCAGTGCCTAGATCCAATCATTCGTTAGCGCTTATCAAATTGGGAGAGTCCAATCCATCATGTTCTTTATTACCGTCATAGTTTTATTACTCATTCAAAGATGATACACTTCTCCTTACTACTTGGTCACTCAGAAGTACGTTTGAATAGAAGAGCTAAGATAAGCGCCTGATTGTTTCCCTCTGACTTCCAGTTTTCAAAATAATGCGTGTGATCTCTTGCATCCACCAATGCAGACAAATGAGGTTATCGGTTTGTTTGGGATTTTGTTTGATAGTATTATGACCGGGTAGATTTTTTTTAAGATTTATTTATTTATTTTCACAGAGGGTGGAGGGAGAAGAACAAGCAGGTTTTGTGCTGAGCTCAGAGCCCGACCTGGGGCTCAATTTCACAACCCTGAGATCATGACCTGAGCCGAAACCAAGATTCAGTTGCTTAACTGACTGAGCCCCCACCACATACCCACCGGCGTGCCTGAACAGGTGGATTTAAACACACCTGATGGATTTCAATCCACTGCAGTTCTCATCTGCACTGATGTGTAAACTTTTCATCTTGGCTGACAAGAGTCTCTCCAAGTTGGGTCCTGAGTCCTTTTGACAATTTCTGTCCTTTCTGGAAAAAGGATAATAAAACTTATACATTCACATCATTATTTTTGTCTTCAGTTTTGCTCTCCGATAGTGTTACTCAAAGTGTGGGCCTCAGGCAGCACCTGTACCAGCTGGAGAGAAAACCAAGTTGATGGGCCCTTGCTGGCCTGCTGAATTAGAATCTCCGGGAACATGGCCTGGGGAACTAGTTTAACAAATTCTCCGGGTGATTCTTGCTCTAAAAGACTGAACTTAGCGCCCGGCTAGCTCAGTCGATAGAGCATGAGACTCTTAAAAAACTGAACTTAGAGCCTTGGGGTCACCTTCCTCACTGAAGATCTCTAACTCTTCAGGAATTTCTTGCCAGAGTAGGCCACCCTTCTCTTCTTGCTGGATGGCAACAGAGGACACAATCATCCTCGAGGGTTATTTCCAATATTTTTGAAACCACCTAAAGCTAACTGGTGGTTTGATAGATGAATGGTAAATCTGGAAATCTGGTTAATACCTCTTTAGATCCCCCCAAATACTGATTTGATGATATAAAAACTGATTTTCTTATTTTTAAGATTTTATTTTTAAGTAATCTCTACACCCAATGTGGGGCTCAAACTCACAATCCTGAGATCTAGAGTTGCATGCCCTACGACCCCCAAAACAGATTTTCCTTAACGGCCTTATAAAATGGCCATGATGAGGGGCGTCTGGGTGGCTCAGTGGGTTAAGCCTCTGCCTTTGGCTCAGGTCATGGTCCCAGGGTCCTGGGATCGAGCCCCGCATCGGGCTCTCTGCTCATTGGGGAGCCTGCTTCCCTCCTCTCTCTCTGCCTGCCTCTCTGCCTACTTGTGATCTCTGTCAAATAAATAAATAAAATCTTTTTAAAAAAGTAAAAATAAAATGGCCATGATGAAAATTTCAGAAGAACTGTTCCAAAAATGTTTTGAGTAACGGTAGTATTAACATGTGCAGGGCCTGCCATGGTTTACTGCTGACGCTTTTATTGCTTTTGAACTCCTAGGGTTGAGTGGTGTGGTGAGGTTATCTGGGCTACTTTGCAGAAATAAAGGATTATTTTTCTTTAGAAGTGTTCTTACCTCATGCTTGCTTACTTACTTACTGAAGAGTATTTATTCTTGGAGCAAGAATGGGCTTCCGTGGCAGCACACTGACTGCATGTAGTCCCTGTTGAGCACCACTACTGAGTCATTCCACAGAGCCCCTCCCCTGGCACTTAAATAGAGTAGGTTTAAAATGATTGCTTTGGGGGCACTTGGGTGGCTCAGTCCGTTGAGTGTCCAACTTTTTAAAATTTTATTTATTTATTTGACAGAGACAGAGAGGCGGGCAGTGTGTGTGTGGGGGTGGGGGAAGCAGGCTCCCCGCTGAGCAGAGAGCCCGATGTGGAGCTCGATCCCAGAACCCTGAGATCATAACCTGAGCCAAAGGCAGAGGCTTAACCCACTGAGCCACCCAGGTGCCCCAAGTGTCCGACTCTTGCTTTCAGCTCAGGTCATGATCTCAGGGTGGTGGGATCCTGCCCAGCATTGGGCTCCGCGCTCAGTAGGGAGTTTGCTAGAGGTTCTTTTCCTCTCCCTCTGCCCCTCCCCCTGCTCATGCACACACACACACACTCTCTCTCAAAATAAATAAATCTTTAAAATGATTGCTTCTGGACACATTGAAGGTTTTTACATAGCTACCTTCTTGGGATACAGAAATGAATAGGCTTTATTTCTTTCGATGTAAACAAAATAGATATTCTTGGAAAAAAGAGAGCCTTATAGTTGAGGGTCAAAACCTTTGCCTTCTTTTTTAAGGTTTATTTATTTATTTTTAGAGAAAGGGGGCACGAGTTGGGAGAACAGCAGAAGGAGAGGGAGAGGGATGGAAGCAGACACCCCACAGAGCACAGAGCCTAACACGGGGCTCAGTCTCACAACCCCAAGATCATGACCTGAGCCCAAAACAAGAGACACTTAAGTGACTGAGCCACCCAAACCTATGTGTTTTTTTTTTTTAAAGATTTTATTTATTTGACACACAGAGATCACAAGTAGGCAGAGAGGCAGGCAGAGAGAGAGAGGGAAGCAGGCTCCCCACTGAGCAGAGAGCCCGATGTGGGACTCGATCCCAGGACCCTGAGATCATGACCTGAGCTGAAGGCAGAGGTTCAACCCACTGAGCCACCCAGGCGCCCCCCAAACCTATGTTTTAATAAAGTTTCTCATCTCTGCTTCACTTCGTCTCTGTGGTTTTCAACTTTTTTTTTTCGTTCTGCATTTTTTTAAAAGATTTTATTTATTCATTTGAGAGAGATACAGAGACAGAGATGGAGAGAGAGAGAGCACAAGCAGGGGGAGAGGCAGAGGAAGAGGAAGAAGCAGACTCCCCACTGAACTGAGAGCCCGATGTGGGGCCCGATCCCAAGACCTGGAGATCATGACCTGAGCCAAAGACAGACACTTAACCATCTGAGCCACCCAGGCTCCCCTCGTTCTGTATTTTTTAATGTCCTTATGCTGCAGTCCAGGCCAATAAGGGCAGAATCTTTTGGGGGTGGGGGGACGAGGCTTCTGTGGTTTTGAAAGCTCCCAAGGTGATTGTCACGTGCAGCCAAGGCCAAGAATTTTGCAAGGTGAAGCAGAGAGGATGAGAAACTTGATTAAGACGTGAAATGAAACCCCTCAAGTGTCAGACTGTCTTATTTCAAGAATAAAAGAGTGGATATACTCGTAGGCTGTTGTTGGAAAGATCGTTTCTGGCCGGCACCCCCTGATATTATTCGGAGATTAACATTTCACCCCCAGAGAAGATGACCTGGTGAGTCTGCTCCTGTTTGTATGCTGGAGGAAGAACCCACCTGATGCTACTCCGGGAAAGATTTATTAGAGCATGTGGCGACATCATCTTGAATGAGTGTTTCCTGATGCCATCCTCTACTGGCACCTGCGGAATGAGTCAAATATGAGATTTATAGGGGCTTGATAAAAGGTTTTATCTACGAGGTTGTATCACTAACTGTCAAACTAACTGAAAAGCTTTCAACATGAAGGCTATCCAAAGAGAGCAAAGTGAGCAGAGCGTGGGAAATGTTGAGCGACAGACGCGGCATACGATGAACAGGGGCTTTAAAGTCCAATAGGCCTGAGTTTGAAACTCAGCTCTGCCAAGCTCTGTGACCTTGGGAAAATTACTTAACCTCTCTGTGCACGGATTCTTACCTGCAAACCTGGCAGAGTGCCTGTGCCTGACACAAAGCACGGTTTTACAAATGACTGTTTTAAAATTATAGGCAATGTATTGTTCCAATAACTGGAGATGAGATACTCATGAAACTCATGAGTTCCTCGTGCTAAGGAACGTGCGGTAGGCAGACTAATGCCCGCCCCCCCAGCTCTGCCCCGAGATGTCTACATCCTAATTCCCAGAACCCAGGAACCTGTAACGTCTTACTTGACTCGGCAAAAGGGATTTTGCAGATGTGATGAAGTTAAAGATGTCGAGATACAAGAGATTATCCCGGATCATCCAAATGCCCAGTGTAATCACAAGAGTCCTTTCAAGTGAAAGGAGCAGGCAGGGAAGGGAGAGATGCGACTGTGGCCAAGGTGGCCGCTGATGCAGTTGCTGGCTCGTGAGACGGAAAGAAGAGAGCAGGGAGCCAAGGGATGCGGGGAGCTCTAGAAGTTGGAGGAGGCAAGGGAATGGACTTTCCCCTGGAGCCTCCAGAAGGAATGCAGTCTCACTGATACATGGATTTTAGTCCACTGAGACCCATCTCAGACTTCTGAGCCCCCAGATGAAGATAATATATTTGTGTTGTTTCAAGCCACAACATTTGTGGTAAACTGTTATAAGGAGCAATAAGAAACTAATACAGAAGATGAAACCAAGTCTCTCTCTTTTTGAAGATTTTAAATAATCTCTACACCCAATGTGGAGCTCGAACTCACAACCCCGAGATCAGGCCGCTCACGCTCTACCAACGGAGCCAGTCAGGTGCACCCCCCCACCACCACCACCTCAACTAAATCTCTCTTTGGGCATTCAAAGGTTCTGGGGACAGATTTTACAAGATGAAGATCTTACTCTTGAGTCTATGCCATTCAAAATCAGTTAGTTAAAAAGTCTGAGGATTATAATGATGGTTTGCTTGTGAGTGGGTTTCTCCATCTTGGCCTCAGATGGCTTTGCTGACTCACGTGCCAGTCAAGCACATTTGTGTCACAGTTGCAAGGCCCGGGGTCAGTTCTCAGGACCCTGCAGTATTTGCTGCTGTATCGGGAAACTGCCTGGTGGCAAAGCAAGAAGGAAGAAAACTGGTTTCAACATATCAATAGCTAAGAAAGAAAGACGGCTCTTTAGGCGTTATCAGAAGCAGTGTAAATCTGGTCAACCATTCTGGAAGACAATTTGATAATAGTATCAAAAAACGTGTACAAAAAAGCCTTGAAAATTCAAGTACCCTGACTCAGCAATTCTACTTGTAGGAAAATTTATGGGAAAACTGCATTAGTATGCATGTCCTTCACCTGCTTAAAAAAATTCTTCCACGGTTCCCATAATTACTTACAGGGTAACACTTGGGGAGACTGACAGGGGCTTGCAGTAGGTAATTATGTCTGGCAGGTGTTTGTACTGACCGTAGCTTGGTCTAGACTTGAACCTGTGTTAGATTAACCTTGATGGTCCCCGAGCCACCTTTGTTAAATTTGATCTTTTCCATGATAATCACTGAAACAGTGATGGTGACTAACACTTCCAATGTTAAGTCAGTGTCTGCCCTTGAACGTTTATTATAAACTACCAGCCAATTTTGTGGCTTAAATTAAAAAATTTTTATGTGTAATTGAGCCATTAAGTGGTGAAAATTAGCTGTATTTTCCCGTAGCCAGTGACATTCAGATAATATGTTTGGCATGCAAAAGTTGTGAATCCAAATTATGCTCAAATCCAAGTGAGGAATCTTTATTCATTTTTCCCCCCTGCTGTATGTGTTTCAGTCATATGTCTGGACCCAAACCCCACCAAAGAGAGACCAAAATTTACACAATATTCTTGAGTGTGATGGTGGCTGCATTTGGAGTTTTGATTAAACTGCGCTACATGTGTGATTATTACTTGTAAACAGATGATTAGATATTAATTAGACAATAAGTGATTGTAAAGCACTTAGAAAATAAAAGTGTTTATAAATACCACTAAGTAATAGCAACAATAATTCTTTACTGACTACACAGCTGCTAATGTCAATAAGAATGATTTATTCCAGCTAAGGGCAACTTTAATTTATGCAAAAAGCTGCTATCATATCTGTTTTGCTAGAGCAAAACCAAATGTATACTTATAGCTGATTTTATCATCAGCATTTAGATAAATACATCTCACATAGGTAAAAACAACTTACCTCTTCTAGGACCTTCTCAAACACAGGCACAACCATTGTGGCATGGTGTCTTTGAACGCTAAGAAATGGAGCCCGTGGGTGGCTCAGTGGGTTAAGTGTCTGCCTTTGGCTCAGTTCATGATCCCTGGGTCCTGGAATTGAGTCCCACATCGGGCTCCCTGCTGGCAGAGAGCCTCCTTTTCCCTTTGCCCCTCACCCTGTTCATGCTCTCTCTCCCTCTCTCTCTTGCAAAAATAAACAAAAGAAATCTTTATTTTAAATAAGAAAGAAATGGAGCTCCTGACTGTTCATCTCTGACTTATGTCCAATATCAATTTCTTTTCAATGTAAGATATGAAATGACATTTTGTTAGTGACATCTGCATTTTTATGCATTTTTATGTTACACTGGGTCTGTGCAGTTGTTCCCCAGCATCTGAAAACTGTGCTTAGACTCAACACGTTTTGGTCAAATGAATGAGCAGAAGTTAATTCTTTTTTGGTTATGATAGAAGCCAGAAAAAGAAGAAAATCCATGTTAAGAAGAAAATAAAGCACTTTCATTTGATCTTCTTGATTTTGTTTTTCAAAAAATAAGTTTTGAGGGGTACCTGGGTGGCTCAGTTGGTTGGGTAGCTGCCTTTGACTCCAGTCATGATCCCAGAGTCCTGGGATGGAGCCTCAAGTCAAGTTCCCTGCTCAGTGGGGAGTCTGCTTGTCCTCTCCCTCTTCCCTCGCTCATGCACTCTCTCAATATGTAAAATCTTAAAAAAAAAATAAGTTTTGAAGCCATGAGTACTTTTTATGTCTATTATTCTTTTCCCAAATGGCTCATATAGGTCAAAGACCAGTATCAGCCTGGGTCCTGGCCCACGGGTGAGTCAGGCAATGCCTCCATGTTTATTTTCTCTCCTAAGTAAATGCAAGCACCTACAGTGAGTCCAGTTCCATGGTTTTGGAGATAGGAAATGAACTGAATGAATATAAGTGAAGAGTGCTTCACGTCACATGAATTCAATAGAAAAAACGGTGAAGGGGCTGTTTGGGATGACGAAATATGCATGAGATAGCCCAGAAGCCTTGTTAAGAAGCAAATATAACTAGATCGGAAAGCGAGGCAGTGTAGTTTTGTGGAAAACAGGGTTGAACTCAAGAGACCTGGATTCAAGTGATAGTTTGGCTCCTTACTGTGCGACCTTACTTGAGACACTTAACCTCTCTGATTCTGCTTGCTCATTTGAAAATATTAAAACCTGTCCATCTTGGAGTGTTATTATGATTCAATTCAACGTGTAAACGTACCAAGTGAGAGGTAAAATGCTTTACACTGAAAAACATTTTTATTACCGTAATTTTCCTGAAGTAGGCAAAGATTTATGCATGGGCTTTATTGTTTAGTATGGTGGAATTTTCCTTCTGGATTATGTCAGGTTTCAGGCCCAAACTATAATCCACATGTGGAAAACTGGGGAGGTATCTCAAACTAGAGCCATAAAAGTGACAAAATTCCATAGAACGTAATAATGGTTTCCAGGAAACGCTAAATTCTGTCAACTTTACCTTGCTTTTTCAATCTCCTTTCTTACTTTGTAATTAATTCCTTATTTGGTATATCTGAAGCAGTGAGAAAAAATGAGTGAGAAAGAGGAAGGAAAGATGGAAGAAGTAGTGGAGACGGGATCGACGGTAAGGAGGAAGGATTTGGAAAGAAGGAGGTTTTACAAGATTTTATTTATTTATTTGACAGAGAGAGAGAGATCACAAGTAGGGAGAGAGGCAGGCAGAGAGAGAGAGGAGGAAGCAAGCTCCCTGCTGAGCAGAGAGCCCGATGCGGGGCTCGATCCCAGGACCCTGAGATCATGACCTGAGTCGAAGGCAGAGGCTTAACCCGCTGAGCCACCCAGGCGCCCCTACAAACGGCATTCTTGATAAATATTAAGAGCAGTATTGTCTATGTAGGGGCATAAAATAACTAAATTTTAAATTGCCAATATGGGTGGAGCTAATATTTTCTCTACAATGGATATAAAATTTCTAGCACACTGACTTGATTAAATATTGAAAAATAAAATGGAAGAAAAATGTATTTTTAAAGAGGAAAAAGCTTAAATGTAATGCCTACTTAAAAAAAAAATAGGCTAACAGACATTTACATGGGATGTTATGACACATTTGTATCCATAGGAGGATATAAAAGATATTTTGCCGTAAGAAATAGAAATTAACATTGTATGATGGACACTGAACTAGTCTTAATTGGAGATCTCCCAGAAGCAGACCCTGAGACGAAAGATTCAAGTTCAGGTAGTTCATTTGGGGAGTAAGCCCAGGCAACAGCCACAAGAGGGTGGGCAAGGGAGACAAGGAAAGGCAGGCAGGCAATGGAGGGTGTACCGTCAAGCCAGCTACCATGGCGGCAATTGGAACTTAATCCCACCAGGGAGCCCTGGGAGTCCATGCAGAACATAGGATTTGGTCCCTCCACTTGAAGGCCAAGACCACTGGGGTGTTTATACTTTCACTCCGGTCAGTCACTGGCCAAGAACTCTTAGGACTGTGGGCTGCTGAATTTCTGCCCCTCAGCCCTGCCTCCTTGGTGCTCCTCCCCCAGGGCCAGAGAAAGCCCTTGGACAGAGAGACGAAGTTGCTGGCCGTTGTGGCCCATGATGAGGCCTGGGGGGTCCAGCTCAGACAGCTTCTGCTCTGAAGAGATAAGTTTAGTTCTTCCCTGCAGATCTTTGGGAATAGTGTTTTCAATGATTTGATGTTGTTGAAGCGACAAACGTTGGCAGGAAGAATGTCATTTGTAGGTCTCTTCCAAGCTGATGGGAAGATCCCTATGGCTTGGTTTCCTCGTCTGCAAATGGGGGTGGGGGGAGGGGGCACTATTCATATCTGATTAAGTGTTGTGGGGCTTACAAGCAGCCCATGATAAGTATGGAGCATAGTGCTAAGAATGTAAGGGGTACCTGATAAATGGTAGAAATAAAGATGAGAGTGCTTGGGAGGGGCAACACTGATCTGACAAGTTCTCACCGAAGCCACGCCCTGCTTACAGAGGGTACAAGACTCAGGAGCGCTGTCCCCAAATGCTCCCTGGAGATTTTCTGAACAGCCCGCCTCCAACACATTCCCTCTATTTCTACTAACTGGAGATAGGACACCGCCAGCTTTGTCTGTCCCTCTCAGCTTTCTCGTTTCCTCTCACTGAGTCCCTGCCTCTTGGTATTTGCTAGCATACTAATGTCTATCTGCCTCACCCCTACCCCATACCCAGCCCTTCACAACTGTTTTCCTAACTATAAGGGTAATATATGCTCATCTTTTAAACACTTGTTATAGGTAGGAAAATATAAAAACAAAAGTGAAAATTGCCCGTAATCCCACACATCTTGGTGTATTTCCCTCCAGTACTTTTATCTAAGCATGTACATAGCCCATAATTGAGATCATTTTTTTTGGTATCGTATTCTGTGGCATGCTTTTCCCACCTGACATAATGTTATCATGTTCCCATAGCATTAGACTTTCTTCGAAAACATGACCGCTAATGACAGTATAATACTAAATGGATGTTTTTAACCATCACTCCTATTGCTGCAAGTTGTCAATTTTTTTAGCCTGTTATAAGTCATTCTGCATTAAGCATCTTTGTACACAATTATTCGAGTGCTTTTCTGAGTATTGCTTTGGGGATACGTTCCCAAGCAAAATTCCTAGGTTAAAGGGCATGAATGTTCTAAAGGCTTGTTACCTTGTACTGACAAATATCCTGCATGGAGTTTTTTTCTTTTTAAGATTTTATTTATTTATTTGGTAGACAGAGATCACAAGTAGGCAGAGAGGCAGGCAGAGAGGGGGGAGGGGGAAGCAGGCTCCCTGCTGAGCAGAGAGCCCAATGTAGGACTCGATCCCAGGACCCTGAGATCATGACCTGAGCTGAAGGCAGAGGGGCAACCCACTGAGCCACCCAGGCGCCCCTTGCATGGAGTTTTTTAACAATGTTAACACGTGTATAGATTTGTGTAACCATTACCATATCAGGATAGGGAACACTACTATCACCCCAATAACTTCCCTTTTGTTATCCCTTGATAATCAACCCCTTCCCCTTGGCATAACCCCAAGAGGGTTATGGGATACTTAATTCCAAACTGTGGAATTAACTGGTCATTCTCAGCTAATCACCTTAATAGCATTAGAAAGCCTCCAAGTTAAAATAACTCCCGCAAGGACCCCGCTAGAGCCCAGGATTCTGCTAAATGGGTAGGTGAACAGGTGAGCTTCCCATTCTAGCGAAGGAATTAGAGGACCAATTAGGAACCAAGCTGGCAGCTCAGTGGTCCAGAACCCAGCGGGGTTTAGGGGATTAAGGGCTTTCCAATGGGACTGTGTGGCTCTAGACAGTGGTTCTCAAACTTTAGCATGTGGCAGAGTGCCTCCAAAACCCAGAGATTTTATTGAAACACAGATTCCTGGTCTCCACTGCCTGAGTTTTCTGATTCAGTAGATCTGGGGTGGGGAGTAAGAATTTCTGACAAGTCCCCAGGGCTGCTGTTGCTACTCCTTTGGGGACCACACTTGGAGAACTGCCGCTGTAAGGCAAAGAAAATACTGAGATTAGATGAACAATATCATGCCCATATCACCCAGCATGGTGGAAAAGTCTCCTGAAAGTATTGCATGGTTTGTCTCTTTCAAGTTGAAGGACTTATTAGAGCTAACCTTGCAGCTTGAGGTGTTTTGTGTTTCCAGGAGGGCAGACAGGGCAGTCAGGAAAGGGTAGAAAGTGGGTCGGATGTTCCCTTTTCAGATGACCCAGTGTCACTGGAATTCTTGCAGTATTGGAGCTCTCCGTAAGCATAGGTAATAACGGTGTCGTCAAGTGACATCGTTCTCATTTAAAGTGCCAGGATCTGTAAATGTCAAACTGTAAATCTATGCTGCAGAATCCTTTTTTTTTTTTAAGGCTAGCTATCTTTGCTTATTTGAGGAGTAATAAAAATGAAGCCCCTTATATTAGTATACCCCATTCTAATTTACAAAGTGCTTTCACATGGTATTTATTTGGTCTCCCAAATTCCGTGAGGGAGGCAGGGCAGTATTTTTTTTTTTAAAGATTTTATTTATTTATTTGACAGACAGAGACCACAAGTAGGCAGAGAGGCAGGCAGAGAGAGAGAGAGAGAGTACGAAGCAGGCTCCCTGCTGAGCAGAGAGCCCTATGCGGGGCTTGATCCCAGGAGTCTGGGATCATGACCTGAGCCGAAGGCAGAGGCTTTAACCCACTGAGCCACCCAGGCGCCCCGGCAGGGCAGTATTTTTATTTCACCCTTTGGACTACTGGCTCTCCAAGTATGGTCCTTGGACCTGCAGCATTAGTGTCACCTCTGGGGAACTTGTTAGAAATGCAATCGCAGGCCCCACCCGAGACCTAGGGAATCAGGACTTGAGGGGCCAATAATTTGCATTTCTAACAAGCTCCCAGCTGATGCTGATGTTGCTGCTGCTGGTCCTGTACCACACTTGGATGAAACAACCGCTATATATTAAAACGAAAGATCTAGAAGCCCAGGGACTTAAGAGGACTCCTACCAAGGTGATTTTTCTGTACTACTACATTTGCTACATCCTGGCTCCTCCCCCATGTCCCCTGCAAATCCTCCCAATCCCCACAACTCTGCTTATGATTTTGAGGTCCTGACAATTACTCCAAATGGCAGTTTCCTCACCTGTGAAATGGAGATAATAATAGGATTGACTTCTTTGGGTTCCAATGAGGATAAAACAAAATCTGGGTAAAGATACTTAGCACTGCGCTGGTGCTTAATAAATTATAATAGTTACCATGAGTTTTATTAATGTTACCGGAAGTGTGATATTTCACTAGAACGAATAGATTTGTAAGTTCTTTCAGTGTGTTTCTTCAGAGTACCCCTCTTAAAATGGGACTATTCGTGGGTGATTTAGACATTAAGGCACATCTGGAATGTTTCTGTGACTGCCGTGAGCTCTTGGCTGAGAGCAGGGTGCTTAGGAAATGGAACTCACGACTGGTAAAAGGGGAGCAGAGGAATAAGAGACCAGTTAATGGAACAGTGCATCGAAAGGCAGACAACGGCAACAAGAGTTCATTGAGGAAACGCAGAAGCGGGGAGAGGGAGAGAAGTGTCTGAGGGAGGAAGCAACTGGGAGGGCAGTCAGAGGTGGGAGGCAGGTTGTAAGACAATCTAGCTCCTTCAAAATTCCTCCCAGGGCAGCCCAAGGGGTAGGTTCTGGGGCTGCACCAGGCCTGGGACGGGGTGGGGGAGGACGAGGGCTGTCAGTGCTCTTGTTGTAGTCAAGGGGATGAACACTCAGGTGCCCACAATAAATGCCCTGAGAGGCCTTCCGAGGCTAGTTGACAATTGAGGGCACAGGAAGTTGGGGCTCAAATGTTGATTTGTCTTCAGGGTGACTCCTATTCAGCAAAATTCTGATTATAGCACATCAAACACTCATGCCAGGGATGTGGTCCTTCTTTAGTGCAGGTCTGTTATGTTCTTCGTCGAGTAGCCCTGGACTCCTCAGGAAGCGGTTTTATCTTATCTGGGTAGTGCAGCGCGGGTTCCTCGCCCCGCGTGGACAGGGACCTTTGCAACTGAATTAAACAGAAGAAACAAAAGCAGCAAGTTCGGGCCCCGTGGGCACGGCCGGCCAGCCAATGAGGCCCGGCCGCTCCCCGGCGGAGTGGTACTATGATGACAGTAGCCAACCAGCGCGCTCCATGCAAATGAGGTACTGTATCCCGCACCCGCCGCTCTAGTGCCGTCTGGTTGTTATAGTGATAAACTGAGGCCTTGCCTTTTGGCTTTTTCGGAGAAGGAAACGGGTGGGGGGCTCGGGGGATTAACCTCTTCCCCCAGGGAAGACAGAAAGAAGGGGCGAAGCAGGGGGATGGGTGAAGAAGAGAAAAATACGTGACAAAGAAAACATTCTCTGCCTGGGAGGAGACTCAGAGAGGGTGTAGAGCTGGAGGGAGCATTCGCTGGCCATGCCAGTACTTACCACTGATGCTGAGTCAGAAACAGGTATCCCAAAATCCCTTTCCAATGAGCCTCCCTCAGAAACCATGGAGGAAATAGAGCACACATGCCCACAGCCTCGACTGGTAAGTAAAGACAAAGGATGCAAATGTTATGCTTGGCTACGGCACAAAAGAGTTCCTTATGCGCCTGCAGCCGGCGAGGAAAACGATGCTTGGAGGATTTTCATGTAAATGAGAATGGAGCT
This sequence comes from Enhydra lutris kenyoni, assembly GCF_002288905.1. NCBI lineage: Eukaryota > Metazoa > Chordata > Mammalia > Carnivora > Mustelidae > Enhydra > Enhydra lutris. The sequence continues at coordinate 6,385,126 of NW_019154107.1, read as the reverse complement.
ACTGCCTAATCCTTCTCAGCTGTTTATACTTAGCTTCTATACCGGGGCGCTGCTCTCAGCTTCTATACCGGGGCGCTGCTCTCAGCTTACAAAGCATTATTGTATTGGCTGGGTAGGAAACGGGCTGCTTGGGCTATGCTGTTTTTCTGCCTTGGGAGGAGGGGATGGCCTTTTCCCTTTTAGGTGTATTCTCGTCTGAAGGTAAAAATCTTACAGTGCGTTTTTAAAAATGGTATTCTCTTCGCAAATCTTGAGACGAGTCCGTTGTTAAGTTCTAAATTCTAACTGAGAAATGATTTGGTGCCCAACTCATTTTGGTGCCCAGTGCCAATTTTGGAAAAACGAAAACGATAAGGAAGCCAAACTTCCCCGTTCGTCTGAAAATTTCAAAATGAATAAGTAAAAGAGTCCCTCAGTGATGTATTCAGAAATAAGGCGCCTTTTAAATGAATCCGAACATTTCCCGACCGTGCGGGGACGGTTTGTCTTCAGGTAGTGGGAACCCAGGGGAAGCGACATTGACTACTTAGAAAGGGCTTGTATGCCTTTAATAACGAAAGTGTGGAGACGGGGCACTCAGAGCTTCCTTCCGTCTCAGTGACTGGTATCCCAAATTTGATCCGTTTCTCAGCCACTGGGCATGATTATTTAAGCAGGCGTGGAAGATGGTTCTCAACCACCTCAGCGTATATCATCAAGGAATCAAAAACACCAGATGGGGGGTGGGTTCTCTGTGGCCTGAAGTCTTGGGAAACTTGGGAGAGCCCTCCCTTTGCACCCTCAAGTCCAAGTGGCAGCTAGTTACAGCTATCCTTTTTGTAACAATTCCCGCAGTTAAGAGGTGCCATGTTTTGATTGGCTATGGAGTTTGACCCTGGGAAGAGGTTTTTTAAAGTATTTAGTGATGTAGCATTTTCTTTCAACTCCCTGAATGAGAGCTCAGATTCCAAGGCTGGCCCACCATGCAACTGCTGTTTCTTCATAAGCGTTACGAAGGTTCAAAGGCAGACTTAGAAGAACTTCCCAAAACATGAAAACAAATTTATATTAAAGTGCTGTGGGCTTTTCACTGTTTTTATTTTATAAAATATATTTTCTTCGGGCAGTTTAACATAAACTTCTCTCCAGCACCCAAGCCACTTACAGAATGGGGTGTGTGTGTGTGTGTGTGTGTGTGTGTGAGCGCGCGCGCACACACACACACATAATCTCTGGTGTTCAAATTTGCATCACATACCCTCCCAACAGGTAAAGGGCAGAGGAGAGAGAGGCAGCATCGGTTCCAGCTTGTGCATTTGTCTCTCCTACCCACCCCTTTTCCTTCCTTTTTCGCCATTTAACTATTCTGCCCCTTGGTTGCTTCTGTCCTGAGAGGGTCAGCCCGGGAAATCAAGAGAAGGAAGACCGTTGAAGTACTTTGCACTCTGACTTGTGACATCTCATCCTGGACATGACTCTAAAGAACCCTGAAAAGCTTGCAGTGTTACACCTCCAAGTCCCTGCTGTTCTAGAAATGAGAAAACTGAGGTTCAGAGCGGGTAAGCGACTTCCCCTAGAGTCACGTTGCTTCCAAGGGTTAGAGCTGCGGTTTGGACCAGGAGGTCTACACCCGCCAAGTGGAAGATCTTTCCCTGCAGCACACTCTGGAGTGGGGTACATTCCCTTCCCATCTTTTATGAAGGTCTAACTTAAAGTAGGAGTGTCTGTGTACAAAAGTCGAACTGTGAAAGCAATGGCTTCCATGTACCTTTGATGAAAACTTTACATGTTGTCCATCATTATCACGGTCTACTGAAATTTTGCTGCTTATATAGGGGCTGTAGCCAATTTATAAACCCTTACTCAATTTTTAGAATCACCTTTTCTCAGCCAACTTTATCACCGTAGGGGTATATTCTAAATTTAGTTGTACACTTCGGGACATGACTTTGCTTTGCTAATGATTTGACTTGAATAATGCACATGCTACCTACTTAATAAGAAAATTTGATGGAGAGAGTGACAAGTGAAAATCTTAAATAGCATTTCTCTTTATGGTTTTTAGTAGTTCCTGTTGATCTTTAGCTTTGCTAATACCTTCACATTTCAGATTGGATAAATTCTTTTTTTCTCCCAGCTCCCACCTATGTTGTTCAGAGTCACGCGTGGGTTACTGCGCTGTAGCCATTAGCCCGTGTGGCTGATGAGTTCCAAAGTTACTTAAAGTTCATGAGAGACTCAACAGATAGATCCCTTCCGAGGACAGGCTCCGTTTAGCACTTGTTATCAAAGTGGAATTCATATGGTTTAGAGGAAACAGGATTCAATGATAAAACGTTTTTTAAAAAAAAAAAGAGTAGCTGTTGGCAAAATGGATCTCATTGTATTCACTGCGGCACGCACTGGCTCCCCAGACTGTGACTTTACCTGGGGAGAGCAAAACGGAAACTTCTGGGTATATAAAGGGCCATTAAGCTTCACTGCAAGTATGGAATGTGAACTTATGTGCTGATTGTCATTGTCTAAGTACAAGTTTAAGTCTCAGCAGTTGTGTCAAATGCCCCTTTTGTGATGAACTGTGCTCTCTTTTAAGCTTGGCACTTGGAAAGGTGTGTACAGTGGCTCTGTCTCTACGTGCATTTGCCTATATATTTTCAGCTAAGGTTGTCTGTTGTGATCCTAACTTGCGTGTTGATCGAGTACCTACTACTCGCTGAGTCCTCAAATGGTTTGTGACCTGGGGATTCTAGAAGAGACTGACACATAAACAGACACTTTGTCTACGAGTTGATATGGACACCATGTGCTCAGAGGTGTGTTAGCAGGTGTAGTCAGGGCAGAAAGGAGTGTGCTGACCTCCTTGTGAGTCAAAGTTTGCTTGGGGGATGTGGATTGGAAACCTATCCATTCATCAGTGTATCTCTGGTCTCTGATATGGAGCCTGGCAAAGCCCTTTAAGGAATTGAAGCGGGAAGCGGGCATGCATAAATAAGCAGGGTTTGGAAGCAATCTATATTTTAGATCCTTGTAACTAGCAAATTGATAAGGACATTGAGGATGCGTTGCAATCATGTTCAAGGAGAAATTTTTCTGAAAGGACTACTTGTAGTTTTTCCACCTGCCTTATTTTTCATTGGAAAAAAAAATGTCAGAAAGGAGAGGAGTAAATAGAATTAAGTAACACTGATAAAGAAATTAGAAAAGAGGGCTCCTGGGTGGCTCAGCTGGTTAAGTGTCTGCCTTTGGCTCGGGTCATGATCTCCGTGTCCTGGGATTGGGCCCCACGTCAGGCTCCCTGCCCAGTGGGGAGTCTGCTTGTCCCTCTTCTCCTGCTTGTGCATGTGCTGTCTCTTGCTCTGCTCTCTCTCTCAAATAAATACAATCTTTTAAAAAATGAATTCGGGCTCCTGGGTGGCTCAGTGGGTCAAGCATCTTCATGATCCCAGAGTCCTGAGATCGGGCCTGACATCATGCTCCCTGCTTGGCAGAGAGCCTGCTTCTCCCTCTGCCTCTGCCTGCTGCTCTGTCTACTTGTGCACTCTCGCTCTCTCTCTCTCTCTCTCTCTCCCTGTCAAATAAATAAATAAAATCTTAAAAAATAAGAAAGAAATTAGAAAAGAAATGACAAAAAATTACCTAGGTTTTCTAATAAAGCTTTTATGTTAGGATGTAATCTAATACCCTTACTACTTTACCATGGTGTTCAGGTTTGCGATGTTTCTGAGACCTCTTCTTTCCATTGTTAAAGTACTTATTCTTGATCCTTGACTTGTTATCCCTTCTTTGCTCTTTACTTGCTTAAACATGATGCAAGGTGACTCCTAAGCTTGTCTGCCGAGAAGAGAAGCTGAGTGGTCATGGGCGGTATGAGGTAAGAGCACTCAGGAGACCCAGTTCCTGAGGGATGAGGGCACTCTGTGGGCAAGGACAGCATCCTCATACCTCCTCAACTCTCAGATTGTGCCTAGACAAATCCTCTGGGCCCAGCGGATGCCCCGTAAACCCTCTCTAACATGGCCCAGCCACCCTGGCAACCGTCTGCTTATGGATTTGGTTAATGACCTTGGTCAGATTCTTCTAGGAGCGCTGTGTGTTGTGGGAAGGAAGTTGTAATTCTAACTTGCAGTGGTCACTTCCGTGAAGATGGATGTACCACCGATCAACTGAGAAGGTCTTGGAAATAAAAAAAGTGCTCGTTCGATATGCCACGTTAGCAGGAGTTCATTCCAGGCTTTACTTCAAAATGGAGCAGAGCCAAGAGACTGCTGTTGTGCAGAAGGTGCATTATGTCAGTTGGGAGGTAGGACGCGTACCTGCTACTGCTCAGGGAGATGGCTGGATTTCCAGAGACGTCAGTGGCTTCCTTTACTAATATCACCATCTATATAACCACTCAGAGCAGCATGTAGTTTAAAAGGGAAATACTTAATGTACTGTGTTGGTGAAAAAAAACTGTGAGTTTCCTTGGGCATTGACTGGTCAACTGGAATTCTGCCCAAGGTTATTATTAGAGCTCTTCCTGTTGGTCTCGCTCCAAATGCAACTTCCATTTCTTGCAGATCAATACCAGTCAGGCGTATGGAGCATGGAATCAGCGAATTGGTTTCTTCCATTCTTTTAAGTTTGTTCTGTCACCATCCCTCCAGTCCCCCCACCCCACCCCAATTTGCCTGATGCTGAAGTCCTTACGGAGGAGAGAAATCTAAATCAGTAAAAAGATGGGGAGGTTCTTCGTTTCACTTTGGTGATTGCAGGTACAGCAACGAGAAGGGCGGCTGTCTCTTCATGCAGGCAGTGCGGAGGATTTAAAGCTTTCAGTGATGTGGGACTTTGGTACCTGAGAGAAAGCTCAGTCCCCTCTCAGCAGGACCCAGGTAGCCAGCTGGTTAGCGACTTGCATGTACAGCAATGCCCCAGGGGCTGTGGGGAGGAATGAAAGAAGTAATCCATCCTCCCTGCCCCAGAAAATCATTCCTATACAACAGAAGACAGTAGTTTGGTATGTGGAAACCTGCCAGGATTCTGGAAGCCCTGGTGAGAGGGGTTTTTTGTTGTTGTTCTTTGTTTGTTTTTGTAAATTTGACTTTTTTTTTTTGGTAAATTTGACTTTAATGTGTTGGACTTTACACAACTTTTAAACTATATCCATTGAGCTCAAGTACTTCCCAGCAGGAAAGATTCCAGTCATGTGACCCCCAGGTTGAGACAAATCCCTGTATTTGAAGAAAAGATGCAACTTGCTGATCCAAAAACAGTTTTGGACATGGAAGGGATCAGTCTGCTTCTGAGGGGATCTTAAGTCTCCTTTGTATGGGGTACACTCCAGGCTCTAGATCAGTGTTGTCCAGTAGAATACAATATAATTGACAATTTTCTAGTAGCCATGGTTTAATAAGTTTAAAGAGGTGAAATTTATTTTATTTTATTTTATTTTTTAAAGATTTAATTTATTTATTTGACAGACAAAGATCAGAAGTAGGCAGAGAGGCAGGCAGAGAGAGAGGAAGGGAAGCAGGCTCCCCACTGAGCAGAGAGCCCAATGCGGGGCTCCATTGCAGGACCCTGGGATCATGACCTGAGCTGAAGGCAGAGGCTTTAACCCACTGAGCCACCCAGGCGCCCCTAAATGAAATTAATTTTAATAATACATTTTCTTTAGCCTATGATATCCAAAATATTATCATTTCAACATTCACCAATATCAAAATAATGGACGAGGTATTTTTATTCTTTTCTTTATACCAAGTCTGAAATTAGAAGTGCATGTTGTACTTAAAACACATCTAAATTCTGACTAGCCAGTTTCAAGGGCTCAGTAGCCATAGATGGCTTTAGAGGGAGCTCAGACACCTGCACAGGCCTGTAGAGGATGAGCTCAGAGAAGCCACAACGACAAATACATTTTCTGTTGCCTGGCACACACATACACACATATATTTATTCATAGTGAAGAAACCATTTCACTTCATATTTTACACTCTTGATAGTCCCTTTGGGGTTTTGGTTAGGAGGCTAACCAAAGGAAGCTAATGAGAATTATATTAAATTTGAAGTTCTGGATGGGGAAGTGGAGAAAGAGAGAACAGGATGACTATGGGAGACACTAAGGAGATCAACACCCCAGGACTTGATAACTGAGTCTGAGGGTTGGCCAGTATCAAGGAAGACTCCATTTTCTGGCTTCCTCAAGTGGGCGCCAGCACTCAGGCATGAGTGTCAGGGGGCAGTAGTTTGTAAGAGTTCTGTTGGGGATGACATGGAGACTTCCACTTGGAGGTGTCTAGTCAGTGTTTGCTTTTGGAACTCAGGAGAGAGTTCTGAGACGGAGATCTGGGAGATGTCTGCATGGAGGAGATGGAAATGGAATTGAAGTAGTGAAATTGTTGGGAACATAATTGAGTCACAGTCTTTGGACTAAGAAAATGGTAATGGAAGTGGTTAGCTAGCAAGAGCGCCTCAGGATAATCCTACTGTAGGGAAATTCTAGAAGATAACTGACCCTGAGCCATGCTATCAGGTTCTTAGGCGAAAAATAGAAGAGCTGTAATTAAAGTTATTAGAAGTCTCCTTATATCTGCCTATCTCTACGTGAAATCTGGTTAAATTAATCTACTTGATCCCAGAATCTTTTTAGAATGGAACCCTGAGGAACACCATTTAAAGAGCCAGTAGAGGAAGGATCATGAAAAGAAGACAGGCCAACAGCAGGATAAGTTCTGTGGTGGGAATGTCCAGTAGAACCAAATGCAACAGAGAGATTAAATGAGATAATGAGGAAAAGTCTCCTTTGGATTTAGAAAGAAGAAGTCAATGGTGGATGTTTCAGAGATGTGACAGGAGCAGAGGCCAGAGGGCAATGAGTTGAGGAGGCCTTGGAAGGTGGGGAGGTAGAAGCTTGCCTGAGAGGGTAAACAGATAGAATGTGTAGGATCCAGGGCTGCCTGGGTGGCTCAGTGGGTTAAGCCTCTGCCTTCGGCTCGGGTCATGATCTCAGGGTCTTGGGATCAAGTCCCACATCAGGCTCTCTGCTGGGCAGGGAGCCTGCTTCCTCCTCTCTCTCTCTCTCTCTCCACTTGTGATCTCTCTCTGTCAAATAAATAAAATATTAAAAAAAAAAAAAAAGAATGTGTAGGATCCAAAGGTGAATAAATCAGGATTTAGGGTTGAGAGAGGCTCTTCTTTTTTTTCCTTCTATATATCCTCCTTTGGTTCCATTCTTCCTTCCATCCAGTGTGCTAAGGCTTTTGGTTGGCTCATTCTTGTAAGATGGTAGTAACTTGTACTTGAATATAAATGGCATAGAGGAAACAGGAGAAAGCGAAAGCGATAGGGGGAAAATGAGGAAGGGAACGAGCTTTGGGCTAAAGACGTTGGATTCCAGTGAAAGTGGAAGAATTGGCTTCAAGCAGGAAAAGAGACACTTCTTTCACTTGATGGTGAGGAAGCTGGCAAGGATGTTTTGGGTAAGAAGTTTTAAAGGGAGAGTGTATTGAATGTGGAAAGCCTCTCTCATCTGATAGCTTCAGTCTTCTCTGTGAAGGCAGCGGTGAAGTTAGTGGCTGGGTTCTGGGTGGGTGCCGAAGTATAAGTATGGGATAGCCTGAGAAGCTGGGTCCAACCCCAGGGTTTTCCTCTCCAGAAGCTTCCAGGCTAGACCTGGGGCTAGGGAAGGTGGGAAGGCTGAGTGGCTCCTGATGAGATGCCGTTCTGGTGAGAGGGAATGGCTCCATTCCTTTATGGCTCCTGGGGCTCCATACCAGCTCCCAAGATCAAGGCAGATCTAGATTGGGAGCTCCTGGGGAGACCTGGGCTGGCCCACAGCGGAACTGCTGGGGCCTGGCAAGACAAGTATGTTGCAACCTGGTCTTTGCTCGCTGGAGCCCACAGTCTCATTCGGACTTGAGTTTTGCTGTTGACTTACTGTGTGGGCTTAAGCCAATTGCTTCTCTCTGGACCTCCATTCTGTCACCTGCCACAGGCTGAAGAGATGATCTTTCCCAGCTCCAAGATGGTGACTGTAGCTTCCCCAGCCATGGAACATGCTCCAGCCCAGTGTGCCCTGTTTGATCTCCTGTTCTTTTCACAAGTCAGGGCCGCCCCACTCCTCCCCTGCTTTTGGTTTTCTCCATTTGGGGTAAAAAGAGGTTGAATGATCTATGGCAGGACACGTCGGCTAAATATGAATAACAAGCTCTGGAACCCCCTATTAATGTTGTACAAACCTGTTGTCTCCCACTTTATTCTTCAGCTGCTTCTTCAGAAAGGTTGAACGTGTTCTGAATCACATGCTGAACATTACAGTCATTGTTCAAAGAAACCTACGTTGAATCTGTTCTCAATGCGAACAATAACCCTCCTGACTGATTTCATAATACTCAAGTGCGAAATCCGGGGTTTTCTCTGAGGCCTGGCAGTGTGGCATTGGGTGCTGGGGGCCTTCCCCTCTCTAGCCACCTACACTTACTGCTTCTGGTTAAAGTCCAAGGTGGCTCAGGCCACAGGCTTGAAACTCTTGAATCTTTTGTTCATGCCCACACAAAGCTTCTTGGTGCCCCTTGGTAAAAAAAAAAAAAGTTGGAAAAAGATTTATTCCCTCTGATGGCTGGGGGCGAGATGAAAAGGAGAAAGCAAGAAAGATAGGGGCAAACCAAGTCATTGCAAGCTACGCCTATTTTCTTACAACAATCTCCCAGGTAACAGCCTCTACCTTGCTAGGATCTGATTACCCGTTGCCGGCCTCAGACCATAGCATTATTGTTTTAACATTTCTACCTTCCTCTTTATCCCAGCATGAGACAGGTTGTATGGGAGCCTGGGGAAGCTGACCCTGCTTGGGGATAAAGAGACAATTGAACACTCAACAATCTTGAAGGCACACTTGAAAACACAGTGATTAGAAAATAAAGCCGCAAGCCCGGTTAGTGTACGCCTGTGTAATAATGTGCTGGGCCACACAGGGCCGGCCTAGCCAGCCAGCTTCATTTTCATATCCTCTCTGCCCTCCCGCCCAAGTCTCTGACTTGGTGTTTTTGTTTTCCACTTAGGAATTCATGCACGTTGAACCTGACATCCGTGTAACGGCGTGCTGATGTCTCTCTAAAGCGGGCATTTAAGAAGAATAACAATAATAATAATGGGTTCATAGAAGCATCATGAATGATGTCGAGATCCTGTTCCTCGTACACTCAGGCTTCTGGGCTCATCTCTGGTGTGCCTGATAGTGACCTCAGGCCCAGTCACGTGATACTGAGTTCTCTCAGACCTCTGCGTTATTTAGTTACAAGGGAATTGTTCTATACTGGGCTGAAGACTAGAGGTCTCCCTCATTGTCCTCTGGGGGCAAGTGGGGGAGTAGTGTACACTGTTAGGTACCGGTGACGGGAGCCCTCTCCATGTTCCCTCGTCTAACTGGACTGCAGACTGTGAGGGAAGAATTACTGCTCCCTGTGTGATAAATAAGGAAACCAAGAATTAAGTAATTCCCAAAAGGTCAAGTACTAACGAATAAAGCTGGGCTTTAAAGTGAGGGTTTGTTTTTGGTTTTTGTTTTTAGATTTTATTTATTTATTTGACAGAGAGCTAGAGACAGTGAGAGAGGGAACACAAGCAGGGGGAGTGGGAGAGGGAGAAGCAGGCTTCCTGCGGAGGAGGGAGCCCGGGGCAAGGCTTGATCCCAGGATCCTGGGATCATGACCTGAGCCAAAGGCAGCCACTTAACGACTGAGCCACCCAGGCACCCACACTTAAAATGAGTTTTGTCTAACTTCTAAAGCCCCCGTTTCCACCACACCAGCTCCCCAACATCAGTGAGCAGAGAATCACCTACTCATGCTTCCATGTGAGTCGGAAGCAAGAGGTTTTTGCGTACACTTTTTAAAAAAAGATTTTATTTATTTATTTGACAGAAGGAGAGAGAAAGAGATCAAAGTAGGCAGAGAGGCAGGCAGAGAGAGAGGAGGAGGCAGGCTCCCCGCCGAGCAGAGAGCCCAATGCGGGGCTCGATCCCAGGATCCTGAGATCACGACCTGAGCTGAAGGCAGAGGCTTAATCCACTGAGCCACCCAGGCGCCCCATGTACCTTTTGAGAAATACTGTGTTTTGCTGTCCTGTATCACATGGTCTGCCTTCAGGACCAGGAATGGAAACAATTTAGATGGCTAAGCTCTTGGTAGTAAATTGAGAAATTCGAAGTAAATATTTTTGACCTGGCAAGTCTTCTCCTAGTAAAGTTGGCTACAAAAGACTAGTGTTAGGATGATCTCAGCAGCATAATTCATAGTAACTCCAACTGGAAATGACCCAAATCCCCAGGGGAAGTAGAATGGATTAATTGTTGTATTTTCACGAAATGAAATGCTCCACGGCAATGAGAAAGGAGAATCCAAAACCACTTGCAAAAATACGAATAAATCTCACAAACATAATATTGAATGAAAGAAGTCAGATACAAGAGAATACACACCACATATTTTCATGATCTATTAAGAATTTTAAAAGTAGGCACACCAGTCTGTGAGTTTAGAAGTCAGGACAGCAGGAGGAGCTCAGGACGGATGCTGGCTTTGGTCGGTTACTTGATCTGGGTGCTACCTAGGCTCATTTTGTGACAGTTCAGTGTTACACCCTTAGGATAGGTGCACGTTTCTTTTTTTTTTAAAGATTTTATTTATTTGACAGACAGAGATCACAAGTAGGCAGAGAGGCAGGCAGAGGGGGGTGGGGAGCAGGCTCCCTGCTGAGCAGAGAGCCCGATGTGGGGCTCGATCCCAGGACTCTGAGATCACAACCTGAGCCAAAGGCAGAGGCTTGACCGACTGAGCCACCCAGGTGCTCCAGGTGCAAGTTTCTGTACATGTATTGTTCTTTAATACAAAGTTGAAAGATATTCCAACCACAGGAACAGAGAAGGTACACTCTACAACCGATTGTCCATTTCCAGACAATTCTGGGGACCTCGCAGATAACATTCTAAGGAATAGTATCATCTCCTGCCTACGATTACAGCTCTTGGCCATTAACAGAGCCGGACTGTGCTCCAGCGGTCAGTACCCAGCCCCAAGGAGAACGTAGGAAAGCCTTGGAACTTAATTCTAGGACAAGTCTAGCCCTAGTCGGGTTATTTGTGAATTAAAAACCATGGTGTCCAATCTATATGTGTTTTTTTTTAAATATTTTATTTATTTGACAGACAGAGATGACAAGTAGGCAGAGAAACAGGCAGAGAGAGAGAAAGGAGGAAGCAGGCTCCCTGCTGAGCACAGAGCCCGATGTGGGGCTCGATCCCAGAACCCTAGGATCATGTCCTGAGCCGAAGACAGAGGCTTTAACCCACTGAGCCACCCAGGTGCCCCCAATCTATGTGTTTTATAACAATGGCCAGACCTCACAGTCCGTTTCCAGACTCAGAAGGAAGTGGGTAAAACTGGTTAGCTAGCAAGAGTGTCTCAGGATAATGCTGCTTAGGGCAAATTTTAGGAAATGACTGACCCCGAACCATCCTATGAGGTTTTCTTAAGGGAAGAAAAATAGAAGAGCCATAATTCAAGCTAAAGGAATCCTCCCTGTATCTGCCTGTCTCTGTATGAGACCTGGTTAAATGGCTCTGCATTACCCCCCAGTCTTCCACGATGGAATCCTGAGGAACAGAATTTAATGACCAAATGGAGGAAGGGTATCGAAAAGAAGACAGAGAGGTATTTCTTAAATTGGTGGGAATTTGGGGTCTAACAGCAATGCTGTTGCTTCATTGGTAGGTAAACTTACATGTTTTGTTTTCCTGTAAAATATTGTGTTTTTTTTTAAAGATTTTATTTATTTATTTGAGACATCAAGAGAGAGTGAGAGAGTGAGCACGAGCAGGTGCGGGCAAGTACAGAGGGGAAGGGAGAAGCAGGCTCCCCGTGAGCAGGGAGCCCGATGCAGGGCTTGATCCCAGGGCTCCGGGATCGTGACCTGAGTTGAAGACAGATGCTTAAGTGACTGAGCTACCCAGGTGCCCCTAAAATATTGTTTTTATTAAAGAATCATCTGCTTTGTACAATCATCTTCGGAATATCTTTCTTTGGAAAATCTTCTTTGGAACATCTTTCCTTTAGCGGCTCAGAAAAAAAAAAGGGGGGGTCTTATTATTGAAATAGGATCTAGCAAATACCTCCGGCTACGACATGTTAGAAATATCTGTACTTCCATCCTACTGTATAGCAAACCTCCCACACTGCATAATTTGTTCTAATGCTTGTTCCTTCCAGTCTGCAGCAATGTTTTCTGTATGTCTCCTGAATATATTTGACTGACAAAGCATTTTAGTTTGACATCACTTTTTTCCCCCACATACATTCCCCCTTTTACTGTGGCATGAAGAGCTGGTGTTTCTGCAGTTCTATGAGATCTTTGGCTTTTGTTTACTGAATGAGAGAAATTTGAAAAGACTTCTCACGTTTATCATCGCATGCCACTGTATTTTGTAAGGGACTGGATTATCATGTCTTGAAACATTGCTGAAACAAATCACAGAAGTTGGTCTTCATGGTCTGGATGCTTTGCTTCTCAGTATTGTGGTAACTACAGTAGCCTCTTATGATCATGACCCGATAGCTCAAGGTACAAGAGACGCTCCAGGTGAAGTTTAATGCTAATGGCAGCAGGTATTTGAAATAGACTCCTTCGTGTTAATAGTGGATTCACCTGTCTTGATTAGGTCTTCATTGTTCACACCTGATAATGTGGCTGATGCGAGACTCCTGCAAGGGCTAGAAGGGTCAGCTTGGCCACGTTTTTGTCACTCACCTGTGCTTGTGTTAGTTTTTGCTTCCCTGTTTCATTGTGGGAAATGCTTTAAGCCACTTGGTGGTCTTGTGAGCATTGGTTTAGTTAAAACTACGTAATATTATCTACAAATGCCCTTATCCAGGCCCAGGCAAATGGCACTATATTACAGTAAGCTGACAGCAAATGAAAATGCCAAGGGACCCAGGCCATCCTTCTCAATGGTACAACTTGCATTCTTCCTTGAGGACATCTTGTAGACTTCATGTCGACAGAGATAGGGCACCAGTAAAAATCAGCACCTTAGAATAAAGCATCAGTAACGCTTCCAGTTTTTTTTAAAGACTTTATTTATTTATTTGACAGACAGAGATCACAAGTAGGCAGAGAGGCAGGCAGAGAGAGAGGAGGAAGCAGGCTCTCCGCTGAGCAGAGAGCCTGATTCGGGGCTTGATCCCAGGACCCTGGGATCATGACCTGAACCGAAGGCAGAGGCTCTAACCCACTGAGCCACCCAGGTGCCCCAACGCTTCCTGTTTTTTAACCTGAAAAATAAATCTAAGCACAAGTGTTGCTCTTTAATGGATTGTCTTGCCCATCCCACATTAGAAAGCCCTGGTCTCCATGTTCTAGATCCTGCCCTTGGATCCAGCAGTGACGGAGAGCACCGCATTTTCAGTCTGCCTATTTGGCCGCTTGCAGAAATGCTCTTTTGAACTGCTTTTTGGTTCTGAGGCTCCGCCTTGCATGGAGGGTGTCACAGAGACAAACACAAAAACCAGGATGGTCTTGGGACACCTGGGTGGCTCATTCGGTTAATCGCCTGCCTTTGGCTCAGGTCATGGTCCCTGAGTCCTGGGATTGAGCTTCAAGTCAGGCTCCCTGCTCAGCGTGGAGTCTGCTTTTCCCTCTGCTCTCCCTCAACCTCCGATTGTGCTTTCTCTTTCTCAAATAAATAAATAAATCCTTTAAAAAAAAAAAAAGGAAACAGGATTGTCTTCAGCAGGGTGTTGAGTATCCTGGTTCCGCTAGAGAGCCTCACGCCACGTGCCCCTTACGGAAGCATCACTGGAGGCACTGCTGTGAAATCCTGCATCAGGAAGTGCTGTGCTGCTCCTCAGTAGCTATTTTGTTTTTCACTTACGGACAGTATTTTGTCTTTCTCTTTGCTTCGACGGCTGAGAGCTTCAAGTCATTTTTGTGACCTACCCAAAGTGTAGAGAATTGGGCTAGGTGTTCTTGTATGCTCATTTCGCTTCTGACCTTTGTCGAAACCCCTATTTCCTCCCTCAGCCCAGATCTTGTAACTATTAAACTTACAAATTTTATTTTTTTGAAGTCACCTCAAGTCCTTTGGGAAGGAGGTGGGATATAAATAAGATAGGCGGTTGTTAATGATGTTCATCATAAATTCCTTAAGCTCAGTTGCCTAAGAAAAGTTGATTTAGGGGCTGGAACTTTTAAATCTCTAGGCAAAACTGATTCTTTTCTTTTTTTTTTTTTTAAAGATTTTATTTATTTATCTGACAGAGATCACAAGCAGGCAGAGAGGCGGGGCGGGGGGGCTGGGAAGCAGGCTCCCTGCTGAGCAGAGAGCCAGACTCCCGGCTGATCCCAGGACCCCGGGATCATGACCTGAGCCGAAGGCAGAGGCTTTAACCCACCGAGCCATCCAGGCGCCCCAAAAGTGTCTATTTTCTATTGTCAATAGCATCTCTGCATTTCAGGAATCTAAGATGCCATTAATTATGAGATAGAGTCTCGTTGCAGGGATGTTGCAATGTCAGAAAATTGCTGACATTGATTTTAAGATATTTCTTGTAAGACCCTCTCCTAATCTCAGAGATGTTAAAATGTGGGGGGAAATGTACATTTTAGAATAAGTGAAATACAGTATTATTAAGAGTTCATTTTGGAAGGTGGCACATGGGAGTGGGGGGCTTGCGGCTTACAGGTGGTCAGTGTTTTAAGGAAGCTGTACCCCTGGGGCATGATACAATTTCTGATCTCTGGTCACTGGAAGGGCAGTAATTACTTGTCTGACCTTGACGCAGGGGTTCACACATGGGCTTAAAAAATGGACCTCTTGGGGCGCCTGGTGGCTCAGTGGGTTAAAGCCTCTGCCTTCGGCTCGGGTCATGATCTCAAGGTCCTGGGATCGAGCCCCACATCGGGCTCTCTGCTCGGCAGGGAGCCTGCTTCCCTCTCTCTCTGCCTCCCTATCTGCCTACTTGTGATCTCTCTCTCTCTGTCAAATAAATAAAAATCTTAAAAAAAAATGGACCTCTTATGAGGGAACTTTAGATAAAGTAGGAAAACATCTTTTCTTTTTCAAGATATTTAAGCTAATTTTTTAAACTGTGTTATGCTTTTGTTTTTAGCTAACTTCAAAATATTCATCCTCAACAATAGAAAAATGAGTCAAGGACAGATTAGTCTCAGAAGAAAGTACAAATGGCTAATAAACATTTGAAAAATGTTCCATCTTTTTTGTAATCAAAATAATGCAAATTGAAACAGCGTGATGCTATTTTTTAGTCTGTAAAATTGACAAAGATAATACTCAAAGCTGGTGAGATGGCAGCCAGCTAGGTGCTTTCAGACATTGTAATGTGAGTATAAATGAGACAGCTTTTGTAGAAGCTAATTTACCAATACATGTTAAAATGTTCTACAAATATTTATCTTTAAAATGTTCATACCCCTGGTCTAAGTAATTCAGCTCCTAGGCATCTATCCTAAGGAAATAATCAGAGGTTCAGAACGATGTTTAGAATGTTATTTATATTAGTAAAACATAAACAACTTAATATTCAACAACACAGAGAGATTTAAATAAATTATGGTTTTTCTATTCAGTGGAATGCCTTATAGCTATCAGAATTAGTGAGAGTTAAGTGGGAAATAATTTGTACCTTCTGCTCATTTTGCTGTGTACGTCAAACTTCTCTAAAAAATAAAGTCTGTTAAAAACGATAGTGAGGTGGTTTTGCAGAAGCCTGGATTCCTGAGAGGGTGGGGGAGGTCACCAAGTGGCCACGGCTGGTGCCTTTGAGCAGCTTGGGTCTCTTACACCCCCTGCTGGAGCCTGATGTCTTTAGTGCTGGGTGGGCCAAGCCCGGAGGAGGCTGCCCAGCGTAGTGGGTGACCAGTTGCCTAGATCCTTTGGAAGAGGAAATGACTTTATTGAACGGGCTATTCTTTGCATTTATCTTACCGCTCAATTTACCCGTGGTCTACTCTGTCTCACGTGGAGGTACCTGCTAATCTCTCCTTTCAGGATCTGCACCAACTAGCACTTGCCTCCCGGCCAACCAGGGCATCTCCCTTCACAATTCAACTTCCTTGGCCTATATCCTATTTTCTGGTGCCACTTGCAACCTTTCAAAATAGAAAAATGAACAGATGAGTCAGGTGTTCCTGCTTCCCTCCTGTCTTTTTAATGTTAACATCCTATCTTTGGGATATGATGCCCTTGCTTTTCATCATCTTGCCTAACTTTCAATGCTTGGGAATTGGAGGCTCAGGGCTAGGGAAACAGGGGGTATGGGACCCCCAGATAACACCTTTAAAAATAGTGAAATTGAAGACTGCATGATAGGGTAATCCCGACATACAAGTGGAAAGAACTGTCCGTGTAGTTAGGATTCCAAAGTTGTATGTATGCGTAATATATCAGAAAGCCCTAAAAGAAATCTAGAAAGTGTTACCAATGGTTATATTTGGGAAGTAGAATTATTAGTGAGTTTTGCTTTTCTTTATTTCCCAAGTTTTCTGTAGTATATATTATGATGATAAGAAAAAGATAGGAAACACCGACAATTGTCTTTCTTATTTGGTTTAACCTTTGTCAATAATCATTATCAATGATTCCCTCTCCAGTTCTTTATCAGTAATTATTCTCTCTCCATTGACTCTAACTTCTTCCATTCAACAAATGTTTACCCAGAACTTTCTGTCTGCCAGGTACTGCCCTAGGAATTACGAATACAACAATGAGTAGGACAGACCAACTATCCATTTTCTTAGAGCTACCAGTAGTCTGGGGAGGTTGGTCAGAAATATACAATGTCTCCTCATTAGACAACCAGGACCTTGCCTCAGCCTGCACTCGTGGCCTGAGCTGAATGAATGAATCTAGTCTAGTGGCTTTAGATATCATTTATATTCCTATGGTTTCTTAACCTGCTTCTCTAGTTTGGTTCTCTGTCTCCAACTCCAGACTTGTTAATCCAACTGCCTACCTGATATCTTCACTGGGAGATCTAATAGGTATATCAAACTTAATGTGTGAGAACGGAATTCTTGATTTCCCCAGCCTATCCCTCCCATCCCCAAACCTACTCTGCCAGTGTCTTCCCCATGTTAGGGAATGGCAATGCCATCTTTCTAGTTCTTCAGGCCAGTAACTTTGCAGTTATGTTGACTCCTCTCCTTCTTTTACATTCGACGTTCAATCAATTTCCAACTTTTTAAATTCAAAATCCATCCAGAATCCAACGACTTCTCACCACTCATCCTAGCCCCAGCCTCCATCTGCCTACTCTTGCCTGATAATTATGCCAGTTACTTAGTGCTTTTCTTGCTTCTGCTTTTGACCTTTGGGATTTAAACCTCAGCATAGCAGCGAGGTGGTCCTGTTAAGGCTCCGACCATATTACTACTCCCTGTTCACAACTCGGATGGCTTCCATTTTCTCCGTGAAGGCCAGTCTTTACAGCATCCTAAAAATCGCATACCATTGGATGTCTCCCGTCTCTTCGTACTTCACCTCTCTGGCTCTATCTCCTACTACTATACTTGGTTCACATCTTCCAGGCATACTGGCCTTGTTATTCCTGGAAGAAGCTGAGCATGTTACTGCCTTGGGGCCTTTGCACTTGATTTTTCCTCTGCCTGAAGTGTTCTTTCTCTGCAGGGTTCAATCGATCCTTTTTTTTTTTTTTAAGATTTTATTTATTTATTTGACAGAGATCATAGGTAGGCAGAGAGGCAGGCAGAGAAAGAGGAAGGGAAGGAAGCAGGCTCCCTGCTGAGCAGAGAGCCCGATGAGGGGCTCAATGAGGGGCTCGATCCCAGGACCCTGGGATCACGACCCAAGCTGAAGGCAGAGGCTTTAACCCACTGAGCCACCCAGGTGCCCCCAATCTATCCTTTCTATATTGACACACACATCAACTCCCTCGCCTCTCCAGTTTATGGATAAGCCCCCTACCTTCTTTATCCCTTTCCTTGCTTTAATTTTTTCTAAACACTATCCCCTTTTAACGTTTTATGCATTTCACATTCTTTTTTGTTGTTTGTTATCTTTAAGGATAATAAAGGCAGGATTTTGTGGGTCCTGTTTTGTTCCCTGATGTATCCTCAGAACCTAAATCCAGTGCCTGGCACCCAGCAAGCCCTCAAGCAATGTTTGTTGGATGTTGGAGAAATGAATAGAGGGTAGATACTATGAAGACCATTTAAATTGCTTTTAAAAGCTCAGATGAGTTTTAAATGTTCCATATACCCGAGAATAATAGCATTTAACAATTAATTTATAAGTGATAGTTGTTATTTTTTAAAGTACTCCTGCTTTCCTTTTAGATACGTTCTCTGACATTTGGAACACCTAATCCTGGATTAAATTTCCTGCATCTCTGAATTCCCAAGATAGGATAAATTTCTTTACAGTTATTTTAAACGTAGATAAATTATATGAATGTGTTCTCATGTGAAAATAAAACAAAATAACAGATGTAAATAGAGTAAACAATGAAAACATCCTCTCATCTCTTCTTCCAACGTGGCTTTCTTCCCTGGACGTAACCCTGGTTAATTTGTTGTGTATCCTTCCAGGCCAGTGCTGTCCACTAGAACTTTCTGTGATGATAGGGATGTTCTCTATCTGTGCTAATATAGTAGCCGCCACTAGCCACATTTGGTTATTGGGCACCTAAAATGTGGCTGGAGTCACCGAGAAACTGAGTTTTTAATTATGTTTCCTTAATTCCATGAAATATAATTTGAATTCAAATAGGTCCACGTGGCTAATGGCTACTGTATTGGGCAACACAGTTCTAAACTATTTCTCCACAGTTGCCTATTTCTCTCTCTTTAACCATAAATGATATCATAGTATATAACCTGTATATATATATTATATATAGTGCTTTGTCACTAGGATCATGTCCTAAAAATCATTCCTCGTCTGGGTGTATATATCTTACTGTTTTTAATGGTGCCTGTTACCTCATACTCTGTGCCTACTGTGCTTAGCTGGATGATGAAAAATAGATATTTCTTGGTGCAGAGCCATGCACTAGGCGTCCTGTCCCCGCCGCACCCCCCACCCCCACTGGCATTTGTCAAGGCTTTGCGGCAGCTGCCTGATCCAGGCTTCTGCATAATCACCGACACAGCCCAAGAATCTAGTGATTTACATATGTTGGGCCTCTGGTCAAGCATAAAATCTACTCTTCCTTCCCTCTCTTCAGAAGACAAACATATTCTGATCTCAAATAAAATCATGCCTTAAAAGCTATGTGCAGCAGCTGATAAACACAGTCCTAACAGAATGAGACGGAAGGCTTCAATTTTGTGATGTCTTTTTTCCAATTCTGAATTTGTAGTTCTGAAGCGGGTGAGTCCTGAGGCCAAAGGCTTCCACGGGAAAATGAGATTCTTTCTGGAGTCCTGTTCCTGTCCCTTGCAAAGCTTGATGAAAATGCCTAATGTTGCTGTAAAGTTCTTTCCTACTAGAGGACGTTCTTGAGGTGGTTATGACTTTATTAACTTTGGGTAATTCCCTTTTCAGTTGATCTCTGTGCTTCTCCCATACCTCATCAACATTTGCTAGTTAACATTTATTGAGCCTGGCAGCCGTCCTATTGTATAGACTCTTATCAGTCAAGGAAGGCCCTGCCGAGAGACAGACAGCTCACTCTAAATGGGAAATACGAAAAGGAGTTTAATAAAAGGGACTATTTACAACCTCAAGGGATGGTATGTACGCTAGGCCTGGAAATGTTAGGGGTTGTCATTTCCTAGGCTTCCTAGGCATGAAGGGGCCAGGGGAGGCTGTGGTTACTGGAACTTTGCAGGGTGCGCTATAAAGAGGGGGCCTTTCAAGGGAAGCTGTGGATTTGGTGAGAGGGCAGAAATAACCTGCTGCTTCCTAGCAGGGAGGAAGCCAACGGGAAAGATAGTCTGAGCTCACTCCTGTCCTGCCCTCTGGCATTTTGCATACTTTTCATGGAACCCGCCCAACGTGAAGCCTAAAGGCATCGGAGCCCATTGGTACAGCCCATATGGGAAGCCATATGAAGGAGAGTCGAGAAGGGTGGGAAGAGAGTGGATTCTGGAGAAGCAGAAGGAAGACATTACTCAGATATGCATCATTTCATTTATTCCTTACCACAGCTTCATGAGACAGATCATTTTATTATCTCCTTTTTATAGGTGAAGATACTAAAGGTTAGAGAGGTTAAGGACCAGCAATTTGGAAAAACATTTATTTATTTATTTATTTATCATTTTATTATCTCCTTTTTATAGGTGAAGATACTAAAGGTTAGAGAGGTTAAGGACCAGCAATTTTGAAAAACATTTATTTATTATTTATTTATTTATTTATTTATTTATTGAACAGGGTGGGGGGTGCAGAGAGAGAGGGAGAAGGAGAGAAGCAGACTCCCTGCTTGGGGGGGGGGGGGCTTGATCCCACCACCCTGAGATCATGACCTGAGCTGACATCAAGAGTTGGCTGCTTAATGTACTGAGCCACCCAGGCTCCCCAGGACCAGCAGTGTTTTGTTTTTTTTTAAATCATATTTTACGACAACGTGGATGGAACTAGAGGATACTATGCTTAGTGAAATAAGTCAATCGGAGAAAGACAACTATCATATGCTCTCCCTGATATGAGGAAGTGGAGAGGCAATGTGGGGGGTTGGGGGGGGTAGGAAAAGAATAAATGAAACAAGATGGGACCGGGGAGGGAGACAAACCATAAGAGACTCTTAATCTCGCAGAACTGAGGGTTGCTGGGGGGAGGGGGGTCGGGAGAGGGTGGTGGGGTTATGGACATTAGGGGGATGTGTGTGCTGTGGTGAGTACTGTGAAGTGTGTAAACCTGGCGATTCACAGACCTGTACCCCTGGGGCTAAAAATACATTATATGTTTATTTAAAAATTTAAGAAAATCATATTTTAAAAATGAAATGGATGTTAAATAATGAAGCTAAGATTTGAACTCAGGTCTGTCTGAGTGAATTGTCCTATCACAGTTAAGAAGAGCTTAGCATAGGGGGGCTCCTGGGTGGCTCAGTTGGTTAAGCATCTGCCTTTGGCTCGGGTCATGATCTCAGGGTCCTAGGATCAATTCCTGCTAGGAGCTCTTTGCTCCGCCGGGAGCCTGCTTCCCGCTACCCCCGCTTGTGTGCATGCACTTGCTCTGTCTCTGACAAATAAATAAATCTAAAAAAAAAAAAAAAAAAGGCTAACCAAAAAAAACCAATCCTGCAGCTGGCCATCAGCATCAGCGGCACTAAGCTACATTCTGATTGGTGGGTTAGCTTGCTGTCTGATTGTCCAGTTGTCAGGCATCGAGGCAGGTTGCTTAAGTACAGATTCCACTGATCCTTTTTTGCGCTCAACTGATGTTTGCATTGTATATTTCATGTAACGTCTAATAGTTTTTTTCAAAAAGTATTTATTTTAAGCAATCTCTACACCCAGTATGGGGCTTGAACTCATGACCCCTAAATGAAGCGTTGCTTGCCCTTCCGACTGAGTCAGCCAGGCGCCCCATGTAATGTCTAATAGTTTTTAAGTAAATATTCGACTATGTCTAATTGAACACATCCTGCAAATGAAATGCCCAACATCTAAGGTTTTTCCTTTTAAAAAAAGCATGATGGGGGGAGGGTGCTGGGTGGTTCAGTTGGTTAAGTAGGCGACTCTTGATTTCAGCTCCTGTCATGATCTTGGGGTCCTGGGAGCGTGCCCTGCATCAGGCTCTGCTCCCCATCAGTGGGGAGTCTGCTTGAGATTCTCTCTTTTCCTCTGCTCCTCACCCCCGCTCACCCTCACTCTCTCTCAAAAAATAAATCTTTTTTTTTTAAAGCGTGCTAGGAATATGGCTTTGGTATGATACAGTTCCATGTACATTCCCAGAACCTATACAATAAATAGGCAGCATATTCACGTGCAATGACTGGTGTTCTGAAATCCTAAACCAGGTAGAAAGATGTTTATTTGCAGTCTAGATCCAAGTCTGGGCTCTGGCGAAATCCTTGCCCACAGGAGGTTCAGGGCACAGGGCCAGGGCTTCTTAACCCTTTAAAATGCTCTACTTTGCTGCTACACGTGAAAATGTCATTCAACTCCCAACCCTGAATTTAGAACTGGCTACCTAGGGGGACATAGTCCATCCTCTGATGATCTCTCCCAGTTCAGAGGCTTAATTTCTGTGATTTGTATGTTAAAAAGGTAGGGTTTTTTTTTTCCCAGATATGAAATTACTGAAAATTGAATATGCCTTTTCAAACTCCTACCTCCTTCTGTTCTAAAAAGGCCACACTTCACCTTTGAGGAAGTCCCAGAGTTAATTCTGTTTCTTCTCTCCTTATTTCTCTCCTACATATGCGCCCTCCAAACATCGAGCATCATATGGAATACACAGCAGATGTTAGGAAACATTCAGCAATGTGATCTGGCTGATGTGGGGTCTAAGCTGCGGCTGGCCAGTAGCTAATGATATGTCGGTCATCTGACTAGTCCACCACATCTGGGTGAAACACATGGTCCTGTCCTTTTGTGTTTTCAGTTCATCATTTGCCCCCTCCTTTTCTAATTACCACGAAGTTCATTGTCTCCTTTTTGAGGCCCCTCTCTCCCCATTGTCTAAGAATCCTAAGAGTTTCCTCAGTTCAAAGGAACCCAAAAGGTAATCCCACTGCTGTTCCCAGGCACTGCCATTTGGTGTCTCTGTTGAAGACAGGCTCTGTAGAGTCTGGGGGAGACAACATCTGTCTCTGAGTTGTAAAAGTCAATGAGCTAATACATTTAAAGGGCTTAGACAGTTAGTGGCACTACCTAGGCGCTCAAAGATTTAGCCATTACATTACATTATTGAGCTTCAGTTTTATGTCTTATTTAGGGCCTAGACCCAGAGGATCCCAGGGGCCATCCCAGGTCTGGCAAATGGTACAGAAGATATGGGGCCTGGGTCCTCTACAGGCTGGTATGTGTATATAGATGAATTCATAGATAGCTTGGAATCCCGGAGTAGCTTCAGATTCCTTGTAAGTCAAATGATTTGTTCTGGCTCAGAGAAGGAATTTTGGGGTGATTGGACTGAAAAAAAAAAATAGTGGCTGAAGTCACAGGGCTGGTTGCTGGTGGCTGGGCCTTAACCAAGGTCTTCATGAATGTAGAACTTGATTCTCAACTGCGGCGGTGATCTGCCTCATTTTGGAAGACAATGAATGTTCTGGCAATGTTCACAACAAGTCTGTGGCTTGTATATTGCATGGATAATATTTGCATTCTCTCCATTCCAAACATAGTGCCTTTTACATACCAAGATATACCCCTCCTGCATGTCAGCTCCTGTTAAATATGATCACATGCACACACGTGCACACAGGTACTCATGTGCGCGTGTGCGCACACGCTCGTTTGTGAACTCTGTCTACCTTCTCTGTCTCTTTGCTTCTTTCTTTTTCCTACTTCTAGGCCACAATAATTAAGAAAACATATAGAGTGCCTATAAACCTTTTTCTTTACCTTTGAGTAACTATCATTGCTTTACAGCTCTCTCTGTCTCTGCTTTAATTACCAGATTTCACACCCTCTAGAACACCTTTCTTTTTTTTTTTAATTTTTTTGTTTATTTTTTTAAAAGATCTTATTTATTTATTTGACAGAGAGAGAGATCACAAGTAGGCCGAGAGGCAGGCAGAAAGAGGGGGAAGCAGGCTCCCCGCTGAGCAGAGAGCCCGATGCGGGGCTCGATTCCAGGACCCTGAGATCATGACCCGAACCGAAGGCAGAGGCTTAACCCACTGAGCCACCCAGGCGCCCCTAGAACACACCTTTCTTGGAAAATGGCAACACCTTATCTTTTTAATAAACTTTGGAACTAACACATAAAAGATCTCCAAATAGTAATTTATTTTAGGTCATGTGAAAAAGTCTCACTGTCCAGGTATGTTAAAGGTTAATGAATCTTTACTAAAATCTAATTTAGTTTGCCAATTCATTGACCTACTTAGGTTGTGTCCTAAAAGTTCATTCATGAGTCAGTTTGCTTTGTTTCTAGGGGAAACTACATTATCTGTTATTATAATATATAATATTATATATAATAAATACTAATAGTAATAATAATTGCCACAATTGATTCAGTACCAGGTACTTTATAGACATTATTTCTATGTTTCACAATAACCCTGTGAGATAGGTACCCATTTTATAGAGGAAACTGAACTTCAGCTAAGGAACATCCATTTATTTATTTATTTATTTACTTACTTACTTACTTACTTATTTTTTGGTGGGGAGGGGTGGAGGGAGAGGGAGAGAGAGAGAATCTCAAGCAGACTTCCACTAAGTGGGGAGGTCAATGCAGAGCTCAGTCTCACAACCCTGAGACATGACTTGAGCTGAAATCAAGAGTGAGGGGCGCCTGGGTGGCTCAGTGGGTTAAAGCCTCTGCCTTCAGCTCAGGTCATGATCTCAGGGTCCTGGGATCGAGTCCCGCATCTGGCTCTCTGCTCTGCAGGGAGCCTGCTTCCTCCTCTCTCTCTCTCTGCCTGCCTCTCTGCCTACTTGTGATCTCTGTCTGTCAAATAAATAAATAAAATCTTAAAAAAAAAAAAAGAAATCAAGAGTGGGATACTCAGTGGACTGAGCCACCCAGGCGCCCCATGGAATATCCTTTTTAAATTACACAAAGTCAAATACATTTCTTGTCCTGAAGACAGCACATGCTAAAGCAGCAAAGACAGGCCACCCATGGCTTCCCTCTCCGTTCCTTGTCCCTTTAGCAGCCACAGCCTGTGGGCCCCAGGTGGGTGTCCAATTCAATGCCAGCGTCTTCTGGTGGCGGCCTGCTTTGAAAAGCAAGCCCTGCCGGTCTGATTCTCCCTTGGAATCTGAATGGGGAAACATGGGAAGAAGTAGGAAGTTGGTTAGAGCTGGGGCTGGAGGACTCAGTCAGAAGTTGATGAGCGAGTGTTGGGAAGGGAGGCCAGCTGTCACATGTGAGCTCTACAGGGGAGTGGAGGTAATCGGGGACTTGACTGTAGTGGACGGTTATAGGGCAGATGGGGGTGGGAGAGAGGGAATCACGTGCAGAGAGCTGCCAGGTGGGTGCGGAGCACTCTGGAGCCAGACCCTGCGCCTTTCCTATTCCCCCCTCCCCCGACAATTTCTATGCTGGGAAGGCCTTAAAGTAATCCTTCATCTCTTGAGCTGTCTTGAATGAGTGTCGGTCCCTTTCAGACAGAAGAGCCAAATTAGAATACACAGCCCATAAGTACTGGTAAGGGGAGTTGAAACTGCAGTTTGTGGGCACAGAGCCTCCATGCTGTCACTGCACCCCTTGGCTACATTACAGATGCTCCCCTGGCCCAGCCTGGCCCATGAGGTTACTTTACTGGATCTGACAACCAACAGTGGACCCGTTTCCTGAACCCTTGTCCCGGGTCTTGGTTTACTTTCAGAGCCCTGAACGGGAAGGTGGGGGTTAAGGAAGTCTTAGGCAACTGGAAGTTCTCCAAACAAGCCTGGGGCAGGACTCCAGCTTCCTGGGCGGAAGGTGCTACAATGGGGAGGGGGAGGAGTGGGGCCAGGATGGCTTCTTGGCAGGGCAGAGGGGAACCCGGCTCTTCCAGGACTGCAACTGGCCTTCCCCCTACTTCTATCTCCAGTTCTAAGACCGTGCCTGACATACAGCTGAACGAGTGAATGAATGATTAATGAATGAGCAAGTGAATAAATGACGGGCGGAAGTGGGTCACAGCCCCTCTGCAGACGAGTGGATCATTCTCGAACGCCTTTTAAGGAACTCCTGTGCCCGTCTCTGAGAAACAACTGAGACGACAATATGAGTACTGCGTACCGTGACTGGTCACCTTCAGCTTTACATGCCCCAAAGCCGAGAGAGTGATGACCTTGATAATGCCGTCATTCCGAGAGGACACATGGACCATCCGGCACCACATTTGCCCTGTTTACAAAATTACCGCTCCCTTTGTCTACGTCTGGAGGGAGTGAGGTTTTCCTTTTAAGAGGCTGCCTAAAAGATGCAGAGCCACTTCCTGGGCAGGCTTCCAAGTGACTACATCTCTCTCCCAGCACTCCCCGGAGCCTCAGCCCGGGCTGCCCGGGGCGGGGCCTCCCGCCGTGGCTGCTGGAGCTACCGCAGAAGCGCTTATCTGCTGCTGGCCAGCAAGGCTGTGCTCTCAGGCCCTCCCAGGGCACCGAGCACGGCTTTGGCCTTTGCACTGAAGTGACGTCAGAGTTTGTGATTGGCCAGGCTGGCATGTGTGTGAAATACGGGCGATGTCTGCCACACTTCTGAGTACGGCATTTCTTCCCGCTGAGTACCCCGGGCTGTGGGTAAGTCTTAATCTTTGCAGTCTGCCCTGGGTGGTGGTTAAAATGTGCAAAGCCGAGCATTGCGACTTCCCAAGGGCATGACTTGGCATATTTCGTCATCCTGCTGGGCCTCAGTTGCCTTTTCTGTGAAGTAGAGAGATGGCCTTCTATATTATAGAAGGATAGAGGAACGGAGCCATGCTAGGCTGATGTGGGGCCAACAGCTCACCGGTCCAGACTACCTCCTTTGGTACCTGGCATAGGATAGAGAGTGTGGTACTGTCATGATTGCCGAGCATCAGTCAAAAAAAAAAAAAAAGTTCAGTGATCATGTCCCTGTTTTTATCTCTAACAGTATAATATTTTCTCTGAAAGTCTCTGGATATATTTTGCTTCTTCGTCGTAGCTGTGCAGCCAACAGGAATACGGCTTCAGGGGAAGTTAGTGCCAAAGGAAAGTTTGTCAGACTATATTCCCTTTCTCTTTTCCCCTTCTAGACGCTGACTGCACCTGCCCCATTTGCCGACGAAACCAGCTGCCAGTGCCAAGCACCCCATGAGAAACTGACCATTGCTCAGGCCCGCTTAGGAACACCAGGTGAGGCTGTACTTCTCACTCTCCGAATGGGCCCTGTCCTGACCTTGAAAGTAGCAGAGCGCCACCCGGGTGGCTCAGTCGGTTAAGCGTCTGCGTTCCGCTGGGGTCATGATCCCTGGGTCGTGGGTGGGGGGATCGAGCCTCACATCCGGCTCCCTGCTCGGCAGGGAGTCTGCTTCTCTCCCTGCTCGCGCTTTCTCTCGCTGTCTCTCTCTCTCAAATAAATAAAATCTTAGAAAAATAAATGAAGAAGCAGAGTAGGCCTGTCATTACTTGAGCACTTTCAATGGGAGCCTTGAATTTAGAGACTTTGTGCAAGTCATGAGAACGATCAGAATCTCTTTCCTCTTGTGCCAGCAGGATCATTAATACCCGCCTGCTTCACAAGGTTTTGGGGGTGACAAGATTGGGTTCAAGACACCAAAGCAGCATTTAAACGGGGAAGGCTGATACAAGCCTAGGCTGTTAGAATTATCATAATTTTTAAAAGTCTGCATTTTGAAACATTTCTCCAAGGGTGCCTTAAATTAAAGAGCCTGGCCTCTACACTAGACGTTTGCTGATGCATTAACTCCTTTATACCAGAGATGGCCAGGGGAAGAGATCGAAAAAGACCTGTAAAGGACCATCCCAGAAGCTCAGGCATAGCTCACTTCGTTGTGCCTCACAGACGCTGTGTTTTGTTGTTGTTTGTTTGTTTGTTTTACACAAATTGAAGGTTTGTGGTAACCCTGTGTCGGACAAGTTAGTGGGTGCTATTTTTTACAACAGTATTCACTTATTGTGTCTCTGTCTCATTTTGGTCATTCTTGCAAGAGTTCAAATTTTTTCATTATTCTGTTTGTTAGGGTGATCTGGGATAAGCGATTATGACTCACTGAAAGCTCTGATGACAGCATTTTTTACTGTCAGGTGTTATTTTTAATTAAGGTATATACACTGAGGTTTCTTTTTTTTTTTAGGTATAATGCTATTATATGCTTAGTAGACTACACTATAGTGTAAACATAACTTTTTTAAAGTAATCTCTACACCCAACTCAGGGCTTGAACTTACACCCCTGAGATCAAGAGTCATGGGTTCTACCGATTGAACCAGTCAGGTGCCCCTAAACATGACTTTTACATGCACTGGGAAACCAAGAATTCACTTGACTAGCTTTGTCATGGTATTTGCTCTATTGCAGTGGTCTGGAAATGAACCTGGACTATCTCCAAGGGGCATCTCTTAATTAAAGAGGCAACTCGAATGAAATAAACCCCCCAAATAATACGCATGTGTGTGCTTAGGGGTTCAACCTTGCAACACAGATAACTGAAAGTTTTGAGAAGGGCAGATTCATTTGGCCTGGAAGAGTTGGGCCAGACCTTGTAGCAGACCTGAGCTGCTTGTTTTGGGAGAAGGTAGATGGGGACTAGGCAGGCAGCCAACGGAACGGCATTCCAAGCCAGTGGAACGGGAAGAGTGAAGGCAGAGAGCTGTGTAGGAGTGAGTGCGTGAGTGAGCGCGTGGCATTGCAGGGGATGGGGCTGGAGTGAAAACAGACTGGCTGAGCTGCTGAGCTTTGAGACACTGAAGATGGCATCACTCAGTTTCCACTCGCCATCGCAAAAAAGCAAACATCCCCAGCTTAAGAGAATCCATGGGACAAAGGACAATTTGCTTAATAATAACAGTAATAATGGGTATTTATTAAGTGCTCCCTATTACTAAGTTCTTTAGATGTACCATGTCTTTTCACTCTACAACTCTCTGTGGTTAGTACCTTATTTCCCAGGTGAGGGAATGGAGGCTTTCGCGAGAAGCCACAAACCTGGCAAGGTTATTGAGCGAGTGGCTGGCAGTGGTCCTCACGCTGGAGAGCATCAGAATCACCTGGAGGGCTCATTAAACTAGCTGGGTGGGCCTGGCCCCCAGAGTTTCTGAGTCAGTCCGGATGGGGCGGGGCGTAAGCATCTGCCTCTCTCTTAGAGCTCCACCGGCGGTCAGGCTGGAGTTTGACATCAGACCCGTTTGTGTTCGTGCTTGACCTCTCGATCCTGACACTCTGGCTTCCTTTTGAAGAAGAGCTTCGAGAGCGTGAGGTGAGGAGGTGAGGGCACGCAAAGTTAATAAGCTTTGAGAAAGGCAAGAGGAGGCTTGGGGAGGTAGCTCTGAGCAGCTAAACCCGTTGTTCCCACACTTAAGTGTGCAACCAATCACCTGGTAAGCTTGTTAGAGAAACAGATTTTCTGGGGCGCCCGGGGTGGGGGCTCAGTCAGTTGGGCGTCTGCCTTTGACTTAGGTCATGATCTCAGGGTTCTGGGATCGGGCCCTGTGTTGGGCTCCCTGCTCAGCAGGGAGTCTGCTTCTCCCTCTCCCTCTGCCCCTCCCCCCGCCCCCGCCCCCCTCCCTCTTGCTCTCTCTTGCTTTCAAATAAATAAAAGAATTAAAAAAAAAAAAGATTTCCTGCTCTCTCTCCCTTATCTCTGAATCTGGGATGGAGCCCAGGCATCTGTGTTTCGTAACTAATAAGCCAGGGGATTGTGATCTTGGTGGTTTACAGACCACACACCGAGAAATGCGGACCCAAGCAATAAATCCGAAAGTTGCAATGGAAGTCCAGGTGGTGATGAAAGAACTAATTTAACCTAAAGTTACAGACTGAGCTTCAGGTCACCGAAGAAGAGGACCGAGCTTTTCCAGGGCAAGGGAGGTAGAACTTACTCAGCGTCTGCTAGGTGCTCTGTGCTCTACGCTATCTCGTTTGGTCTTTGCGTCTGGTCTGTTACCCATCTGACAGCGAACACTGTCAGATGCGTAATCTTGTGTCCTTTCTTGAGGACTTGGAGAATGGAAAAGTAACTTGTCAAATGTCCTAGCTGACTGGGTAGAGCTAGGATTCGCCCCCAAGTCCCTTTTACCTCAGATCCCTGCATGGATCCCAGCCGACCACGGAGCTCCGTGAAATCACAGTCAGGCTTTGACCTGGAGGGTGCCAGGTGTGTGAACGAGACAGACAGTGGTTGCGATCTTTTGTAGCAACAGGGCCATCTGCCTCGCTCACTGCTGGTTCACCAGCGCCTAGAGACACTCTTTTCAAAGCCTGTGTGCTCAGTAAATGTTTCATGAGTGACCAAGTGAATGAATGGAAGTTTGGGACAAGAGGAGGAGCTCACCCTCTGAAGGTAAAATCAGAGCTGCTTGTGATGGTCTGAGCCAGCGGCAAGTTGCTGGGATGAGACTGGGCCCCGGTATGTTTAACCACTAAGCAGTTTACACCCCGAGAATCAAGTTAGAATGAGATGGTGGTTCATTTTGAAACCGCTGTGCCGTGGGGTCTGTGGGACATGGGGTTCTACAGGAGTCAGATGGAGCCAAGGTGAACTCTTTGCACTAGAAGAGAAAGTCTCCTGTTGTCTCAGTTGATGACCCCGGAAAGTTATCCAAGAAAGAGAGTTTGTGATGTTGATGGGCACCTGGCTGGCAGAGGTGGGAGGGCCCCATTTTTGTTGGAAATTCCTTTATTTCTAACAAAATTTCTAATGTCTAGCATCCATATTAAAATGGGACAAGATGTTAGTTCTTTGATTAGTAAAAAGCACATGACAGTCTTAGACCGCACTCCCATAACCACTTTTTTTTGATAGTAGTGGTCCTAGCAGCTTTGAATCCTCTGTATTGTTCAAGCAGCCATCCCCTGCCAAGTGTGTGATGGGGTAGATCCGGGCTGGGGCTGGGGCTGGGGCGTCCCCAGCGCATTCCCTGCTGATGCTGCCTGTCCTGGGCCCTCACTGCCAGAACCACTGTTAAAGAGTGACTAACTATTGGTAATGCTGGGAGGGAGTGAGCAGGAGATTATCCAAGTATAATTGTTGGAGCATTGTGCTGTTAGTAGAAAACAACAAAAAAATCATTGCTTTTTTGGAACATTTGATAATTTTCAAGACTACTAAGCAATTAACTTTTTGTGGTGCTGTCTTAAGCATTCCATCAGAAAGACCAAACAGACCCACATTTGGGGGTTATAATGTACTTCAAGATTATAGTTATAACTGAAGTCTTTGTCTCCTTCACTGGCCCTGTTTTATGATTTAGTACAATTGCCTACAATATGTTGTACAATTGTCGGTCTGCCCAAACAGGGGCTGGCATATAAATTCTAAAAGAGGTAACAACAAACTCTGCTCATCACTCTTTGCTCCTGGACGTTCTCTGTGAGCCACAAGAGAAGAAACACAGTAGAACAATTGGAATTGGCACCTTTGATCTTAGCTCAATTAGTCCATCTGTGGAAGTAGGAACCTGCAAGGTTTCATATCTACCAGAGACCGAGAATCCCTCCTCTGTCTTCAGATAAAGAGGTCCAGGTGATTGTTTCATAGGCTCCTTTTCATCCCAGCTGCCTTCTCTCTTACAAAGAAATTCAGTTCTAATTGCCTATTTTCTTTCTCAAAAGGGGATTTGTATTGTTCCATTTCCACGGTGTGTAGAGTTTGCCAAATTCATTTTTTCAAGAACTACCTCGATGAATTTTGCCTTGTTTGTGTGTACCTGTAGAATAATTTTCTTTAAATATACCCTTGTTTGAGAAGAGTTATTTATTTTAGAGAGAGTGAGCAAGAGAGAGCACAAGTGGGAGGGGCAGAGGGAGAGAGAATCCGAAGCAAACTTGGTGCTGAGCACGGAGCCTGATGTGGGGCTCGATCTCACGACACTGAAAGCAGGACCTGAGCCAAAAGGCACCTCTAAATATAGTTTTTAAAACTTTAATGTATTTAAAAAGTTAACTTCAATCACTATCAGGAAATGCTGGCTCTAAGTAGAAGGAAATTTTCAAGTTTATCTAAAGCTATTGTAAACTTGATAAAATATGTAACTACTAGATGTTTAAAGGTTAATTTTTGTGCCACCATTTTTGCACAATTGTACACAACAATACTAGTGACTATAATTAATGGGTGTTTAGTACTAATCTCTCTCTTTTTAAAAAGAATTCATATTGGAATGTGGTCTTCTAGAAGGCACCATGAGTTAGGAGCAAGAACAGTAGAAGTTAGGTTTGTGCTCACGTTGCTTCATAGCTTGGTTGTATGCTGCTGGGTGAGCTGGTTAACTAGGTTGAGCCTCCCTTGCCCCTCTATGAAACAAGGGTAGTAAGTCCATTCTCTCCCATATACATTGGAGTTGATGCAAAGATCAAGTGAAAGATACGTGCTTGGTAAATCATACGGACTTTTTTTTTTTTAAGATTTTATTTATTTATTTGACAGAGATGACAAGTAGGCAGAGAGGCAGGCAGAGAGAGAGGAGGGGAAGCAAGCTCCCTGCTGCGCAGAGAGCCCGATGCGGGGCTCGATCCCAGAACCCTGAGATCATGACTTGAGCCAAAGCCGAAAGTCTTTAACCCACTGAGCCACCCGGGCGCCCCTAAATCATACGGACTTTTAAAGCACCGTTTAAATGTAGGTTAACAGCCATAATCAAAAATGAATAGTCCCCCTTTCGTTGTTGCCTGAGTCTGAAGGAATACCAAGAAATGCCCTAACAGAGCCCACAGAAATGTGAGTTCAGGTCTGACGCAGCCACTGATTGCCTCCTGTCTGGCCACGTGGTAGGTGTATGCTTAACTTTTTACTAACTGCCCAGCCGCTTAACAGAGCGACTGATCGTACCATTTTACATTCCCACTGGCATTGTTCGAGCGTTCCAGTTGCTCTGTACCCTCGCCAATAATTGGTAGGGTCAATATATTTTTAAATTCTTAGCCACTCCAAGGATATGAAGGAGTCTGTCATTTCAGTTTTAATTTCTGTTTCCCTGATCACTAATGATATTAAAGATCTTTTCATGAGCTTATTTGCCATCCATATATTCATTTCCTTTGGTGAAGTGTCTGTTCAATTTTCTTGCCCTTTTTAAAATGAGGTGTTTCTTATTATTGAGCTTTGACAGTTCTTTTGTATTCTAGATACAAGGCTTATATCAGGTATATGCTTTGCAAATATTTTCTCCCTATCTGACTTGCCTTTGTATTTTTGTAAAAATGTCTTTTGATGATGTGAGTTTGAAGTAAGGTCCAATTTTTTTTCCTTCTAATATGCCCTTTGGGGTTCTATTCAAGAAAAAACTTTTTTTTTTAAAGATTTTATTTATTTATTTGACACAGAGAGAGATCACAAGTAGGCAGAGAGGGAGAGGGGGAAGCTGGCTCCCCACTGAGCAGAGATCCCGATGCGGAGCTCGATCCCAGGACCCTAAGACCACGACCCGAGCCGAAGGCAGAAGCTCAACCCACTGAGCCACCCCAGCGCCTGAGCCACCCAGGCACCCCTATATCCATGATTCTTAAATATCACTTTTGTGTTATGTGTAGTTTATTATATGGAAATTATTTGAAACTGGCAATCGACATGTGCTATACAGACAGTCATTTTACCAGAACATCCCATTTCTCTGATAGACCTCACTCTGTCCATTCAGGATAAACAGGAATTTATTTGAAATACTTCCAAGAATTTGTAATTGTCTCTGGGCAGAAAATTTACAATGCCATTGTATTAACTTTCTATGCCCCAGAATTAGTGGCTTAAAACAATGCAGATTTATTATGTCATAATTTCTGTGGACTGGGAGGTCTGGCTTAGCTGAGTCCTCTGCTCAGGGTCCACCAGGTTGTGTTTAAGGTGTCACCCAGGGCTCATCTCTCACCTGGAGGCTTGATGGTGATAGACCTGTGTCCAAGCTCACTCAGGTTGTTTCCTCGCAATTCTAAGACCAAAGATCTAGCTTTTTGCTGGTGGTCAGCCAGAGGTCACCCTCAGCCCCTAGGGTCAGCTGCAGTTCCTTGCTGTGTGGCCCTCTCACTACACAATGGCTTCCTTCTTCGAAGCCACCGAGAGAGAGAAAGAGGGAGTCTTGTAGCAGTTTGGAATCTTACATAGTGTAATGTGATCATGGGAGTGCCATCCATCCTCTTTGCCATATTCACCTGGTTAAAGACAAGTCACAGGTCCCGTTCACATTTGAAAGGGAGGAGATGGCACCAAGGTGTGAACACCAGGCAGCAGGGATCCCTGGGAAGCACGTTAAGTTCTCTCCACCATGGCCATGGAGTAGTTGGGTTCCCACTCGGGATCATTGCCAAACACCCAGCCTCACCGGCCAGTGGTTCCCAACATAGATGCTCTGGAGAATTACTCCACTTTACTCAAAAATCTGAAACAAAAGATTAAGGTAAATAAACATACAAACTGGAAAAAAAACACATTCTTAAAAAAATGTAGAGAATTTCAAACATACACAAAAGTAGAACAATATAATGAACCTTCATGTGTCTGTCCTCTATAGCTAACACCCACCCCCCAAGCCAGTCTTGCCCCATGTATGCCCCCATCCACGGCCCCATCTTGAATTATTATTTTTTTTTAAAGATTTTATTTAGTTATCTGACAGACAGAGATCACAAGTAGGCAGAGAGGCAGGCAGAGAGAGAGGCAGAGAGAGAGAGAGAGGAAGGGAAGCAGGCACCCTGCTGAGCAGAGAGCCCGACGTGGGGCTCGATCCCAGGACCCTGAGACCATGACCTGAGCCGAAGGCAAAGGCTTAACCCACTGAGCCACCCAGGCGCACCCCATCTTGAATTATTTGAAACAAAGCCCTGGACTTCCTTTCATTCCACCCATAAATATTTCTGTATAACTATCTTAAAAAAACAGTTTTTAAAAACATAAGCATTGGGACACCTGGGTGGCTCAGTCGTTAAACATCTGACTTCTGCTCAAGTCATGATCCCAGAATCCTGGGATCGAGCCCCGCATTGGGCTCCCCGCTCAGTCGGAAGCCTCCTTCTCCCTCTCCCACTCCCCCTACTTGTGTTCCCTCTCTCGCTATATCTCTCTCTTTATTAAATCTCTTAAATATATATTATTGTCAAATAAATAAATAAAATCTTTAAAAATATAATGATTATTCTATTTTTTTCACCTAAAAATTCACAGTAATTCTTAAATATCACCAAATATCCAGTGTTCCAATTTCCAAGAATCTTACATCCTCATTTACTAGATAGTAGTTAGCTTGAACCTAAATCCAAATATCTATACATTCAATATGTTGATAAGTCTTTTAAATCTCTAATCTGCAGACCCATTTCCATCTTTATCTTTTTTTTTTTTCTCTTGAGGCACTCATTTGTTAAGATTGGTTTTTGGTTTTGGGTGTTGTTGTTGTTGTTGATTTTTTTTTTTTTTTTTGGTCCCATTTCCCAGTCTGGAAATTGCTGACATACTACAATTTTAAAAAGTGAACTTATTGCAAAATCAACTCCACAAATACTCTTCAAAGGTTTACTAAATGGTCTTTTTCTCGGTAATTATGTCACTTTCTTTACTTTTCTTTCCTCCCTGCTTCCTGAATTCATTTATCTTGATCACCTCTGAATCAATAACAAAAAGTTTTGCAAAACTGCCATCTGCTTTCCCCTGGAATTTATATCTTAAAACAAATTTTCCTCAATTGAATTCAAATTGAATAAGAGCATTGAAACCAAAGATCCCTCATTAGACAGTTTGTTATTTCAAAGCATTTTCTATTTATCATGCCTTATTTAGAATCCAGTATAATCCTGTGAAGGCAATTCTATTTGTTCAAAATGGTGTATAATTGGGAGTAATTGCAATTCCCTATCTGACATAAAGTCTCTTGAGTTTTTTTATTAGAGAAATTTAATTTATTAGAAACATTGTACCATCTGAATCTATTAATGTACCATTCCTTTTAATTTATATTCCAAATCAATGAGGTTGTACTACATCGGGAAATAATCACAATTTTAAATCTGTCTTAAAAATCATTCACCAGAAGTTTGCATTGATTTCTTTTTTAAATTTATTTTTATAACATCACTATTATACATGCATATACTGGAAAAAGTCAGTAGGACTCCTAGGCTTATTAAAAAAAAACCCAACTACTCAACATTCCCTTTCCCTACCTGCCCTCATCCCAGTTCTTATTTCCTACAGACACTCAGCATTTGACAATCAACTTCCCAAAATGTGGACATCTCTCATCTGTCCTTGCCTTTCTTGTTTCCTCTGCCCTAGGGGATTATACCTTTTATTTTTGGTGGGGTGGGGGAAGGGATATACCCTTTTAATTCTTTCTCTGTAATTCTTGTGGTATTTGGAAGGAAGAAGAGGTAAATGCGGATATGTTCAGTTTTCCATATTTAGCTTTTAGTTTGCCATATTTTCACTTTCTAGTTCCTTCGTTGATAGTCCAGAATGGTGTAAAAGTTGGCACCCAACCCCTCCACCCACAATGTCTCCATCTTATTTGAGGAGGTGGGTCTTTGGGCTGTCTCAGCAAAGTGTCATCCTGTAGTTTCTAGTGGCCCAGGGGGCTGTGGTGAATGTACCCCTCTTCATCACGGAATGGCACTTCCCAGAGCACCATCTGGCCCTGGGAGAATGTCTGTTGAGGCCTCTTCTCTGTTGACCTTTATCCCTCAGAGGGACGGTAGTGTTGGTCGCTGGCCTGCAACGCGGAGGACCACCCCACATGTCACCTGACTCTTCTGTCTTTGGGGCACATGCCCCCCTCCCCAATCTCTTATGACACCAAAGAGTTAGGGAGTGACCTTTGTGCAGTGCTGTGCAGCTTTACCTGCTGGCCCTCCGGAGGGCAGTAAGCCCCGGTGGGTAGCAGTTGCCGATTTTCGTGGTGTAAATACTACCACAGCTGGGCTGGGGCCTGCAGTGGGAGCTGGAGCTGGGAGGGAAGGCGCACGCCCGTCTCTCGGAGCAGCACGAGCAGACGCCTGCACGACGCTGCCTTTGGGAGCGGATCTCGGGAGTCTTCCTTCAGGACTCTCGGAGTCAAGAATGAAGTCGTTTTTCCTTTTCATTAAGCGATTCGGTTACTCCTGCCTTGCTGTTCCCTCTGGGCAGACTCTGCCAACCCTTTGTGGGCACCAGTGTCTGAATCTGCTGGCTCAGACGCCCAGACCCGACTCTGGGTTCAGAGAACTCCGTACCACCCTGTGTGTGTCTCTCCTGTTGGCTTCAAATACGTGTTGTGGGTCGCTCTTAATTCTCTGTTTTTACTCCACTTTGCTCGCCTCAGAAGAACCTGTTGGTAGAAGTACTCGTGTGCACGAATAAGAGACTGATGGTACCTGGCCATGGTGTTTTATCGAGGTGAACCTCCTCATGCTGGTGTCCTCGTGGCCGAAGAATCAGGCCCCCGGGCCTCCTTATTCTGCAGTTGTGCTCATGACATTTTGTTTCTTCCTCAGTTGATAGGCCTGTCAGAGTCTATGCGGATGGGATATTTGACCTCTTCCATTCCGGCCATGCGAGGGCACTTATGCAAGCAAAAACACTGTTTCCCAACAGCTACTTGTTGGTTGGAGGTAAGAATTGCCTTTTCTCTTTGTCTAGAAAATTCCTTTATGATGTGCTGTCTGAAAAGGACCCCTTTCAGCGTTCCACTATTAAAATCTCACATGGTTATTACTTCCATTTCAGCCGATACCGTCTCACTTGTTG
Organism: Enhydra lutris kenyoni; assembly: GCF_002288905.1. Classification (NCBI taxonomy): domain Eukaryota; kingdom Metazoa; phylum Chordata; class Mammalia; order Carnivora; family Mustelidae; genus Enhydra; species Enhydra lutris. Next base: position 6,347,666 of record NW_019154107.1, on the reverse strand, counting down.
GCTGCCTGAAATGTTACATGATGTTTAAAAAGCCATAGGGGAAATGACATCATGGGATTATACACCACTAACTCCCAGAGAGAGACAGACTAATAACACCACCAAGGGCAACCACTTCATGTTTTCCATGAATGCCTTTCTTCTTGTGATTGAGGCCTGATCAAAGTTATGTTTCTCAAATTTTCTGGAAGGTCAGGAGAAAAGCAATGTTATTTTTATTTCCAATCATAGAGAGCCGAGAGCCTTAAGGATGATTAAGGTACACAAGGGCATTGCCTGTTTCCTTTGTGTGGCCCACACCACTTAGGATGATGCCGGGCTAACTGGAGTGGCTGACGATAGCCTCGTTAATGGAGCTTTGGTACCGCGTGTTAAAGACATGGAGATTTATATACCCGGGGAATTTTGGTTCACAGTAAAGGAGAAGGCTTACTTCATAAGCTTGGGAGTGGTGAGGTGTGGAGGGAAATTTTGCTCCTCCAGAAGGCCTACTGATTTCAGTTTGGGTAAGGGGGCTAGTACCTCCATCTCACCTTCCTAGCTTCTGGAAACACCATATTGTTTCATCATCATTGGTTTTGTGCCTTTAACTGAACTAGGCACCGTCAACACTTAAGCCCCTACCATGAGGAAGAAAGTGCTGCTAAGAGACCATATCTCTGTTTCTAAAGTATCTTGTTACCCTCTGCGAGTTTAAGGTGACATTTTGGATATTTGAGAGGCACCTTCCTCCCGATTTTACTGAGGATGGTGACCACATGGTTACTGAATGGAGTTCTTTCCAGAAGGAAGAGATGATGAAAGACAGTGAGTACTGGACAGGCCTCACAGAGGACACCCAAGGCAGGCAGGGAACACCTTTTTCGTTCATTTCTGGTTCTCTCGAGGGGAAAACCATTTCTGAGGGCCTGGGGAGACCCCTGCAGTGCTTTGGTGACCGAAGTTGGGAGGTGGTTTAATGTGGGTCACACTTAAACCGGAACGCTAGCCATGGCTGTGCGCGATCCTGTTCAGGGTGATACCAGGGGCATGGCATCAGCTCGGTTCCCAGGCGTGGCATCGCTGTAGCAGACACGTTCGGATAAACGTATGGACACATATGGTCTTCCTTGGAGGTGTGTAGTAGTTGCCTTCCTCTAAAATGCAGCATCTATCACAGCTATTCCAGAAATACTTTGTGATTAGAAGAAAAAGAAAGTGAGTTTCTAGACTCAAATGACTTAAAACAATAGTGCAGGGACACTCAGAAATCCTGCGTGTTGTTGCAGGAATCTCCCACGAAGCTGCCCCACACCCTGCAAGGTGTTTAGCAGCACTGGCGTCCTTCCCTCGAAATGCCAGTGTCTGCCTCCAATCATTGTGACAACTAAAGATGCCCCACAAATTTCCCGAAATGCTTCCTAGGGGATGATGAGGCCCCCCGCTGATAGCCATCGTCTTAGGCTAGAAGTCTTCAATCACAATCCCTAAAAGAATTTTGAAAAACTAAATACCTCTTTGCAGTTTTTTGAAGTTGACATCTAAAATTTTCTAAGTTTAAATAGCTGTGAAAGATGTAATTTCTTTAATATTAGAAGTATTGACATTTTCAAACCTCAAACTTTTAAAAAAGATTTTATTTATCTGTCAGAGAGAAAGAGAGCACAAGCAGGGGGAGCAGCAGGCAGAAGGAGAAGCAGACTCCCCGCTGAGCAGGGAGCCCGACGCAGGACTTGATCCCAGGATCCTGGGATCGTGACCTGGGCTGAAGGCAGATGCTTAACCAACCATCCCCTCAATAAACATTTTTTAAAAGGTTTTATTTATTCATTTGACAGACAGAGATCACAAGCAGGCAGAGATAGAGAGAAGAGAGAGAGAGAGGAAGGGAAGCAGGCTCCCTGCCGAGCAGAGAGCCCGATGCAGGGCTCGATCCCAGGACCCTGGGATCATGACCTGAGCTGAAGGCAGAGGCTTTAACCCACTGAGCCACCCAGGCGCCCCAACAAGCAAGTTTTTATGTGGACATAAGTTTTCAACTCCTTTGGGGAAATACCAACCAAGGAGCGTGATTGGTGCGTTGTATGTTAAGAGGTGTTAAAAGTTTTGGGGCACTTGGGTGGCTTAGGTGCTTGAGCGTCTGACACTTGGTTTCAGCTCAGGTCATGATTTCAGGGTTGTGGGATTGAATCCCGAGTCAGGCTTCGTGATCAGTGCAGAGTCTGCTTGAGGCTCTCTCCCTCTGCCTCCCACTTGCACTTGTGCACTCTCTCTCTCTCTCTTTTTCTCTAAAATACATAAATAAAATCTTTATTTAAAAAAAAAAAGTATGTTAAAAAAAAAAATAAAAATGCTAAAAAAAAAGTATGTTAAGTTGTGTAAGAAACTGCCTCACAGTTCCAAAGTGGCTGTCCCATCTTGCATTTCCTGCAGCAGTGCATCAGAGTTCCTGTTGCTCCATATTCTCACCAGCATCTGGTGTTGTCAGTGTTTTGCATTTTGGTCATTAATAGGTATATATAGGTATTTCACTGTTGTCTTGTTTATTCCTTGGTGACATAAGATGTTGAACATCTTGTGCTACTTGCCATCTGTATGGCTTCTTTGGTGAGGTGTGCGTTCAGATTTTTTGTAATTTTTAAAGCTGGTTGTTCATTTTCTTATTGTTGGGTTTAAAGTGTTCCTTGTATAGTTTGGATAACAGTCCTTAATCTCTTCTCTCTTTTACAATTATTTTCTCCAGTCTGTGGTTTGTTTTCTTTGTTAACATTGCTGTAGTTGCTTATTTAATTCTAGGGGATTTTTCTTTTGAAATTCTTTCAAATTTTCTACATAGGTGGTCATGTCATCTGTGAATAAAAATGGTTCTATTTCTTCCTTCCCAGTCTGTATACTTCTTGTTTCCTTCTCTTGGCTTATTGCAGTAGCTAGGACTTCCCCTACAATGTTGAAAAGCAGTGGTAAGAGGGGATGTCATTGCCTTGTTCCTGATCTCAGTGGGAAAACTTCAACTTTCTCTCCTTTAAGTGTGATATTAGCTGTAGGTTTTTTTGGTAAATAGTGTTTATCAAGTTGAAGAAGTTCCTCTCTATTCTGTTTTCTGAGAGTATTTTATCATGAAGGAGTACTGGATTTTACCAAATGTCTTTTCCGCTTCTATTGATCTTGCGGTTTTCCTCTTTAACTTGTTGATGTGGTGAATTACATTAATTACATACCTGAGATAAATCCCACTCGGTCATGGTATATAATTCTTTTTATATATTGATGGATGTGATGTATTAATATTTTGGTTAAGAGTTTTGCATCCAGGGACGCCTGGGTGGCTCAGTCAGTTAAGCATCTGCCTTTGGTTCAGGTCATGATCCTGGGGTCCTGGGATCAAGTCCCACATCAGGCTCCTTGCTCAGCAGGGAGCCTGCTTCTCCCTCTGCCTGCTGTTCCCTCAGCTTGTGCGCTCACGCACTCTTTCTCTCTCTCTGACAAATTAAATAAAATCTTTAGAAAAGGGGAGGTTGCATCCATTTTCATGAGATAACTTGGTCTGAGGGTTTTTTTTTTCTTACAATATCTATTTTTTATTTTGGTATTAGGTTAATGCTGGCCTCAGAGAATGGGTTAGGAGGTATTCCCTCTGCTTTAGTCTTCTGGAGGAGATTGTAAAGAATTGGTGTAGTTTATTCCTTAAATGTTTGGTAGAATTTACCAGTGAACTCATCTGGGCCTGGTGTTTTCTCATTTAGAGGGTTATTAGATATTTATTCAATTTGGCCTATTCACACTGTCTGTTTTTCTAGTGTAAGTTTTTTTTTTTTTTAGACCTGTGACTTTTTTTTTAAGATTTTATTTATTTATTTAACAAACAGAGATCACAAGTAGGCAGAGAGGCAGGCAGGAGAGAGGAAGGGAAGCAGGCTCCCTGCTGAGTAGAGAGCCTGATTCGGGGCTCGATCCCAGGACCCTGGGATCATGACCTGAGGCGAAGGCAGAGGCTTTAACTCACTGAGCCACCCAGGCACCCCTCTAGTGTAAGTTTTGACAGCTTGTGTCTTTCAAGGAATCTGTCCATTTTGTTTAGGCTACCAAATTATGGAGTTGCTCATAATATTCCTTTATTATTCCTTTTAATGTTCATGAGATCGGCAATAATGCCCCCTCTTGAATATCCCATATTAATAATTTGAGTATTGTCTCTTTTTTCTTAGCTTAACTAGAGGCTTATAAATTTTATTGCTCTTTTGACAGAACCAGCTTTTGGGTTCATTGATTTTTCTCTATTGATTCCTGTTTTCAATTTCATTCGTTTCTGTTCTGATTTCTTATGCTTACTCTGGATTTAATTTGCTCTTCTTTTTCTGGTTTCCTAAGGTGGAAGCTTAGATTGTTGACTTCAAATATTTAGACTTTTTAGACTTTCTTTTTTCCCCAGTATATGCATTTAATGCTACATATCTCCCTCTAAGCTGTTTTCCCTGCATCCCACATATTTCGTTAAGCTGTGTTTTCATTTTCATTTACCTCAAAATATTTAAATATTTCTGTTGAGATTTATTTATTTATTATTATTATTTTTTTTTTACCTGCGTGTTATTTAGCAGTGCGATTGCTCAATCTCCAAGTATTTGGGGATTTTCCAGCTATCTTTCTGTTTTTGATTCCTAGATTAATTCCCCTGTGGCCTGAGAACACACATTGTATGATTTCTACTCTTTTAAATGTGTTATGGTGTGTTTTATGGCCCAGAATGTTGTCTGTCTTGGTGAATGCTTCATGTGAGCTTGAGAAAGTTGTGTATTCTGCTGTGGTTGGATGAACTAGTCAGTAGATGTCAATTATATTCAGCTGATTGATGGTGCTGTTGAGTTAAACTATGTCCTTGTTCATATTCTGTCTGCCAAGTCTATCTGTTTCTGATAGAGGGGGTTAAAGCTTCCAACTCTTATAGTGGATTCATCTATTTCTCCTCGTAGTTCTAACATTTTTGCCTCCTATAGTTTGACTCTCTGTTTTTCAGCACGTCCATTTTAAGATTTGCTATGTCTTCGTGGTGTGTTGACCCTTTTATCATTATGTAATGTCTCTCTCTTCTTGATAACTTTCTTTGTTCTGGAGTCTACTCTGTCTGAAATTAATGTGCCTACGTCCACGTTCTCGATCCTTTTTAATGTATGTATGTTTTCATATTTAAAGTGGGTTTTTTGTAGACAACATTTGTCTACAACAAATGTTTGTTATGGACATCAAATGTAGACATCTTGTTTTTTGATCCACAATTTCTGTCTTATAATTGATAAATGTAGACCAGATGTGTTCCAAGGGCTTATTGATACAGTTGGTTTAATAAATACCATATTTTTTTCTGTTTTCTATTTGTTGGCTTTGTGTTCTGTTCCTACTTGTATCTTCCACACTTTTTCTGCCTTTTGTGGTTTTAATTTAACATTTTATGATTCCATTTTCTTTCCTTTCTTAGCATATCAATTATACTTCTTTTTTCACCTTATTAGTGGTTCCCCTAAAGTTTATAATAAACATTCTAAACTAATCCAAGTCCACTTTCACACAGCACTATACCTTGTGAAAACAATATTTCCTATTTCTCCCTCTCATCCCCTATATCATTGTGGTCATTCATTCATAATTGATTATTGCTGTTACTATTTTGAACAAACTGTTCATCTGTTAGATGAATTAAGAGTGAGAAAAATAAAATGTTTTGTCTCATCTTATTCGTTCTTGAATCTTTCTCTTTTCTTTATGTAGATTTGAACTTCTGACCCATCATTTTTCTTCTCCTAAAGAAGCTTTAAAAACATTTCTTGCAAGGCAGGTCTACTGGAAAGAAATGCCCTCATTTTTTGTTTGTTGGAGGAGGTCTTTATTTCTTCCTCTCTTTTTAAGGATAATTTTACAAGGTACAGAACTCTAGGTTGGTGGGTTTTTTTCTCTCAATACTAAATATTTCACTCCGGTCTCTTCTTGCTCCCATTGTTTCTGTGGAGACCTCCATTGTATTTTTATCCTTGCTCCTCCATAAGTAAGCTGCTTTTATCCTCTGGATTCGCTTGAGATTTTTTTCCTTTGGGATTTTTCCTTTTGAGTGTTCTCTAACATTTAAATGAGATGAGTGGGATTTTTTGATTTGTGGATGAATATATTATTGCTAGAATGAGACAGGGTTTAACATTGATTTATTCTTCTTCCTTATTATATATGTAAGTGCTAAAATATTTTGTTTACACAAATATTTAGATGGGAATGGAAGAAGTTTGTTATAGAGATGTCATTCAGTCTTTGAACTCCTGAGTTATTTGCCATGTATCACAAAAATAATTTATTGTCAACAAAATAATTTTAATGGCCTCTCAAGTGATAATTTATTAAGGTCCTCTTTCCAATTTGATGCAAGCAGTGGGTTAGAAATGACCTCACCTGCAAGATTTGTTTCCAAGCTATGAAAATCATTTGCTTTCTTCCTTTCTGAGAAGTATAAGAAAAAGGCTTTACCAGGACTTAGCAAGTGATTCCTAATTATAACCCTTACTCTTTTACTTCAAAGCAACTTGCTTAACCAGATAGACCTGTATTGGTAATTTTGTTATATATTTGTCAATTCAATAATTTTTGATAAAATGGTTTTACTATTTTTTAAAACTTAAAAAAAAAACCTGGAAATCTTGGGGCTGCAGTTTTTGCTTACTAAATCTGCAGAAAACACCACCTAACCTAATCGGCAAAGGTAGTCCTTACTGTGAAACCTGCTAAAAAACCCGGAGAAAAAGTCTTTCAGTCCAAATATGTTCATGTATTTCAGGAAGCCTTATAAAAACCACTGAGAAATACATAATAGAATGCATTGTATGAAATAGAATCAGTCAAGATTAAAATTACGTAGCTCTAATAAGTTGTAAACAAGACAATAAATCATTATGCTTAATTTATAGTAATACAATGTAATATATAGGTAAAATAGTACTGTATTTAAAAGGAGGGGCATATGATAAAAAGACATGTTATTTCTTCTCTAAATATTAGAGGGGTGTGTATGTGTGGTGTGTGTGTGTGTGTGTGTGTGTGTGTCTGGTGTTTGGCTTTTGGGGAAAATTAAATAAAATCAAATTAAAAATCATAAATGACTTACTTATCTTTATTAGGTACCATGGGTATACTTCCCCTGTGTATTTAAGAATAGAAAAGGGAATATATTACTAAAAGAATAATTTGGCAGTACATAATTTGTGCTAGGAGGAGATAGAAAATAATAACACATTTTAGGAGAGGAAATAGAAAAAGGATTTTCTATAAATGGAGTAAGTTTTATAATGTGATCTGATAAAATAGATTTTAACTTCCTTTTAAAATAATGCATATGACATCTGAAAAAAAAAGTATGTAAATGTTTTATCCATGTGTTTATTCCAAAATATTTTGAGCAAATTGATAATTCGAGAAAACATGCCAGTTACATTTCTACGATGCAGTGGTATCAGCCTACACAGCTTTGCCTTACTGAGATGATTTTGAAGTGAAAAGCTGGGAAAAATGCTTACTCTTAATTAACTAAAAGAGAAAAGGCATTTCTAGGATTCCATGTGAGTATTGAGAATAGCTGGAAAAATGCTTACCCTTAACTACATGAAAAAGCCATTTTTAGCATTCAATACTTCTTTGCGTTGCTCCTTTCGCTTTGAATTCCTGGGCCTTATCCCTCAAGATCCTTGTGTCCTTTGACAATAGTTGGGGGAATGAAAAGGCACAGTTGTTAGGCGACCGTTTACATTATTCCCCACTCTACCGTAATTAGTTTCCAACACCTGGCTTTACCTATACCAGAAATCTTTGTCAGACAGGAAGCTTTTAGAGATTCATCGTGTTTGCTGTAGTCATTAAGCAAGATTTCCCTTCAGTTTTGGCCTGGAGCCTTAACTCCCTGCCCCTTGCAATGCTGCACAGTAAGATTTGGATGGTGTCTTTCTTGTGGATAGTGGAGCAAGGGTGGTTTTGGATACACAGGCTTCATCCTGGACCATTAACTGTAGGAAAGTGTACCTTTGGAAGTTAAGGATCTGGAAATTGAGTCCTTAAGGCTTCTTGTGTTTGGTTAGCTCTTAGAAAGTCTTGGAGTACCCCCCAGGGGTATGTGTGCCCTAGTTCGAAGACCATTACCTTTAGACTATCTTTCTTAGTATCACAGACCACTTCCAATGGCAGACAGTTCTCTACTGAAGAAAGTTAGGGAGCCCTTTACAAACCGGTATTCTGTGTTGTTGGTGGAAAGATGGGCCCTTGCCTGATGTGTGTAGTTAGCAGATACAATGTTTATGGTGAATTGAAAGAACCTGCTGTATTAATGGTGGGGCCCCGTATGTCTGCAGGTGGGTTTGCCGTCAGAGCTGCCCTGGCTGGAGCAAGGGCTCTGCTCGCAATATCACTGTGGTCAGGGCGAGTGTGCAGAGAATGTTGGCAGAACACCTGGCATTTGGTAGAAATAATTGCTTCCAAGACCAGAAACTGTGATAAGTGGAAGTACTACGGCCTGCTCCTCAACCTGAGGCAAAAACCAACACAAAATGTCATGGTGTACTATGATTATAATATCTGCATTTCTAATTTTTAAACACTACGGCCAGTAATAATTTGAAAACTCATTTATGTAAGCTTACCTCGTTGGCATTATTTTAGTGAATTGAAACTACCAATCGTCAAGGGCTTTTTTCAATTTACTTCGAAAGCTAATGTCATTTCATTGGGGAGGGTATGTGCTATGGTGAGTGCTGTGAAGGGTGTAAACCTGGCGATTCACAGACCTGTACCCCTGGGGATAAAAATATATTATATGTTTATTAAAAAAAATTAAAAAAAAAAAAAGCTAATGTCATTTGATAAGAAAAAACAGGTGTTGGCGAGGATGTGGAGAAAGGGGAACCTTCTTACGCTGTTGGTGGGAATGTAAACTGGCGCAGCCACTCTGGAAAACAGTATGGAGGTTCCTCAGAAAGTTAAACATAGAACTACCCCACACCCAACAACTGCACTACTAGGTTTTTACTCAAAGAATCCAAAAATACTAATTCAGAGGGATACATGCACCGTGATGTTTATAGTAGCATTATCTGCAATAGCCAAACTATGGAGACAACCCAAGTGTCCATCAACTGATGAATGGATAAAGATGTGGTGTGTATATTACACACACACACACACACACACACACACACACACAATGAAATATTAACGCAGCTGTCAAAAAGAATGAAATCTTGCCATTTACAACAACTGGATGGAACTAGAGTGTCTTATGCTGAGTGAAATAAGTCAGTCAGAGAAAGACAAATACCATATGATTTTGCTCATATGTGGAATTTAAGAAACAAAAGAGCAAAGGGAGAAAAAAAGAGGCAAACCAAGAACAGACTCTTAACTCTAGAGAAAAATCTGACAGTTACCAGAGAAGAGAGGGGATGGGGGTGGGGGATGGGTGAAACGGGTGATGGGGATTAAGGAGGGCAGGTGTTGTGATGAGCACTGGGTGAGGTAAGGAAGTGTCGAATCGCTACATGGTACACCTGAAATTAATATAAACTAAAATTTGAATTAAAATGCTAAAAAATAACATAAGTTAATATCGTTTAAAAAGAAGTCAAGAAATTAAAATTTATATCCGGATTCTTTCCCTAAACTATTTTTTAAGACTATGAGTCACCAAATACTTCTACCTCATAGGAGGGGAATAAAAAATATCAACGATAAATGTAACACTACTCCTACTATAGTAGACATAAATATTACTCTGTAAACTAGACATAAATATTACTCCTTTAAGCTCTCTTGTACTTTAATTGAAATCAAATATTCCACTAGGACTCCATTTGCCTGACTGTGGGGAAATAGAGTCTCAGTCCTTGTTGGGCTGTCCTTGCCTCCCCAAAATCAAACGAGATCCCAAAAAGTTCACGGAAACAAGAGGAGGGGTTTCCAGTCTCGAGCCCAGCCCCGCTGAGCCTGTGCACGGTGTGGCACCTTGTGGTCTGTGCTCAAGTGAACCCCAGTGCCCAGGGCACCATGTCATCGTCCCTCTGGGGGCTCTGCCACTGGCCCTTCTGCTTATGGCCCTTCTCCTCAGACCTTTGGCCTCCTCCTCACTGGGAGAACTCTTCTCTTGCTTTGTTTCTTTCCTTACACAATTCCTCTAATGGGTTCTGGCTTGGAGAAAACAGCAGCCAGGGAGGCAGGCTGTGTGACAGCAACTTGAATTTCACAGCTTCTGTGGGGGAGTTGTACCAAGGGACTGGGAACCTGCTTGGAGTGGGAGCAGGGAAAAGACAGAGCTCAGAACACAAGTGAATACCCCCAGTGCTGGTTTTATACTACTATTAATAAATGGCAAATGTTATTAAGTATTACTTTCCTCAGATGATAACATTTAATTATCAAAATTTTGCCATGTTTTGAAGACCAATGACCGAGTCTTAAGAGACGGAGTGGCTTTCCCAGTTTTAAGTAGCAGAGCGGGGATTAGAACCCAAGTCTGGTTGGCTCCAAAGTTCATCCCTTAGTTTACATTTTCTCTCCTGCAGAGTACTGGTAATATTTCATTTTGAGCACAGTGAGCTGCCAGGATAGGTTAGCTACAGTACGAGCTCCCGGGTAACTCCTCAGATTCGTCCATGGGACGCCATTGCTCAGAGCTCTCCATCTGGTTGTCAGAGTGCATTTGCCAAGACCGAAGAACAACAGTGCTGCTTTGGGCGTAATTAATGTTTAGACAATAACTGGTCAGCATGTTCAGCTGCTTCTTGAGGTCACTCCTGGGATATGAAAATAGGACCCCGGATTGGCATAAACAGGATGTTTGTTGTCTTTGTGCTGTGCCAGGAGGCCATGATTTCGGTCATCTAGAAGTTAGACCAGATTGCTCAGGTGCAGGTTCAAAAGGGGAGAGGATATGGTCGGCCTAGTTTTGTGTCATTTAAAACAGAAAATGGATGGATCTGAAATCCATTTCTGCTGAGTATGATCTTTTTTTTTTTTTTAAGATTTTATTTATTTATTTGACAGACAGAGATCACAGGTAGGCAGAGAGGCAGGCAGAGAGAGGAAGGGAAGCAGGCTCCTTGCTGAGCAGAGAGCCCGATGCGGGGCTCGATCCCAGGACCCTGGGATCATGACCTGAGCCGAAGGCAGAGGCTTCAACCCACTGAGCCACCCAGGCGCCCCTCTGCTGAGTATGAATCTTGAGGTAGTGTTTAATAAAGTCCTAACAGAATATTGAAAAAGTCTTGGGTCAATTTTTAAATTGTATATCTTTATCCATAAGTAAATAAATAAAAATTTAAATTGTATGTCTTGATCCCTAAATATCTTGATCTATAAATGTCTTCCTGGTGAGGGCCCTCTTCTGGATCCAGAGTTGTTCCCTTCTTGCTGTTTTCTCACAGGGTGGGAGGCGCTAGGGAGCTCTTTTATAAGACACTAACCCCATTCGTAAGGGTTCCAACCTCAGGACCTAAGCACCTCCCAAAGGCTTACCTCTAAAATACCATTACCCTTGGGGGTTAAGATTTTAACAAATGAATTTGGGGAGACACATTCAGACTGTAGCACCCACTGAATCAAAATCTTGCCAGTGAGACCCAGGCATCATTGAACTTTCTGAGCCGGCCACGCGGTTCATGGTGTTTGGGTAACATAAACAGGTACAGTTTTCTTTATTGTGTTCTATCCTCTCTAGGTCTATGCAATATCTCAGGAGGAATATATAGGAGATGTATAGGCATACACATGGGTATCTAGAGACATACTAGTCTCTTAAGTAAATATATATATAGTTGAAATGTGCCTACAGATAAATATTATTTTAAATCATAGTAAACGTTAACGGAGCATCTGTATACTTCAGGCACTGTTCATTCATTCATTCATTCATTCATTCAATAAATGCTTGTTAAGAGCCTACTACAGGCCTTCAGAAAAGGAAACAAAAGTCCCTGTCTTCAGGGAGCATGTATCTTAGTAGAAGGACATCAACAGTGGAATTCACTAAGACAGTTGCATGGTGAGGAGTGCCATGGCAAGAGGTAAAACCGGAAAGGGATGGCAGCCGGCAGCGGTGGAGGGCCAAATGGCAGTTTTGATAGGATGGCTGGGAACCCTCGAGGGAAGGGAGGAAGTGGGCTCTGTGGCTATTCAGAACAAGGCTGTTCCAGGTTTGGGGAACAGAAAGTGCCAAGTCCTGACCTGAGCAGGAGCCTTCTTGCTGGCTTCAGGAAACAGCACGGAGGGAGGCCAGGAGCTGGGATGAAAGGAGATGCCATCGGAGACGCAAGGGACGGGCTGAGGCATGGGTCTCGTGGGGGCCTGTGGGCCACTGGAATTGTTTCCCTTTTACCCTGAGGGAGACGGGAAAGATTCTGAGCCTCAGAACGACAGTCAGACAGGTCTTAAGGGGGGTCATTCTGGCCAATAGGAAGAGACTGCTGGGGGTGGGCAGGGCTGGAACAAGAGCCAAGTTAGGAGACAAGGGCAGTAATCCAGGCGGGGAGAAGTTGGGCGGGCTGGTGAACAGGGGAATGGGGACCCCCACGTGGCTGGCAGGTGCACTCTGAAGGGAGTGCAGCGGGTCTGGTTCTGCCGATGGTTTGGAGGTGGATCGAGTGAGGGCTGCCCCGGGAGGTTTGCCACTGATGCTGGCTGTGGCCGTCGGCTGCACTTACTCTGCGGCTAGATTGGGTTCTGGATGTGGGTCATCCTTCGGTTCCAAGAAAATAATTGTATTTTTGCTTTTAAAACATATATTGAATGCTTAAATTTTGTAAATTCGTCGTGTGTACATAAAACGTCTTACAGAGCAGTCAGGGTGGTCTGGCTGCAGGGGGACCTTCTCCAGGTTATTGGTTAACCGGGACTGGAACCACAGTGACATTTCTCACTGACACGTAGGAAAGCTGCCTTTCCCAAGAACAAATATATTCAGAACAGAATAATGAATAATATTTCCTGTTCTGTTTATTTCAAAGCGCTTTTATGTAAACCCTCAAAAAAATCCTTTCTAAGGTTAAGAGTGGATGATATTAACCCCTCACTGGGAGATTCAGGAACCTGAGATCTAGAAAGGAAAGAAATGTTACGAGGATGAATTCTGCTAGATCAGATCTTCTGTTTTATGACTTCCTCCTCTTGATTGTGTGGTCTGATGTGTAGTGACTGGACCTCAATCTGGGGAACAGAAGTGTGTGTGCCCAGGCACACATGCCTGCAAAGCAATCACACTTGGGTTACTAAGTACAATGATCTAGCAAGGGATCTGGAACTGATTGTTCAAACCATCTGAAACTCAGGCTTCCTGCTTCCTTTCTTTTTCTCTCTTTCCTCTCTCGCTGGTTATTTGGCCATTTTTTTTCCAAATAGTATTTTTTATCAAATGGTGGAATAGGAAAATAAAAGATAACAGAAGTCACATTAGGTAGTGTGGAGAATAATTTTAATAAAAGTTGCAACCGAGAATGAAGTCAAAATTAACATTAAAATGGAATTCTTAATTGCTGATGGATTTCAGCTTGCTTTGTTTTCCTGATCCTTGGTTCCTGTAGAAAAACAAGTCTGATTATGTGTGTACCAAGGAAGGCTGAGCTCCTTTTGTTTTGCTGAATAAACCCTGAAGGCCCAGGATGGCAGCAAGAAGAGCCTGGGCCAGGTAGCAGCCTTTCATGCATGTGTCTCTTTCAGTCTGCAGCGATGACCTCACCCACAAATTCAAAGGCTTCACTGTGATGAACGAAGCAGAGAGATACGAAGCTCTCAGACACTGTCGCTATGTGGATGAAGTCATTAGAGATGCTCCATGGACACTCACTCCAGAGTTTCTGGAAAAACACAAGGTACTTACTCTTCCGTGTTCTCTAAGTAGCAGAACTAGAGTCTGGCTCTGCAGCCTACATGCAGAAAGCCCAGAAGCTTCTACTCTCTAAAAGAGGTAACTTCAGGAACTGTCATGTGGTATCACTTGATACAGCACCTGTCTTCTGCCCGGGCCTGGGGACTCCTCTCGCTTCCTCACTGTGGGTGCTAGCGCTAGACCACCCACGTCCAAGTGCGGCTTCTCTCCCTTCCTAACTGTGGGACCTTGAGCCAGATCTTGAACTCACTTACTTAAACTGTAAAGTCGGATGATGGCAGTACTTCTCCCATGGGCTCGTTTTGAGAATCTAATGAGATCCTGTAAGTAAAACACTGAACACTAGCTGGCCCATATCCAGAGCTCCAAAACGTCATTGTCTTTACCACCACTGGCATCAGTATCGATGCTTGTACATTCGCAGGCATCTTTTGCACGGAAAAAAGGAACACGCATTATATCCAGAAGGACACAGGTCAGCTTTTAAGGAAAGAACTTTATATCTATGATTTTGTGACCCTGAGACTCCTACTGATAAAAGATTTTTATTAGTTGAAAACACGAGAAATTCTTTTGATCTGCATGAAATTATGTGCTTTGTGTCTCCCTACCAGCCCCACATTAGGAGCTATTCTTTCCTTTTACAAGCCGTACCAAAAAAAAAAAAAAAAAAAAAAACCCACACGATGAAGCTGTTCTAAGAGTTTTCTTTTCTATTTTTAAATTCCCGATGCAGAAGAGGAGAGAGAACACTGATAAATGTGCATGGGTAATAGCAGAGGAGATAATTTCCCAGCAAGAATAAAAAGCAAAAGGAGAAACTACAATATGATTTGCTTCCAGCAATCACTAACACATTTTTACTGAGCATCTATTGTATGCTCGGCTTGTGCCAGGCACGATGGGCATACAGATGATGGTAGTGGCAGCCCCCGTTTCTGATTCACCGTGTGCCAGGCACTGTGCTGAGGGCTTTGCTCCTACGTGAATCACATTAAATCTCATGGCTACCGTGAGACTTTGTCATCATCATTGTTATATATCAGAGAGGAAGAGGAATTAAGTTTGAGTCCTGAGAATGGATTGAATAATAACAGTGACTGAGTGCTTACTGTGCACTGGTTATCGCTTTTGGCACCTTTCCATCAGGACATCGTTTAATCTAGTGATTCTCAACTGAGCTTGAGTTTGTCCTCAAGGGACATTTGGCAGTGTCTGGGAACATTTTTGATTGTCGCAGCGACTGGGTGCAGCTAGGCGTGCTACTGGCATCTAACGGGTAAAAGCCAGGGCACTCCCCACCCCACCCCCCCAAGAATGATCCACCTCAAAATGTCACAGGTGTCCAGGTTCAGAAATGCTGATTTAATCCTTACGGCCAATGTATGATTTCTCTAGCTAGTAAGCGGTGGGGCAGGTGGATGGGACTGCTGCTGTAAACTACCACGAGCCAAGCCTCGTCACAAAGGGCTTCAAAAGCCAGGCAGCAAGTTTTGATTTGATGGGGTAGGAAACAGGGAACTAGGGGAGATTAGGAGGAAGGAGGAGGACACGAAGAAACCCGGTTAAGGACCTGCCTCCCATGTGACAGAGAGGTGGCTTGGAAAGGAGACAGCAGTGAGGAAGGGTAGGCACAAGCTGGAAGCAGTAGTCCAGGTGACAGGGCCCTGGATTTCATGTATCAGCCGCGGAGAGGACCTGCTGGGTGCGTGTGCGTGCGGGGACGTTCACATGTACGCATGTGCGTGTGCACACGCGCGCGCACACACACACACGCATACACCACAGAGGCCCTGGGGACTTTTGTGCGTGGAGACTGAAGGAAGTAGGGAAAGAAGCCCAGTTCCAAGGTGTTTGGGGCCTAGGTACATTGGGAAACTGGAGGTGCTGCGAGGAGGGGACACCTGTTTTCAGGCTGAGTTAAATTTCAAATAGGTCGATTTTAAAGTGACTCCAAGGGGTGGCAAAATAGAAAAGGGTGATTTGGGGCAAATATAACAGGTTTTCTACTTTCGGCAGCCTTCTGTCCCAATGGAAACAGTAGTATAGGTCCCACCCGCCTCACAAGGTGGTTAGGGAGATCAAATAAAAAAGGTGTGAATTCATTTTTACCATATAAAACATGGATTAAGTGTGAGGGCCTGTTGCCATCAGTGGGACAGGAAATGGAGGTTTGGGTTCCTTGTCATAGCAAGGGTGATTAAAATCTGAAGCATGAATAAATTCTCTGAGGAGGAAGTTTAAAGACAGAAGGGCAGAAGCCCTAGAAAGCCTCCTGTCAGAGGAAAGAGAGGGACCCGAGAAGGAGACCAACCAATCTAGTTCCCTTTATCTCCTGGAAATGGAGACAGTTGGCAGCCAGTACCTTTCAGTCAAGGAATCAAAGGCACATTGTAAACTGCTTGTTCCAACTGCTCTATTATGACTGCTTTATTTCAAAAGGCATTTGCACGCTGGGAGGCCTGGGTGGCTTAGTCAGTTAAGCGTCTGCCTCCTGTTCAGGTCATAATCCCAGGGTCCTAAGATCGAGTCCCACAGCGGGCTCCTAGCTCATTGGGGAGCCTGCTTCTTCCTCTACCTGCGCTCTCTCTCTCTCTCTGTGACAAATAAATAAAATCTTTTTTAAAAAAGTTTAAAAAAAGGCATTTGCACATCCATCCCAGTGATGACATCACTTCTCTCTCTCCAACAGATTGACTTTGTGGCCCATGATGATATACCCTACTCTTCTGCTGGTTCTGATGATGTTTACAAGCATATAAAGGAAGCAGGTGAGTTCCCCTGTGCTCACCTGTCCACCACATTATAATTGTCAGGTATAATAAGACACCCCTGCCCTAGTCTTATAGCATATACATGGAAGGCACTGGAATTTCAGATGTCTGCCAAGTAGCCTTTATAAGCTTCTGTTGACATGCGCGAAGACCCAGTCATAGGACAGACATCATTTAGATATTTATAGAAGAATTAACTCGAGCACCAAAGTACTCTTTGCTGAACCATGAGTATACCAACTTCTAGTGTGTGGCTCAATTTTAGGGCTCATCAGACAAAAATCATAGGACCTTATTATTTAAAGGGCAATCACTTCCCTCATTCGTATTTAGAATTCAAAATGAAATTATTTTATATTTCCAAGAAAGTTCCTTCCAGAAGACAGATAACTGGGTCATTAACAATCTGGACTCCTTGTCTCCAAAGTTAGTCCTCTCACCCGTCATTCTGTCACATGATAGTAATGTCCTCAGGTACCACACGCAGAAGCAAAAAAAGAATGGGTAAATGTTTGGGAAATTAGGTAAAATACTTCCTTCACCAAACTGTTAAGTGCTGTCGTGGAAGGCAGGCGTGGTGCCTGAGCTTTGGAAACTGTTCCAGCTGTCACCAAAGATTTCTTTGAAGGTCAGAGACTAGTCTATTCCAGGGAGTTATTGGGGGGCTGGAGAGAGGCAGGTTTCCTTCCATTGGAGACTCCCTGGGGTTCATTGCTTTGCCAAGTTCTCTGTCCCTATTCCTTTGCCACTGAGGACTTGAGGGAAATCACTGTTGGGCATCGTAACAGATCCGTGGTTTCCAGCCTCAGCGGGATTCTTGATGTTCCTTGATAACATTTACTTTCCTGACCTGATGTACCTGTAACCGCCTGCACCCCTGCCTCCACTCCTGCGGAAAAGGGGTAGGTTTTCTGTCCCAGGCTGACTTCTCTACCTGAATCCACTCCTCCCTTCCTTGAAGGCTGTCTGCTTTAGGCCTCCCCTCTTTGGTGTGCAGGGTTCTCACTCTCCAGCAGTTTCTTCTCAGTTTACTATTGTTTGAGAGTCTACAAAAACAAAATAACAAAATCCCTCTTCTGCCCTCCCTCTCCCTTCTCCAGTCCCATCCTTGTTGCGTCATCCCTCGCCGGCACCTCGCAGGTGTACCCCTCGTCATTCCTCAGCTACCTGTGCTCTGACTTCTGTCCCATCCTCCCTCAGTTCCCTGATGACCTTCGGACCACCCAGTCTAGTGGCTTCTTTGCTGTCCTCCTCTGGATGTCACAACCCTGCTGACCACTCTCCTCTCCAAAATGCTCTCTTATCCTCTACTTCTGGGACCTTCTCTTTCCCTTTAGTCTCTCTCACCACTCCTAGGTTTTGTGATTGGGCCTTTGTCCCTTGGCCCTGCCCAGCCTCTCCATCTTGCTAGCCTGGGCTCTGCACCACCTTGCTCAGGTCCTAAACTCCAGGCCAGTGGAGTCCATCCTAGTGCCCGGAAGCACCCCCACTTAGCGCCTTGGCTCCGGCTCTTCTGTGGGCCCGGCATGCCCTTCCTCTGGGCTTCCACGCCTATTCTGTGCCCAGCTGAGGAGCCAGCCCTTGACATGCCTCTTTTCCTGTGGGTGTAATTCCGTAGCACTACCCTCCCCCATCCCTGCTGAGATACTCTTTGCAAATGGATCTTTTTCTCAGCTCCCTTCTGATGGCATCCTGATAGTGCGTGGGCAGGCGTGCGTGCCGTGCGTGTGTGCGTGCGTGCGTGTGTGTGTCTAGCTAGAATGAAATGGTGCGGTCTCGCCATGTCTCCTCCATCTTCCCATCGCCAGCAGAGCCCCTGGTACGTGTGTGGTGCTCATTCAGTGCTGGCTAAGCAAGAGGGTGCTTTTAATGCAATCTGATGGGGACTTGGCTTAGGATGGAGGCCTTCTGTCTACAGGGACTCTGCCCACTCTGCAGGGAGTAGAGCTGTTTACCCAGATAATTTGGACGTGCACACCGTCTTACAGAGTTTTTCAAATTACTTAGATGATGGGGCAGTCTAGGGATAATTATATCAACCTTTGCATCTAATCTGTTTGCTTTGCGTTGGTATCATGGCCCCTGAGTCCTTCACCCCTTTATTTTTTTTTAAAGATTTTATTTATTTATTTGACAGACAGATCACAAGTAGGCAGAGAGGCAGACAGAGAGAGAGGAGGAAGCAGGCTCCCCGCTGAGCAGAGAGCCCGATGCGAGGCTCGATCCCAGGACCCTGAGATCATGACCTGAGCTGAAGGCAGAGGCTTTAACCCACTGAGCCACCCAGGTGCCCCTCCTTCACCCCTTTATTAAAGGGAGAGGCTGACCACCTGCTCTAAATTGCTCCAAACCACCGTAGCCTTTAGACCTGGAGGGCTGCTGAGGAACATGGCAGGGGTAGGAGGGGAGAAGGAGGGGAGAAACTGGCTGAGGAATCAGTTACGTGGAGACGGCTTATGGCATGGAGCAATGGTTACCTTACTAAGTCTCTGTAAGATCTGGGCTGTGAGCCGGCTGGTCCTTCCTTAAAATCACCATGAAGGACCTAGTATAGACTAGTGCTTGTCGAATGTGAATGTGACTATAGATCCCTACAGGATCTTGCTTTTCTTCTCTTTCGCTCCCCTCCCCTCCCCCCCCCTCCTCTCCCCTCCACCCCGTACACTTAACATGCGGTGTTATATTAGTTGCAGGTATACAGTATAGTAGTCAGCAATTCTGTACATTACTCAGTGCTCAGCACTCTTAATTCCCTTCACCTATTTCCCCCATCCCTCCCCACCTCCCCTCTGGTAACTGACTGTTCTCTATAGTTAAGTCTACTTCTTGGTTTGTCTTTTTTTTCTTTGTTCATGTGTTTGGTTTCCTATATTTCCACATATGAATGAAATCATATGGCCTTTGTCTTTCTCTGGCTTATTTCACCTGGCATAATACCCTCTAGGTCCATCCATGTTGTTGCAAATGGCAAGAGCTCATTCATTTGTATAGCTGAGTAATATTCCATGGTACATATGTGCCACATCTTTATCCATTCGTCTGTCAGCAGACCCTTGGGCTGCTTCTCGGTCTTGGCTGCTATAAATCATGCTGCAGTAAACATAGGGGCGCATGTAGCTTTCTGAATTACAGTTTTTGTATTCTTTGGGTAAACCCCCAGTAGTACTATTACCAGACCCTATGGTAATTCTATATTTCTAAGTTTTTGAGGAACCTCCATAGTCTTTTCTACCTTGGCTCTACCAGTGTGCATTCCTACTAACAGTATACGAGGGCTCCTTTTTCACCACATCCTCACCAACACGTGCTGTTTCTTCTGTCTTCGATTGTAGCTATTCTGACAGGGGTGAGCTGATACCTCAGTGTAGTTTGGGTTTGCATTTCCCTGATGACAAGTGATGTTAAACATCTTTTCATGTCTGTTGGTCATCTGTATGTCGTCTTCATGTCTTCTGCCCATTTGTAATTGGATTTTTTGGTGTTGAGTTGTATAAGTTCTTTATGTATTTTGGATACTAACCCCTTATGGGCTATGTCATGTGCACATATCTGCTCCCATTCGGTAGGTTGTCTGTCTTTTTGTTTTGTTGGTTGTTTCCTTCATTGTGCAGAAGCTTTTTATTTTGATTTAGTCCCAATAGTTTATTTTTGCTTTTGTTTCCCTCGCCTTGGGAGACATATTGCAGGATCTCTTTAAATGCAGATTTGGGTTCATTAGGTCTGGTGGGACCTCAGATCCCCATTTCTAAGGAGCTGCTGGGTTGGTAGGCCCTGCAAGTCCATAGACCTCACTCAGAGTAGCAAGAATCTAGACCAGGTACAGTTCACCTGAGGTGAATGGAATCCACGTTTCCTGGGGGGACAGTTTCTCAGCCGCCTTGTAGAGTAAAAACATGCACTCAGTGGTGGTTTTATTGCTAGGTGAGTAGTTTCTAGTGAGCTAAGGAAAAGTTGCTTTCCCGATTTTAGGATATAGGAACAGGTTCAACATTCTCACTCAAAAGTGATCCGGCACCCTATTGTTGCATAACAAATTACTCCCACAGTCGGTGGCATAAAAGAGCCACTTCCTTTTGCTTGTGCTTTTGTAAGGCTTGGTGGGGTGGTTCTTGCTTGGGGTCTCTCCCATGGCTATACTCAGCTATTGCCTGGGACTGTGGTCATCCGAAGCCCCAGGTGGCCGGGGGGTCCCAGACGGTGCCCTTGTCTGGCTGGCAGTGGGTGCTGGTGGTCCACAGGGAGCTCAGCCGTGGTGGATGCCGCAGCGCCTGCTCGTGGCCCCTGGGCGTGGTGCGTGGGCTTCGGAAAGCGCGGGGCTGCCTGCGAGGGTGTGTGTCCTAGCGGGGAGGCATTCAGAGAGTCAGCAATCCTGACAGAAGCCTCAGGGCCTCTTGGTCCCCAGCCATGGACGTGTGCCGGTGTCACTACTACACCTTCTTTTTGTTGGGGGCAGGTAATCCCGGGGAACGGGGATGGCGCCCATCCTCTGTCCACCCCGCTTCCTGTCTTCAGATTGAACAGTCAGGTGGTGTCCTACCTGCCCCCGGCGCACAGGCAGAGACCACCTGTGACCCTTCCTCCCACAGGCCCCTTGGTCTGCTCTGCTGCTGGCTCGCCGGGGGAGAGCCACGGCGGAGAAGGTCATGGCATTCATCATTAGAGGAAGATGCTCAGAAATGGCCTCGGCGTGCACACCGGGCTCTTGCCCTCTAATTCAGATCTACTTTGAAAGTCACCAGTCACTTTAAATGAAGCCAGAGCTATCGAGGGTACGGATTAAACTTTGCAGCGCTCTGCTTTGCTTGTCAGAGCTAAACGTCAAAACCCTCCGGCAAAGCTGGATGGAAGGATGGTGCGCAGATGAGGCGGACTGTCAGGTCTGCGGGCCTCGTCCTCCTGCTGCTGTGGCCCTACTACCTTCGAAAGGTTCCTTCATTATGGTGTGCTTGGCTGCTGCTTAAAATAGCTCCATAGCCAAACACTGCAATTCGGAAAAGCATGATAAAAAAGGTTCTCTGATCATGCTCATTACTGAATATTTTTAGCAGAGCACTAATTAGGATTTGGAGGAAGCCGGGTGCCTCATTATGTCAGCAGAGGGCTTGGCTTCTTTCACAGACCTCCCTCCCCACCAAAGCAAGCCTGTCCCCGCCCCCAACTTCCTGTTACTCAGCCAGGGAGCCCTTACTCTGTGGCTCACAGAAAGGGGGAGCTCATGTCCCTGGGGCCTAAGTGACTTGCTGAAATCTGCTAGTGGCCGGAGGATCTTCCAAATGGTTCACCAGGTGGCAAGGGGTGGGAAAAGGATCTGCCTGCTGAAAGATGGGACGCGGTGCTCACTGGAAAGGTCCCTGCTGCTCCCACCAAGGTGAGGATGTTGTCTCAGTTCCCCAGCTTGGGACTGCTCAGCTTGGGACCCCCAGCCCCCAGGGCCCCCTGCACAGCTGAGTCGGTTGGGGACTGTTCAGCTACAGATGTTGGGATGGTCACACCCTCTGCCTTCCCTTTGGTTTTCTGTGTTTGAGTCTGTATTCTCAAAAAGTGGGAGGCGAAGTTTTTGAAGTTTTGAAGTTTAGCTGTAAACCCCAAGTCCGTGCTCTGAGCCCCAGAGTATTAGAAAGCGGGTGCTTTGTCTCCCATAGCAGGAGTAGCTGCCTGCTGCGGCTACCACGCATGTGCAGCTGACACTGGCCGCGAATTCCGTGGGCCGCCCTAGCAGGGGCCAGAAGGCTGACAAGAGAAACAGAACTGGCTTTGGAAAGGCCCTTAGAGATCAGTAGTCCTCTACTCAGTCGGGCAGCATATTTTCTCCCGGCGCCTGCTTGCGGCCCGGTGCTGAGAATCTCGAGGAGGATAAGACAGGAGCAGTCCCTTCCCTCATGTAGCTTATTGTCAAGTGGGGAAGGCAGTTGCTGAAGAAGCTGTTCTATAAAGACCTTGGAATATTTGAAGGAAAAGAGCCGTGGAGCATGAGAGGGAATAAAAGCCAGAAGAGCCAGCCCAGGGGTTGAGAGATTTCTTTGAGGAAGTGACGCTGAAGGTGAAGCCCAGTGGATGACTGGGAGTTGGCCAGGTAGAGAGGATGTTGGTGGCAGAGTGAGGGGAGGGGCCCGCCCTGTCAGGACGCTCAAGTCCAGGGTGGGGGGCTCAGGCAGGCTTAGCTTGCTGCCCACCTCTGGAGAATCCAAGGACAATGGGGCCGCTTATGGTGGTGGAGGCCAGGGGCCTGGGCTTAGGCAGTGAGCTTGGGGAGTGGGTCTTCGATGAGACTCATGAGAGCGTGCAGGGAAGGGGTCAAGCGAGCCGCTGCAGAGCCAAGGTACAGATTTGGGTCTGAATCCTGAGGACCATAGAAAGCCAGTGAAAGATGTTGGGCAGCCCTCTGATTTCTATTTTGAAAGACTGCTCTGTGGCTCTTGCTATGTATAGACAGGGTTGAGGGAACAAAAATCAGTATCACTGGAGACTGGTTTTAAGGCTCTTGATATAATCCTTGAGCCAGATGGTGTTAGATGGCTTTAGACAGAGGATGGAGAAAAGTGGGTGAATCGGGGAGCCTCTTAGGGAGTAGACTGGTGAGTGGAAAGAGAGTGATTGGACATGGGGAGTGAGGGAGAGGGAGGTGGCACAGATGAGCCCAAGGTCATCTTGTCTGGTCACCTCATTTCTCAGTTTTGGACACTGAGGTTAAGAAACTTGACTTCTGAGGCATGAGTCTTGCCCAAGTCTCCTGAGAACCCAGCGCCTTTGTCCCTAGGCCCCATCCATCATGCCGTCCCATCCCTGATGTCTCTGAGCGGCCATAATCATACTGGGTAGAAATACCTCAACTGCCAACATGTCATTTCAGTTGACAACAGAAGTGTAAGCAACAGCCACATTCTTGCCTCGATAACACTAGCGACCTCTTTATAGCCCTGTATCGGTGCACTCAAATTTAGACTTGAGGACGGTAAGGAGGGTCTATTAGAACTTGGCATCCTTTGAGCTTATTTTTACTCAGTCCCAAGTGTTCTAGACGACAGGGTCCTGAGTGGTGAAACCACCAGCCAGAGTAGATTATTGTGAGGGAGATAAAATCATCCAACATCCTAAGGACATGTCTTCAAATCAGAGATGACAAAATAGTGCCTTTGGGTCTTTTCCTCAGCCGAATGTGTTGCAGACTTCCTTTGGGAAGCAGGGGACTTGCCTGTCACGCTTGTGACTCCCTAGTCACTTACTAATTTGCATTTATCGAGCACCTTCCGTGTGCCAGAAAAGGGCACTGAGCAGGGGGCGGCCATCGAGGCATGATCTCTACTTTGAAAATGTTCCCTTTTGACAAGGAGACAGGTATTTAAAGTGTGTTTGTTAATGGAAGACATGTTTGTATCCTGGAGGTTGTGGCTTCTGCTTGGTGCTATCAGGAAAGACTTGGCAGAGAAGACACCTCGAAGCTGGGCCCTGCCGGAGGAGGAGGAAGGCTGCAGCTGGTGTAGGCAGGGAGGGGGGACCTGGGGCAGAGAAGCAGGACGTGGCACGAATGAATGCCAGGAGCGCCCAGGGCTCAGGGCCAGGATGCTGGGCCGGCCGGAAGTGCACGGAGTTGAGCCTGGACCAGCCAGCTGGCGCCACGTGCAAAAGCCTCACTCATGCACTGAAACGAGTTGGAAACGAGTGTTTACGGAAAATGGGGCAACAGAGACCATCTCACTCTTGTTCTCCTCTTTATTCTTTGAACAGGAATGTTTGTTCCAACTCAGAGAACGGAAGGCATCTCAACGTCAGATATCATCACCAGAATCGTCCGCGACTATGATGTTTATGCCAGACGCAACCTGCAGAGAGGGTACACAGCCAAGGAGCTCAATGTCAGCTTCATAAATGTAAGCGTGCCGCCCGCCGCCCCCATGTCCTCCGACGGACACCACACACACCAGCACTGCCGCCATTTGCTGAGTGCTTGTTGTATCCCTCACAGCGTTTCTGTTTTAAATTCCAGAACCACAGTGTTCCTGATCTTGTATATTTATTGTCCCAATTCGGTCCGCATAAAGGTGCAGTGATGTATTCTCCCCATTTTTAACATTTTTAAAAAGATTTTATTTATTTGACAGAGATCACAAGTAGGCAGAGAGGCAGGCAGAGAGAGGGAGAAGCAGGCTCCCCACTGAGCAGAGAGCCCAATGTGGGGCTCGATCCCAGGACCCTGAGATCATGACCTGAGCTGAAGGCAGAGGCTTAACCCACTGAGCCACCCAGGCGCCCCGGTATTCTCCCCATTTTACAGATGGAGAAAACAGTGTCCAAAGGGCTAACTTAAGTCAATCAAAGCCCACAGTAGTGAGCTCCACGTTTTATAAAGGGGCTGTCTCCCTTCTCCTCCTCCAACCTCCCGCTTTGAGAGTTCTCAAACTTAACTGAAGGGGGTCTGGGAGATCTGCCCTCGTGAAAGGCAAGCATTGTCTTCTGCTCAAAGGGAAGGAAGGAAGGCAGAGGCAATGAAAAGCTAAACTCAGAGAAAATGAGTTTTAAATTTTCTTTTTATTAAGGCCTTACAGATGCTCATTAGAAACCTTAACAGCCATTTTTTTTATTGTCCAGAGAAATTACAGCTGCTTAAATAAAACCTAAAGTCCTTGGCTCCTTTTGTATTTGTGCTGTATTGTTCCCACAGAGTTGCTGTTAGTTTAATAATAGAGCAACTGTTAAAACAATCTTTAAAACAAGCAAAACAGGCTGTTACAAAGCTAAGAGGGCAGTCCAGTTGCTAGAGGTGATGTTAGTGCGTCTGGACAACTGTATTTGCCTGGACTCTGAAGAGGGGACAAAGTTGATTAAAACAGAATCATTCCCTTCATCCATACGGAATTTCACCACCACCCCCCATAGGTTTTTTTTTTTAAGAGTGATTTTTCTGCCAAACTATCCGGCAGCTTACACACCTTGATTGTTGGTGCCTTCTAGGTGGGGAGCGGTTAACTGTCCACCAGTGGTTATTCTTTGTCCTCAAGAGGCAGGGAGCTTGGGTGTCTAGGCTCTGTGGCTTCACACAAGTCGGGCAACAAAACAGAAAATGTTGGGTTCAAGGGGCACCAGAACAAGTGGCTGAAAAGTGATTATTTGGTATCCCATCAAAGTGATTATTTGGTACCTTATAGAAAATAAAGCCCTGGTTATTTCAATAAATTAAACTGTCTGTTCTTTCAAATCGAATCCAGTCAGCCATTCAAGCATGTGAAACCATTTCCAAAAGTTATTGCTGGTTCTCTTCTAACGGCCTTTAAGCCACTTAGCTCAAGGAACCATGTAGTGAGCGTGGACGGCTCTCGGCCTTTCTGCGACGAGGCTGGCTGCAGCTCAGAGAGAGAATCGAATGTCAGATGGGCGCGTGGCTGAAGCACGGAACCTCAGAGGAGGCAGGAACCTGCCAGCGGCCGTCGCCTAGTCCAGGTCCCTCAACTTAGACATGAGTAACGCTGTGCTCGGAGGCGACCTCCAGCAGAGCAGAGGGGGCGGTGGCAGCGCTCCCTGCTGCAGGCCCCTCCAGCCCGGGCTGCCCCCCCCCCCAGCGCCGCTCGTTACATGCAGCTCACGCCCCACCGAGGCCGCAGTTAAGTTTGGAAGGGCTGAATATTTCAATATTTCAGGTGTTTCAAAAAATTCTGAGATAGGAACTTGAGTCCCATGTAGTGAAGAAAAAACCTTCCTGTGAGGAGAGAATAGATCATGACTTCATGGAGGGGAAGGCCATTCATCTGGTGTTATTTCCGTGCTTTGCTAGCACGTTCCTCAGGTGACACGAGGAGAGGCTTACTTACGTTGCTTCATTGTAATCAAACAGCCGACGCACACTGTGTTTTTACTTTTAAATGCCAGCCTTTGTGCCAAGCCCTTCACGTGCATGATCTGACTTAATAGTTACAAGAACTTGATGGGGTAGGGATGATAATTATCCCCATTTGACTGAGGAAGAAACAGGTTTAGAGGTGGCCTATGTGACTTGCCCAACATAGAGGGCCTTCTGGGCGCACCGGAACAGCATTGCTGCACAGCGGCTATAAGAAAGACAAAATCTCAGTCCAGAGAAGCTATCAGGATGAAAACTGTCTTCATCACCAAGGAAATAGATGCAATTCAATTAGCTTAAAGGAAAATATCATTACAATGAAAATTATAGTGTCACACAAGGCTTTTACGGCTTAGCCAGTGGCCGATTTCAACCAGTACTGGTTTTAACAATGTCCCAGTAAAAAAGAGAACGCGGGCAGCCTCTGAGTGACCATTCTATGGACAACTCCTACTTTTGTCTAAATCCCAGGGGAATTGGGGGGTGGGAGTTGCCCAATAGCTACCTGTAATAAACAGCAAATACATATTTTTTGTTCTTATATAAGTGACTTCAACTCTGATGTTTACAAGAAAAAGAATATTAAAATCACTTGTATTTCACTTTACATATCCAAGTAGACTAATGACAAATGACTTTTCTTACAAGAGATGTGCCTTCCCGTCAATCTAGCCCTTGAAATAGCAACATCCTGACTCTTCAGGTTAAGAACAAACACAAGTCGAAATAAAATGACCATTAGTGTGAATGACTGGTCTCTCTCATGCCCTCTGGGATAAATCTCTTTTCCTCTTTTCATTTTTGACCAGGAGAAGAAGTACCGCTTCCAGAACCAAGTAGACAAGATGAAGGAAAAGGTCAAGAATGTAGAGGAAAGATCAAAGGAATTTGTCAACAGAGTGGAAGAAAAGAGTCATGATCTAATTCAGAAGTGGGAAGAGAAGTCAAGGGAATTCATTGGCAACTTCCTAGAGCTGTTTGGGCCTGACGGAGCATGGGTATGTAATTACTTCACTTGGCCCTGCGGTGACGGGCATTTTCGGTTTATGTTCATCTTCATGGATCTACTCAAGGGTGTCCCTTATCTCAGTCCAATATGCGCATCTGCTCGAGTACCTTCAAGTGTGTGTCATTTATTTAGTTTTGGCTTTATCCCTCAATGTGGCACCCACTAGCACCCAAAGCCAATTCTGGTCTCTGTTTCTATTTCTTGTCCAGACCTTGAAGCCATTTGGTAATTGTTGAAGGTCTGTTACTACAGAGGTTGGTCCTGTAGCTCACTGTAGTCTTTCAGCTGGACATGAGGCAAATCTGGGGGATGAGATTCAAGTGGGTCTGTGGTGTCATGGCATTTGTGTTGTGAGATAAGCTAATGGGCTCTTGGATCCACGAAGGGAGAAGGGGGCAAAAGAAACCCAGCTGTGTTGGTCAGCTTTTTTTTCAGGAAACTTCTTCCATTGCATGTGAGAGAGAGAGAAGAGGCATGATTTTGCCCTGCATCTATGCCTGTCATGCCCTGAATTTCCTGTTTTCCATGGCATAAATGTGTTGGAATAAAGTATACAAGTCTTAGGGGACTGAGACCATGATCTAAATCTTAGAGAAAGTACAGAGGGTCTCATCTAAATTCTACAAACAATTCTGAGTGGAAGCTATGGAAAGAGAAAATTCTGGAAACCACCTTGTACTCCACTGGTATTTCTATTGTGCATGTACTTAAAGAGTAAAGAACCAGTGTTGTCAGCAGCACTGAGGGTCTATGAAAGAGATCTTTTAAAGCTAGCCTTCCTTTTTAAAACCAAACGAAATGATGCCATTTGGTTTCCTTGTTTTTAAGTAGCCTAGACTTCCTATTATGGCATGAGAAGTCTCTAACAAAATCCACTTTGGCTTAATTATTTTATTGATGGGTTGTCACTGCTGCCTCTGCTCATTTGAGCTGGTTCATTATAGGATTATCTAAAAGTAAAACACTCAATTAGTAATAGAAAAAGAACAATGTTTGAGAAGTTGGAAGAGATGCTTTGCTTCAAGTCTAGTGGCCTCTAAATGATTATAGAGGTGGATGTTATAGGCTAATCAGGTCCTATTGCCTGAGTCTGAGAGGTGTAGAGGGTTTGCAAGCTGCTGCTCGAGCTTTCAATGACTTCTAGAAAGAGCTAGTGATACTGGAGGAGCCAAGGGCTAGGTTCCTTTTCACTCTCCATGGGCCTGTTCAAGTTCTTGGCTCAAATCAGTTTAATTCATGGGCCATTTAGTCATGTGCTTATATATGCACGGTGCTGGCAAGAACATGCAGACAAGGTGCAGAACCTAGTCTCTGGGATTCCATGACATCTATAACAAAGTGTAGAATTTCCCGTTAGTTTAAGGTGTACTTTAATAGTTCACATTTTCACAACCTATGTTCAGGGGATGGACAAACAGCTAGTGGTTTTTTTTTTTAAATGGAACCATGTGGGTATTCACTTCCTTATAGGGATTCAGAAATGTGTCTCTGGTATTGTAACTAGAGAGGATGGATGTTTTCTCCACTTGGAGCGAGCATAGGCAGGGAAGGAATAGAATTTCATAGTAACGTTATAGATTTTAGTTGTTTCAGGCTCCCAGTGAAGGTGAAATAGTAGCTGGAATTGTTCTAGAGGAGTCTGGTGACAGCTAGCTGCAGTGATTTTTAAGAAATGAAACCCAGCTTCGAGTCTGGAGGTTTTTCTTTTTAAAACTTGCTATTAGTGTCAAAACTGTTATTAACATTAATTTACCATATCAGCCAGACTTAGACATTGCTTTTTTTCTGTTGACATTAAAAGTACAGGAATAGTTACAAGGATGTTAAACGCCAAGATAAGTAATTTGCTTTTCATGAATATGCTATTATTATAATAATTCTTTATTTGTGGATTTGGGACTAGAACTCATTTCTTAAAATAGAGGATCTGCATTACCTGCAAATACAGTACTGTTACAAATAACCCCAACTTGGAGAAGTACAAAATAGAAGGATTTAAAGTACAAAACTTGGTATGACAGAACTGGTATGCGGCTCTGTGCGTAGCTTTTTATAGTAGGTATTCCATAAATGTGTCTGGATTGAATAGATGCATGGGTGCTTGACAGAGACCTATTCCCAGAACCTTCTAGCATCTGCAATGATGAGGTTTAATCCTCTGTATTTAGATCTATACAGAGATCACTATCATATATACAGGTTGCTAGAGATATATACCCTTAGCCTTTTATTGTTTTGGTGCTTGGTACAGGAGTTGGTACAACGTGGGGTTTAGATCAAATTCAGTTGGCGGAAGGGGTTTGCTGGGCCTTCGTTTCCTTCCAGAAAAGCATGACCTCTAGTTAGCCATGTGCACACCACTACCCACTGTTACTCCCCGCCACCTCCTCCAACCTGACCTTTCTGCTGCCCACCTGGATGTGGCAGTATTTGTGTTTGCTCCGTACAGGAGAGTCTTAGCTTCTCCCTGAGGGACCTGATGCTTGATATGAAGAACTATGATCAAAAATCCACATCCTTCCACTCCAGCAGAGTGTGAAGTGGTGGTGAGGACCATGTTGTTACAGTTTAGAAGTTGTATAGCAGCTTAAACCTTTTTTAAGGCCTTTTAATATCTACTCTACCCATTTTAACCACACAATAAAAGGAGTGCTGTAGCTTTGTTCTAGATAAAGTAACAAAGGCCTAGGAAAACTATGATGCTTTTCCATGGTCTCCCAAGTGCTTGGAGGTATGGGATGGAGCCTGGGGCCAAGCCTCTTTTTCCTGACCAGCACTGTATCATCCCCCATAGGACTGTCCCCCGGAGGCAGTCACTTTCCTTCCCCCCCCCGCCTTGGGTTAGGGTATGGCATCTGGGGAAACACGTGCCAAAAGTGCTTTGCTCTGTGACAAAGCCCGTTGCCACAATGCCACTTCAGGCCGGCTCGGCTAGATTCAGGAGCGGTAGTGTCAGCCTTCCTCTTAAGCAAGCAGAAATCTTGGTGTCCCTGGTGATATTATCTCTTGGTGAGTAACCAATTACCCCCAAATTAGTGACTTAAAAACAACAAATATTATTTCACACAGTTTCTGCAAGTCAGGAAGCAGCTTAGCTGGGTGGTTATCATTCAGGGTCTGCCATGATGTTGCAGTCGAGAGGCCAGCTGGGGCTGGAGGATCCTCTTCCGCATCTTGTGACCCGGAACAAGGTACCTCAGTTTCTCCCCATGTGGACCTTTGCACAGGCTGTTCAAGTGTCTTCATGACAGAGAAGCTGGCTTCCCCTTGAATGAGTGATAGAGTATTCAAGAGAAAACCTAGTCTTTTAAGACTAATCTCTGAAGTGACAATCACTTTATGCCATAGTGCAGTGGTCACACAGACAATCGGGGTACATTATGGGAGGATACCACACAAGGATGTGGACCTTGGGGGGCCATCATTGCTATGATAGAGGATGTATTCCCATTTATTCAGTCCGATGGGAGGATTATCAGAGCTCAAAGGTTGTTTTTCAATGTTCCCACGTACAGCTCTTTAACTACTTGATCCATTTTTTCTTTGCTTGATTCTTGTAACTAGTCTTGACTCACACTCAGAAGACAGTGGCCAAGGGACCCCTTCCCCACAGAGACTTGGTATTACCTCTATCTCTCAGAGACATACCCTCCAGACTATCCTCAAAGGGAGGGGCTTCAAAGGAGCTGAATTCTGAAGCTCTGTTGCCATTTTGGAGGCAATGCTATTCTTTTCCAAGGGATTCAGGTTCATGGAGCCAGGATCAGCGGATGCTGAATCAGCTTTTGGGGGTAGGGTCTTCCTAGTGAAACTTGATTATTTTTTTTTTGGAAGTGTCAGACACATTCCATTTAAACATTGTGCCTTAGCTACATAGGCTACATTTTAAAAACATTTAGTATCATTTTGAATGATCTGCCACCATAGTCCTTAATTGACTTCGAACCATGGACTCATTTCCTGTTTGAAATGAAAATGCATCTATTCTGTTTTACAACATGAACATAGACCTTTTCCTGGAGCACCAAGAGAGAATAACCTTAGGTCAGGTCCAAGTTTTTAGTTCATCCCGGACCACAAACACCCTCGGCCCCAATGCAATCAGTCAGGTGGATCCATATATGAACCAAACAGGCATTTGCATCTAATATAAGAGATATTTTTTAAAAACCTTGATGATGTGTTAGTTTTTCAGAAAGAACAAATTACATGATGTGCACTCCTGATTTTTTCAAACTGTGATAAAATGTACCTAACAAAATTAGCATTTTAACCATTTTTACCATTCAGTGGCGTTAAACATTCATAGCTGTGCAACCAACACCATTATCCATTTCCAGAACTTTTGTATCCTCCCGTATTGCAACTCTGTACTTATCATCTGTCCTCACCCCACCCAATCCCTGCGAATCCCCCCTCTTAATGTCTCTATGAGCTTGACTAGTCTAGTGGGGTCATACAGTGTTTGTCCTTGTATCTGGCTAATTTCATTTAACATAATGTCTTCAAGATTGAACCAATGTTGAGCATGTGTCAGAATTTCCTTCCTCTTGAAAGCTAAATAATTTCCCTTTGTGAAAGAACTTTATTTGCTTATGTTAAATCATTGGCCTGAGAGGCAGGCATCTAAATTAACACACAGCTTAGGGGCCTGCTTGGGTTAGTCTCTAGGGACAGGGGCTGGTAGATGCCATCTTTGAGTTTCCCTTTACCTCACTCCAGCTTACTGGCATGTCCCAGAAAGGACCTTGTACCCTTCTTTGGTACCCCCATCTTGTAGCCACCGAGGGGACACCTCGAGAACTCCTGGATCTGGTGGCCAGTGCAACTTGCACTCCAGAGTCCCAGAAGACTAACTGACTGAGCAACCATCTACCACCCCCAGGGCCATAGCAAGAGGTTAGAGACCCCTGCTTCTGTTAAATAAACCTTTTAGCTTATCTTCATAGCTGTGGCCAGAGTGGCAGGCTTCTAATTAAACATCCATCTAAGGGCTGACCATAATCCTCTCCAGAGACCTTGGAGGCCAGGTGCTAACTTCACACTCTTTCTTCCACCCTCCGGAGCACCAGTAGCTCCTGGAGAGGAGATTGTACATGTGTCTGGGTCCTGGTCTTTGGGGGCTGCCACCCCAGGGATGCTCCTTGATCTCCTACCTCTGGTGGCTAGCCAACCCCAGGGCACTGCCCAGACAGTAGGCCGAAATAAACCCCCAGTCTTTCTATCAAAGAGGTTCTTCATTTACCCAGGAGCTGGGGCCTAAGCAAGGTGTTTGGTTTGGCACAGTTCTAGGGACATAATGAGGTGCACGCTAAGGACTGGGGCCATTGGACATCAACTTTGTATTCACCCTCTGTGTTGCATCTCCTAGAAAGGAACTTGTACACTGGTCAAGTGTCCTGAGTTTGAATAACTGCCATGGACAAGCACCTCTAGATGACCAACCTCTGGTGCTCAACAGGACTTAGCTCGCAGTCCTACAGGAGGGTATACAGAGGGGTGCCTCATACTATGGTGCTTTACTTTGTATTATTTGCAGATATACTGTTTTCTACAAATTGAAGGATTGTGGTAACCATGCACTGAATTCGTTTACTGGCACCCATTTTCCAACACCATTTGCTTATTTTGGGTCTGTGTCATTTGTTGGTAATTCATGCAATATTTCAAACATGTTCATTATTCTTATTTGTTACAGTGACCAGTGGTCTTTGATGTTACTATTGTAATTGTGTTGGGACACCATGAATCATGCCCGGATAATATGGTGAACTTAAATGTCTGTGTTCTGACTGCTCCAGTGACCAATTTTTTCCTCATCTCTCTCCCCTTCCTTGGGCTACTTATTCTCTGAGACAACAACAATACTAAAATGAGGCCAGCTGATATAACCTTACAGCGGCCTCTAAGTTTTCTAGTGAAAGGAAGAGTCAGAGGTCTCTCACTTTAAATCTAAAGCTAGAAATGCTTAAGTTTAGTGAGGAAGGTGTGTTGAAATCTCAGCCTCTTGTACCAGTTTTCCAACTTGTGAATACAAAAAATTCTTGAAGGAAATTTAAAGTGCTACTCAAGTTAATACAGAAACAATAAGGAAGCGGAACAGCTTTCTTGTGGACACAGAGAAAGTTTAGCTGTCTGAATAGGAGATCAGACCAGCCACCACATCCCCTTAAGCCAAAGCTTAATCCAGAGCAAGGCCCTAACTGTCTTCACTTCTGTGAGGGCTGAGAGAGGTGAGGAGCTGCATGAGAGAAAATCTGAGGCCGTCACAGTTTGGTTCATGAGGCTTAAGGAAAGAAACGATCATAAAAGTCTAAGGCAGGCACCAAGTGCTGAGGTAGAAGCTGCAGCCTGTTCTCTCAAAGCTCTAGCTATGGAAATGCGTGAGGGCGGCTGCACTCAGCAGATACTCAGGGTAGGCGAAACAGCCAGCTATTAGAAGATGTTACCTAGAACTTTCATAGCTAGAGAGGGGGGGGTTGAAATTCTGGCTCCAACGCTTTAAAATAGAGGCCGAGTCTCTGGTCAGGGGCTAACCTAGCTAGGGACTTTAAGTTAAAACCACTGCTCATTTTCTATTTCAAAAATCCTAGAACCCTTAAGAATTATGCTACATCGACTCTGCCTGTGCTCTATAAAGGGAACAAAGCATGGATGACAGCCCATCTGTTTACTACATAGTTTACTGAATATTGTAAGCCCACACAAAAAAAGATCACTTAAAATACCACTGCACATTGACACTGTACCTGGTCACCCAAGGGCTCTGGTGGAGATATGTAATGAGATTAACGTTCCTTTCATGCCTTCTCACACAACATCCCTTCTTCAGCCCATGGATCAAGAAATCACTTTGACTTTCGAGCCTTAGGATTTAAGAAACACTTTTTGTAAGGCTATAGCTGCCAGAGCTAGTGATTCTCCTGCTGGAGCCAGGAAAAGTCAAACGAAAACCTTCTGGAAAGGATTTACCATCTCAGTTGCCATTAGGGACATTTGTGATTCATTAGAAGAAGTAAAAATATCAATGGTCACAGGAGTTTGGAAAAAGTGGATTCTAACCATCACAGATGATCTTGAAGGGTGGAAGGGGAGAAGAGACTGCAGATGTGGGAAGAAGAAGAGGAGAATTAGAAATAGAGCCTAGAGATGGGAATGAACTGCTACAATCTCCTGACAAAACTTTAAGCAGCAGCTCCTCATCTTTTATGGATGAACAAAGCAGTTTCTTGAGATGGAATCTACTCCTGGTGAAAATGCTGTGAAGACTGTCGCAGTGATGGCAAACCGTTGAGAATATTACATAAACTAGTCGAGGCAACAGTAGCGGGCTTTGAGAGGATTGGCTCCAATTTGGGAAGAAATTCTACTGTGGATAAAATGCTGTCAGACAGCACTGCGTGCTATAGAAAAATGGTTGCTGAAAGGACAGTCAAGAGATGGGACATCATTGTTGTCTTAAGAAATCACCCCAGCCCTCCACCACCGCCCTGATCCGTCAGCAGCCATCCGCACTGAGGCAAGAGCCTCCACCAAGAAGATGACTCCCTGAAAGCTGAGAAAATGGATAGCCTGTTTTTACAACAAAGTATTTTTTTTAAAGATTTTATTTATTTATTTGACAGAGAGATCACAAGTAGGCAGAGAGGCAGGCAGAGAGAGGGGGAAGCAGGCTCCCTGCTGAGCAGAGAGCCCGATGTGGGGCTCGATCCCAGGACCCTGAGACCATGACCTG
>NW_019154107.1:6181373-6312343 GCF_002288905.1 Enhydra lutris kenyoni | reverse complement strand
ATGGAAGCAGGCTCCCTGCTGAGCAGAGAGCCCGATGTGGGGCTCGATCCCAGGACCCTGAGACCATGACCTGAGCTGAAGGCAGAGGCTTTAACCCACTGAGCCACCCAGGTGCCCCACAACAAAGTATTTTTAAATTAAGATTTCTATATTGTTTTTTTAGACAGCACGTAATTTTAAATTTAATAAACTACGGTATAGTGTAAACATAACTTTTTTATATGTACGAGGAAACCAAAAAATTATTTTGGCTTGCTTCATTGTTCACTTTAGTATGGTGATCTGGAACCAAACCCACAGTATCGCTGAAATACGCCTATATTTGCATATTTTAAATGCTGTGCCTGAGGGTCTGGCTTCCAATCAGCTGAGGCGCTCACTGAGATCCTCCCTTTGGGGACACTGATAGACCTTGCTACACCCTCCAGTACTGGGATCCACTAAAAATAGCATACACTGCTTGGACAATCACAAAGGTTTGAGAGACAACCCAAGAGCTGTGAGAGGGTTGAATGGTAAGTTTCATCTCTGCCGTGAGGTTATTCCTTCTGCACGGGAGGAGGTGGCTGTTGTATCTAATACACAGAAAGCAACACAGAGTATCAAGGAAAATCGGCGAATATGCTCAAAACTGGAAAAGAAAAGAAAACTTTAGAGAAAGTCCTTAATGAGAAAGATATAACTGATTTACTTAATAAAGATACTCACTGAACTTGGGAGAAGAATGGATGAACACAGTAAGAACTTGAACAAAGAGAAAATAAAATCTAGTATCAAATGTCCTGGACAAACTGGACAGCTACATGCAAAAGAATGAAACGGGAGCACCTTGTAATACACCATACATAAAAATGAACGCAAAATGGATGAAAGACTTCAGTGTGAGACTTGAAACCATACAAATCCTTGAAGAGAACATAAGCTGTCATTTCTTTGACATCAGCCATAACATCATGAGACAATATCAAAATTAAAAGCTTTTGCATGGAAAAGGAGACCATCAACAAAACAAAAGGGCAACTTACTGAATTAGATATTTGGAAAGGATATGTAAAAAATGTATACAACTTACTACCAAAACAACCCAATCTAATAAAAAAAAATGAGCAGAGGACCTGAACAGACATTTTTCCAAAGAAAAATACACGTGGCCAACAGACACGTGAAAAAATATTCAACCTCACTCATCATCAAGAAACTGCAAATCAGAGCTACAATGACCTATCATCACCTCACAGCCAGAATGGCAGTTATCAAAACCACAAAAAATAACAAATGTTGACTAGGATGTGGAGAAAAGGAAACACTCGTACACTGTTGCTGGGAATGTAAATGGTAGAGCTACTATGGAAAACAGTGTGGAGGTTCCTCAAAAAATTAAAAACAGCAGTACTACTATACAACCCAATAACTGCACATCTGAGTATTTAACCAAAGAAAACAAATACATTCATGTAATATGTTATGCACTCCTATGTTTATCGCAGCATTATTTATAGTCAAGAAATGGATCCAACCTAAGTGCCCATTGATACACGAATGGATAACTATATGGTGTGTGTAAAGTACACACACACACACACACACACACACACACACACACACACAATGGAATATTACTCAGCCATAAAGAATGGAATTTTGCCTTTTACATCAACATGGATGGACCTAGAGGGTATTACATTAAGTGAAATAAGTCAGACAAATAAAGACAAATACCATATGATTTCCCTTTTATATGGAATCAAAAAATCAAAATTAAAAAAAAAAAACTTGTAAATACAGAGAAGAAACTGGTGGTTCCTGGGAGTGGAGTGGATGAATTATGTGAAGGAGATAAAGAGGTATAAACTTCCAGTTATGAATTAGGTGACAGGGATAAAAAGTACAGTATAGAGAATATAGTCAATAATATTGGAATAACTTTGCATGGTGACAGATGGTGACTATACTTATGATGGTGAGCATTTCCTAATGTATGTAACTGGTGAATCACTGGGTTGTCATGTCAACTAAAGATATTAAGTATAAATATTGTATGTCAACTATATTTAAGAAACTGAAGACAAATAAATGGAAATACTTCTTGCTCATGGATCAGAGGAATATTGCTAAAATGTCCATACTTCCCAAAGCAATCTATAGATTCAGTACAATCCTTATCAAAATTCAATGGCATTTTTTTTTTACAGAAAGAGAACCAATAATCCTAAAACTTGTTTTGAACCACAAAAGAACCCAAATGACCAAAACGATCTTGAGAAAGAAGAACAAGGCAGAAGGCATCATTCTCCCTGACTTCAACTGTATTACGAAGCTATAGTAACCAAAAGAGTATGGCATTGTTATTTAATACAGAAAAAATCAATGGAACAGAGTAAAGAGTCCAGAAATAAACCCACACATACATGGTTAATTCAATTACTACAAAGGAGCCAAGAATATACAATGGGCAATGGGGAAAGTACAGTCTGTTTAATAAATGGTGCTGGGAAAACTGGGTAGCCACATGCAGAAGGAATGAAACTGGACCACTACCTTACTTGAATATAAGACTCAAAACCATAAAACTCTTAGGAGAAAACAAAACTCCAAGGAGCTCCTATAAGTTCCTTGACATCTGTCTTACAGGTTGGATTTTTTAGTTTGACACCTAAAGAAAGGCATCAAATGCAAAAATAAGTGGGACCACATCAAACTACAAAGCTTCCACACATAGGAAACCATTAAGAAAATGAAAAGATATGCTACTGAATGGGAGCAAATATTTGTAAAGCATATGTGATAAGGGGTTAATAAATCAAAATAAGAAGATGTCATACAAAAAAAAAGATGTCATACAACTCAATAGTACAAAAAATACCAATCTGATTTAAAAATGGGCACAGGCTCTGAATAAACATATTTCCAAAGACGACATATAGATGGCTAGCAGGACCTGAAAATCTGTTCAACATCACTAATTATAGGGAAATGCTAATTAAGACCATAAGCAGCTAGCACCTCACACCTGTTAGAATGGCTATCATCAAAGCAACAAATTAGCAAGTGTTGATCAGGATATGGAGAAAAGGGAACACTTGTACATTGCTGGTGGGAATGTAAATTGGTACAGCCACTATGAAGACTCCTCTGAAAGTTAAAAATAGAACTACCATATGGTCCAGCAATTCTACTTCTGGATATTTATCTGAAGGATATGAAAATAATAGTTTGAAAAGATCTATATACCACCATATTTACTGCATTATTTACAATATCCAAACTATGGAGGCAACCTAACTATCCATCAATGTATAAATGTACATATACACCATGGAATATTATTCAGAAAAGAAGGAAATCTTGCCATTTGCAACAAATTTTTGGACCATGAGGGCATTATGCTAATTAGTTACAGAAAGACAAATACTGTGTGATCTCATTTATTTGTGGAATCTAAAACAAGCAAAAAAAAAAATCTTTGCTTGTCAGTACAGAGAACAGATTGGTGGTTGTCAGAGGCAGGGGTTGGGTGCAGGCAAAATGGGTGAAGAGGGTCAAAAGGTACAAACTTGGGTAACCATCTTGGGTCCCCTCTCTGTTTGGGAGCTTTGTATTATCACTCAACAAACCTTTCTTTGCTGCCCACCAAAAAAAAAAAAAAAAAAAGGTACAAACTTATAATTACACAATACAGCATGGGGATGTAATGTGCAGCATGGTGACTATGGTTAATAATCCTCTACTGAGTACTGGAAAGTTGCTAAGGGAGTAGCTCTTAAAAGTTCTCATCACAAGAAAAAAAATGTAACTCTATATGGTGATGGATGCTAACTAGACAAATTGTGGTGATCATCTCACAATATGTACAAATAGTGAATAATCCTGTTGTACCCCTGAAACTAATGTTATATGTCTGTTATACCTCAATAAAAAAATAACTATGAGCATAGACACTCCCTCCCCCCTTATTTACTGCTATATCCTCAGGGCTTAGATTTATGCCTGAACCATAAATAGTGTGCTGTCAGTAAATGTTGAAGGAATGAGTGGTTAACTTTCAGATTCTTCATGCCAAGAAAACCCTCCATAATATTTTTTGATACACAAAGTGGTTTTTTTTTAAACATCCATCTTGGAAATACTCCATCTAAGTTGAAAAAAATCTACATATTGTGTGTATACATAAACATATACATATATACATGTATACACACATATGTGTGTATATATAATTGGATATTATTTATATATACCACATTTTATTGATTCATGCATTAATGAACATTTGGATTGTTCCCATCTTTTTGCTGTTATGAGTAATGCTGCTATGAACATCACTATACAAATATGCTTAATTTCCTGCTTTCATTTCTTTTGGTTATATACCCAGAAGTAGAATTTTTAAATAATATGGTAATTCTTTATTTTTATTAATATATAATGTATTATTTGCCCCACGTCTGTGAATCATCAGTCTTACACATTTCACAGCACTCACCATAGCACATAGCCTCCCCAGTGTCCATAACCCAGCCATCCCATCCCTCCTCCCCACCCCCCAGCAACCCTCAGTTTGTTTCCTGAGATTAAGAGTCTCTTATGGTTTGTCTCCCTCCCGGTCCCATCTTGTTTCATTCCCCCTCCCCAACCCCCATGACCCCCGCCCTGCCTCTCAAATTTTTCATATCAGAGAGATCATATGATAATTGTCTTTCTCTGATTGACTTATTTCACTTAGCATAATATTTTAAATGTTTTTAGAGACTTGCATACTGTTTTCCACACCGACTACACCATTTTATATTCCAGCGCAGTGCACAAGGCTCAAGACTTCTCTACATTCTCCCCAGCGCTTATTACACCATGCATATGTGTGTGTGTAAAGAGAATATTTATATATTATATATATAATCATTCTAATAGCATGCTGATGTTTAAGATTGTTTTGATTTTATAAAACATAAAATTCAGTTTGTGGATCTGAATTTCCTACTTGCAGCTTTTTAACAGTTGGTTCCAAAAATTTGTCTTCCAACAAATGCACAAGTAAATGGGTCAACAGAAAAGCTTCTTACTATTAAAGCAGCTAATTACAGAGAGATGGTCAGGAACAGGGCTCATCTTCTAGCTGGGTGTCTTGGCCAAGTTCCTCTGCCTCAGCTAGCTTGTAGGGTTGTTAGATGGATGAAATTGTCACACTCTAAAGCCCTTTAACAGTACCTGGGCATATGTCGGGCATTGTTTGTTAAGGGTTAGTTTTTGTTGTTTATTGATTTGGCTGAACCACATGCTCTCTTTGAATTCCACAGTGCTTACCAGAAGTCCAAACCAGATATAACTAGGATATTTTTCATTTCTTTTTGTGGCAGTTAAGCTGGAATCTCTCTGAAATCCTGAAGCCTTGGAAAGCATTTGTCAGGACATTTACTGTCTCAGTAGATGTGAAGAACTTCTTAAAAAGGAGAAGTTTGTAGGAAGAGAAATAGAAAATTAGTTTTACTGGGACAAGAGTAAATGGGATTATTTTCTTGGGAGAAAACTTTATAAATGGAAGTATCTTAATACAGTTACAGGTATAATTTAAATACCTTTTCTATATGAAAATGCCATGCCATGGTCTTATTTTTGTATTCCTAAAGTGCTTTTCTTACCAGGAAGCTCATTACAAACTGTCTGCTGACCTGATCCAATTTAACTCCTTTGCAGAAGAATCATGCTTCATAATGCAGCAGAAACAGATCACAGAGCTTCCAAGTTGAGACCTAGAGTTGTTTTGCAGGGATATCACACTATATGAAGTGTGACACCATTGTTTATCATTAAGGATTCAAGTTATTGCATTATCTTAGGCATAATATTCTCAGTTATGAGCTTGAGTCAAACTATGGGAGACAAGCTATAGATTACTTGCAAAGTGAGCTTCTAATGGAAATGCTGACAATCCATTAACAGCAAGAGAACTAGTGGCTGCTACTATAAATATACTTAAAGATTATAGTAATAAAAATACTTATTTTCAAATGACTTCTAGAAGTTCAAGGATTCTTTTATGTTGCTATTAATAATAGGCTACCCTATCCTTTTGGCATTTGATTTTGTCTCGTAAATGGGCTTCCTCTAAGGTAATGATGTTGTATTACTGCACTTTTTTTTCCGTTTGATTTTGAGGGGGTTGGATGTCTTTTGGCAGAATTATCAATGCCTTTAATGGAAGGTGAATAATTGGTAGGTTCTTAGAATTATGGAGTTTTAAATCTACAAATGTTCTTAGTGATCAGCAAGTCATCTCAATTATATTTGCTAGAGAAAATTTGAGATCCTAAAAAGTACTGGGCTAGAGCTTATAAAAGTGGGGGGAGGGACTGATGAAGTGCCTGAGGCTCTACCATTTTGTGTTATTAACTCAGCGCCCCATGGCCTCCTCTCCTTGCCTCAGTCATTGGTCTTCCTTATGGTGATAAAAGTAATGTGTGTTCATTACAGAATTGTTCCGAAGTAAGGAAAACAGGATACCTGGGTGGCTCCGTCAGTTAAGCACTTTGGCTCAAGTCATGATCCCGGGGTCCTGGGACTGAGCCCCATATCAGGCTCCTTGCTCTGCGGGGAGCCTGCTTCTCCCTCTGCCTGCCATTCCCCCCTGCTTGTGCATGCGCTCTCCCTTTCTCTGACAAATAAATAAATCTTTTTTTTAAGATTTTATTTATTTATCTGACATAGATCACAAGTAGGCAGAGAGGCAGGCAGAGAGAGGAGGAAGCAGGCTCCCTGCTGAGCAGAGAGCCCGATGTGGGGCTTGATCCCAGGACCCTGGGATCATGACCTGAGCTGAAGGCAGAGGCCCCAACCCACTGAGCCACCCAGGCGCCCCAATAAATAAATCTTTTAAGGAAAGAAAGAAAAGAAAAAACAACGAGAAGAGACTAAAAATCACCTGCAGTCCAGCTGCGTAGACAGCTGGGATCTGGCCCCATCTTTTCTCCATCTGCATGTGTACGTTTCCTTTTACAAAATGGGATCATGCAGAACATATGGCTCCCAAATCATTTTTACTGTGCAGTAGCTCATGAACATTCTCATGCTAGTAAGTATTCTTTAAGGACTGGATTTTCATCAGCCACCTTCCACTTCAGAGTTGTGCAACATTTCTCTCCCCTATTTCAGGGGTTTGCAGTTTTGTCTGTGATGACCCTGCAATGACCATCCATGTACCCAATAAGTGTTTAATTGCAGCTCAGGTTATCTCCTCAGGAAACAAAAGTTTTTACACCTATTGCCCAGTTACTCCTCAGAAAGACACCAGCAGTAACAGGAGTGTGGTCTTTTTCCTGAGCCCTCACCAGCACTGGCCATTACAAATAAAAAAAAGTCTTGGGAGATTAAGCTTATAAAGATGGTGACATAAGTCATTGCTGACTTTGCTCCCTCTCACAAGAAGAAGGAACAACTATTAGTAGACAAGACACCGCTGAGAGAATCCTAGAACATGGGGGTGAGGCTGTGTGCCGCCCATATTGCCTCTAACCCAGGCCAGCCCAGTGTTACACAAAGTGGTCTCTGCTGAGCCTCCAGTGTTTATAGTGGGAAAAGAGTCCAGTGTGGACATCCAGTTCCTCCAGATCACTGCTTGAGAGCCCCCATTCTGGTCTCATCCTATACGAATTGCAAGGCAATCTGTGGGCATCGGCCACTGAGAATCTGAGGGGGGTGGCTTCCAACAACCAGTGTGGATACTGGCAGACTGAGTTCCTAACTGCAGCGACCTAAGCGGTGGTCGTCCAGGCTAGTGGTTTTGTTTATCTGCAGAGCCAAGACAGTAGCACAATTGGCCCAGGGAACTCAGCAGGGCACAAGTGTACCCGATTCTGGCGCTCAGACAGAGAGTCTTCTGACCCTGGAGCCCGGTCTGCCTCTGTGCAGGAAGGGGCGCTGAGTCGTAGCCCTCCGTCCCCTGCTGCTGAGTGAAGCTGCCAACGCTGCCTGACCGGAGAGGCCGGCAGGAACGCGTGGGAAGCGGCATAGTCCAGCAGCACTTGAGCCAAGAGTATGGCAGGAAGAGCTGACTGCCTCAAAGCCACAGCTAGGCTGTGAGAGTTCACTGACTACCCAGACACTGGTGAGGGTTCACTGACTACCCAGACACCGGAACTAATTGACAGCCTACCCACTACTGAGTGCAGCTTCTGACCCCACCACCCCCAACCCGACCGGAAGGCCTGATCTGGAAAAACTGGGAGCCTATTTGGAGCTGGCCCTCCTGTCCCACCCAGGCAAGGGAGCTGAGTCACAGCCCCATCCACTGCTGAGTGAAGCTCCCAGCACCACCCAGACAGAAAGCTTGCCTGTAAGCCAGGAAAGCTGCAAAGCCCACCAACAGTCAAGCACAGAGTCCAACAGAGAGTCCGCAGAGCAAAGCCAGTGGCTCCATTTGGGCAGGGAACTTATGACCTAGGTCAGCTTGAGTCAACACCATAAAATGAAAGCCTTTCTGGCCTTGGAGCTACTTCTCTTGCTATGCCTGGATACATAAACTAATTCATAGCCCTGCCTACTGAATCCAATTCTCGGCCTGCCTGACCAGGGAACCTAACTAGAACACACAGGAAACTATGTATCCCAACCAACAGACCTACTTAAAGTGTCCCTTGGACAGAGATCACTGCCCATGATGCTCTTTATCTGCAGAACAAAATAAGTTGACCCATTCTAGCCAGGGAATTCAGTACAAGCTTCGCCTGATTTAGGTCCTGAAATGATGAGCCTTGTAGGCTCATTGTCCTGCCCCAAGAAGGCAGAGAAGCTAATTCATAGCTCTACCTGCTGCTAAGTATAGTATAGAGTCCCGCCAGTCCAGTAAGCCTGAACACAAAACCCAGGCAACTTGTTAAGGAACCAAACCAGGAGTCTTACCCAACCATTCTTAGAAAGTGACAACCCTAACCCCAACCTCAGAGTTCAATGAGGGGCCTCACCCAGAAATTGACCCTGATAGCAAAACTCCACCTGCCCAAGGGCATTACCAACTGAAACATCCAGAAACCCTCACTGAGAGGACCAGCAAAGAGCTATCTCTGCCAAAGCAAACCCATAAATTCTGAAAAAGGAGACTGCTTACTCAAATGTACAGAGACCAATGTAAAGAATCAAGGATCATGAAAAAAAATCTAGTAAACATGACACCAAAAAAGGAAACTACCAAAGCTTTAATAACTGACCTTAAAGAAATGGCTATCTATGAACAGTCAGATTTCAGAATAATCCTTTTAAAATTTAGACAACTGCAATAACACATAGAAAACTAAAAATTAGGAAAATGATGTATAAACAAAACAAGAAGTTCAACAGAGATATATAGAAACCATCAAAAAATTTACAGAGCTGAAAAATACAATAATTGAACTAAAAAATTCTACAGAGCTTCAAAATGAGACTCAAGGCTCCTGGCTGGCTTGTCAGTAGAGGGTGCAACTTTTGATCATGGGGTTGTGAGTCTGAGCCCCATGTTGGGTATAGAAATTACTTAGAAATATCTTAAAAGACTCAGCTATGCAGAAAAAAACAGTGACCTAGACAAGAGGACATTTGAAATAATCCAGTTAGAGGAACAAAAAAAAAAAAAGAATTAAAAAAGTGAACAAAAAATACAGGATGTAAAGACACA
The DNA here is from genome assembly GCF_002288905.1 of Enhydra lutris kenyoni. NCBI lineage: Eukaryota > Metazoa > Chordata > Mammalia > Carnivora > Mustelidae > Enhydra > Enhydra lutris. The sequence continues at coordinate 6,302,700 of NW_019154107.1, read as the reverse complement.
ATAAAGACAAACAATATTTGCATTAAGGAAATTCCAGAAGGAAGAGAGAAGGAGAAGAGAATGGGTACAGAAAGTAAATTTAAAGCAGTAAGGGCTTAAAATATCCCAATCCATGAGGTACAAAGGATCTGAAATAAGGTGAACCCCAAAACGGCTACACTGATACAGACTATAATTGTCAAAAGTCAAAGAAAAAAAATCTGGAAAACAAGAGAGGTAAATTACATATGAGGGAAAAATCATGAGACTATCAGTGAACTTCTCAACAAATCTGGTTTGGGCCAAGAGAGAATGGGATGGCATGTCCAAAATATATAAAGGAAAAAAATGTCAACCAAGAATTCTGTACCTGGAAAAGCTGTCTTTCAGAAATGTAGAAATAAAGACTTCCCCAAAAAACAAAGCTGAATTCACCACCACCGACCTGCCTTCTAAGAAATGCTAAAGGGAGGTCTTTGAGTAAAAGGACACTAATGAACATCATAAAACATAAGGTACCAGTGAAACTTACTGGTAATGTTAAATATATAGTCAAAATTAGAATCTGTAATGTGGTAATGGTGGTGGGTAATTCACTTACAACTCTATTTTAGAAGTTAGAAAACATTGGGGCACTGGGGTGCCTGTCAGTTGAGTGTCTGCCTTCAGCTTAGGTCATGATCCCAGGGTCCTGGGATCAAGCCCCATGTTGGGTTCCCTGTTCTGTGGGGAGACTACTTCTCCCTCTCCCTCTGCAGTTCCCCCTGCTTGTGCTCTGTAAAATAAAATCTTTTAAAAATGTTAGAAAATATTGTAAAAATAACTACAACAACAATAATCTGTTACTGGTTATGCAATATAAAAAGTATGTTAACTGGGGGCACCTGGGTGGCTCAGTGGGTTGAGCCTCTGCCTTAGGCTCAGGTCACGATCTCAGGGTCCTGGGATCAAGCCCCGTATCGGGCTCTCTGCTCAGCAGGGAGCCTGCTTCCTCCTCTCTCTGCCTGCTTCTCTGCCTACTTGTGATCTCTGTCTGCCAAATAAATAAATAGAATCTTAAAAAAAATATGTTAACTATAATATCAATAACCTAAAATGTGAGTGGGGAGGGGGAGATGAAAGCATAAAGTTTAGAAGTTCTGTTGAAGTTGTTACCAGTTTAAAATAAGGCATTGTAATTTTAAAATATTTTATGTAAACCTTGTAACCACAAGGATAAAACCTGTAGCAATTACACAAAAGTACATGATAAAGAAGTCAAACTATATAGATATCGGAAGACATTGAAACACAAAAAAAAGAAAGCAGGACACAGAAGAATAATGGTTCTATTAAAATAGTAATAAAAACAGTTAATACAATTACTAAGTCCTTACCTATTAATGATTACTTTAAATCATATTTAATTGGATTAAATTCTCCAATCAATACACCTAGAATGGCTGAGTGGATAACACTTGAAAAACATCTAATGATATGTGCCCATAGAGACTCACTTTAGTCTTAAAGACACACACAGACTGACAGTGACAGGATGGAAAAAGTTGTTGTAAGCAAATGTATTCCAAAAACCAAACAACCCAAAAAGTGGGGGTAGCTATACTTGTATCATACTACAGAGACTTAAATATAAAAACGGTAAAATGAGGGGAGCCTGGGTGGCTCAGTGGGTTAAGCCGCTGCCTTCGGCTCAGGTCATGATCTCAGGGTCCTGGGATCGAGTCCCACATCGGGCTCTCTGCTCAGCAAGAAGCCTGCTTCCTCCTCTCTCTCTCTCTCTCCGTCTACTTGTGATCTCTCTCTGTCAAATAAATAAATAAAAAAAATCTTAAAAACGGTAAAATGAGTTAAAGAAGGTCTTTTATGATTATGTTGCAGTGGTAAAGAGTTCAACCCACAGAACAAGTCTTAGCAAATTCAAGGAGACTGGAATCATACCAAGTACCTTTTCTGGCCATGATGATCTCAAAGTAGAAATCATTAAAAGAAGGAAAACTGAAAAATTCATGAATACGTGGAAACTAAACAATAGTCTGAGGGCGCCTGGGCGGCTCAGTTGGTTAAGCATCTGCCTTTGTCTCAGGTCATGATCCCAGGGTCATGGGATGGAGCCTTGCATCAGGGTCTCTGCTCAATGGGGAGCCTGCTTCTCCTTCTCCCTCTGCCTACCACTCCCCATTTGTGCTCTCTGTTAAAATAAATAAGTAAAATCTTTAAAAAAATAGTCTCAATAGCCAAGAGTCAAAGAAGAAATTAAAGGGGAAATAAAAATGTATCTTGACACAAACAAAAATGGAAACACAATATACCAAAACTTATGGTATGCCGACAGAACAGTTCTAAAAGGGAAGTTCATAGCAATAAATGCCTGTCTCAGGTAACAAGAAAGATCTCAAACAACTTAATGCTATGCTTTAGGAACTTAAAAAAAAGTGAACCCAAAGTTAGCAGAAGAAAGGAAATAATAGAAATTGGGTCAGAAACAAATAAAATGGAGACGAAGAATAGAAAAGACTAGCTAACATGGTTTACTTGCACAAAACTGATCAGTTTTGAGAGATCTTTAATGCACTTGAAGTGGTTTTGTGGGTGTGAAACAAATGGTGAGAATTTGAATTGGTCCCTCTTATTATAGTATTGAAATTAAGTCTACTTAATTTATCAAGTCATGTTCATGCCCTGATTTTATATACTTGTATCTATCAATAAACATTGTGATACTTGAAAAAAAAAAAAGAAAAGACTAGCTAAACTAAGATGGTTTTTTGAAAAGATAAAATTGACAGATGTTTAGCTAAACCAAGAAAAAAAAATAGAGAGGACCCAAATCAACAAAATCACAAATGAAAATGCAGAAGTAAATATTACAACTGATAGCACAGAGAATCTTAAGAAGCTACTATGAACAGCTATATGCCAACAAACTGGAGAACCTAAAAGAAATGGAAAATTCTTAGAAACATACAGTCTACCAAGAATGAATCAGAATAAAGTAGAAAATGTGGCAGACCAATTATTAGTAAGGAGATTGAATTAGTGATCAAAAATATCCCAAAGAAGAAAGGCCCAGGAACAGATGGTTTCACTGGTGAATTTTACTAAACATTTAAAGAAGAATTAATGTAAATCCTTCTCAGACTCCTCAATGTTTGGGAGAAGGGAACACTCCCAAATGTATTTTGTAAGGCCAGCATTACCAAAGCCAGAAAAGAACACTAAAAGAAAATTACAGGCCACTATCTCTGATGAATATAGAGGAAAAAATTCTCAATAAAATACTAGTAAACAGCGGGTGTCTGGGTGGCTTAGTCTGCTGAGTGTCCAACTCTTGGTTTTGGCTGGGGTCATGATCTCAGGGCTGTGGAATCAAGCCCCACGCAGGGCTTTGTGCTCAGCAGAGTCTGCTTCCCTTCTTCCTCTGCCCCTCCCCCGTCTCTAGAATAAATAAATCTTTTTTTAAAATGCTAGTAAACAGAATTCAGCAGCACATTAAAAAGATCTTTCACCATATCAAATGGTATTTATTTTTGAGATACAAGCATGGTTAAACAGATGTAAATCTATCACTATAATACATCACGTTGATAGAAGAAAAAAATCTTCTGATCATCTCAGTGGACACAGAAAAGTCATTGGGCAAAATGCAATAACCATTCATGATAAAACCTTTTAACAAATTAGGTATAGAACAAACATACCTCACCATAATAAAAGCTGTAGATGACAAACCCACAGCTAACACGGTACTTAATGACAAAAGGTTGAAAGCCTTTCCTTTAAAATCGGGAATAAGACAAGGGTGCCCATTCTCACTCCTCCCATTTAAGATATTACTGAAATCCTAGCCAGAGCAATCAGATAAGAAAATATGAAAGCGTATCAGAATTGGAAAGAAGAAGTAAGATCGTCTATTTGCCGATAACATGATTTTATATACAGGAAATCTGACAGACTCCCACCAAAGACCTGTTATATCTAATCTACAAATTCAGAGAAGTTGCAGGATACAAAATTAACATACCAAATAAGTAGCATCTTTATATACTAACAATGAATTATCTGAAGGAGAAATAAACTGATCCCATGTATAATAGGATTGAAAGCAATAAAATACTTATGAATAAATTTAACCAAGGAGGTGAGAAATCTGTACACTGAAAAGTATAAAATAGTGATGAAAAAAATTTTAGACAGAAATAAATGGAAATAAAAAATCCTAAAATTTATATGGAACCTTAAAAGACCCCAAATACCCAAAGCAATCCTGAGAAAGAACAAAGTGGGAGGCATCACACTTCTGATTTCAAGCTATATTAGAAAAGTATAGTAATCCAAACAGTATAGTACTGGCATTAAAAAAGACATATAGACCAATGGGACAGAACTGAGAGCTCAGAAATAAACCCATGCAAGGGAGCCAGGAATACTCAGTGGAGTAAGGACTGTCTCTTCAACTCATGGTGCTGGGAAAAACTGTATATCCACACATAAAAGAATAAAACTAGATCCCTACATTACACCATTCACCAAAGTTACCTTGAAGAGGATTAAAGATGTCCATGTAAGACCATAAACCATAAAAATCCCAGAAGAAAACATAAGAAAAAAGCTCCTTTACGTAGGTCGTGCCAGAGATTTTTTTGGGTAGGACACCGAAAGCACAAGTCACAAAATCAAAAACAAGTGGGACTACATTAAACTAAAAACGTCTGCACAGCCAAAGGAACCATCAGCAAAAGACAGTCTACAGAATGGGAAATACATGTGCTAACCGTGTATCAGTTAAGTGAATATTCAAAATATATAAAGAACTCCCACAACTCAGTAGCAAAAACCTCAAAATAACCCAATCAAAAAATGGGTGATTACCTGAACAGACATTTTTCCATGGAAGATATACAAAGGACCAACAGGTATATGAGAAGATGTTCAACATCACTAATCAGGAGAAAAATGCAAATCAAAACCACAAGGACTCTCAATTCTATGGTCAACTAATCTTCGACAAAGCAGGAAAGAATGTCCAATGGAAAAAAGACAGCCTCTTCAACAAATGGTGTTGGGAAAATTGGACAGCCACATGCAGAAAAATGAAATTGGACCATTTCCTTACACATGAAAATAGACTCAAAATGGATGAAGGACCTCAATGTGAGAAAGGAACACAGGCAGCAACCTCTTCGACTTCAGCCGCAGCAGCTTCTTCCTAGAAACATCACCAAAGGCAAGGGAAGCAAGGGCAAAAATGAACTATTGGGATTTCATCAAGATCAAAAGCTTTTGCACAGCAAAGGAAACAGTTAACAAAACCAAAAGACAACAGACAGAATGGGAGAAGATATTTGCAAACGACATATCAGATAAAGGGCTAGTATCCAAAATCTATAAGAGCTTAGCAAACTCAACACCCAAAGAACAAATAATCCAATCAAGAGACGGGCAGAGGACATGAACAGACTTTTCTGCAAAGAAGACATCCACATGGCCAACAGGCACATGAAAAAATGCTCCACATCACTCGGCATCAGGGAAATACAAATCAAAACCACAATGAGATACCACCTCACACCAGTCAGAATGGCTAAAATTAACAAGTCAGGAAATGACAGATGCTGGCGAGGATGGGGAGAAAGGGGAACCCTCCTACACTGTTGGTGGGAATGTAAGGTGGTGCAGCCACTCTGGAAAACAGCATGGAGGTTCCTCAAAAAGTTGAAAATAGAGCTACCCTATGACCCAGCAATTGCACTACTGGGTATTTACCCTAAAGATAAAAACGTAGTGATCCGAAGGGGCACGTGCACCTGAATGTTTAGAGCAGCAATATCCACAATAGCCAAACTATGGAAAGAACCTAGATGTCCATCAACAGATGAATGGATAAAGAAGATGTGGTGTATATATACAATGGAATACTATGCAGCCATCAAAAGAAATGAAATCCTGCCATTTGTGATGACGTGGATGGAACTAGAGGGTATCATGCTTAGCAGAATAAGTCAGTCGGAGAACGACAACTATCATATGATCTCCCTGATATGAGGAAGTGGAGATGCAACGTGGGGGGTTTGGGGGTAGGTAAAGAATAAATGAAACAAGATGGGATCAGGAGGGAGACAAAGCATAAGAGACTCTTAATCTCACAAAACAAACTGAGGGCTGCTGGGGGGAGGGGGGGAGGGAGAGGGTGGTGGGGTTATAGACATTGGGGAGGGTATGCGCTATGGTGAGTGCTGTGAAGTGTGTAAACCTGGCGATTCACAGACCTGTACCCCTGGGGCTAATAATACATTATATGTTTATAAAAAAATAAAAAATTTTTTAAAAAAACCACAAGGACTTTTCATCTCACGCCAGTTAGACTGGCTGCCATCAAAAAGACCAGAAATAACAAATCCTGATGAGGACATGGATTAAAAGGAACACTTGTGTGTTGGTGTGACCAAGGTGGAAAACAGTATGGAGGTTCCTCAAAAAAATTTGAAACTGAAACCACCATATATATGATCCAGCAATTTCACTTCAGGGAATACGTCCAAAGGAAACAAAAACACTAGGTCAAAATGCTATCTGCATCTCCACATTCACAGCAGCATTATTTGCAATGGTGAAGACATGGAAGCAACCTAAGTGTCTATCAGAGGATGAATGGATGTGTCAACAACGGAATATTAGTCAACCATTAAAAGGAGGAAATCCTGTCATTTGTGATAACATAGTTGGACCTTGAGGACATTATGCTAAGTGAAACAAGTAAGAGAAAAACAAATACATGAACTCACAGGTCCTTGGGGGCGGGGGGGGGGGGGGGGTCAACAACTCAGGGAAAAAGCAATCAGATTTGTGGTTACCAGGGCAGAGAAAGGAGTGAAAGAGGGAAAATCAGATGCAGGTGGTCAAAAAGTACAAACTTCCATTTATAATATAAATAAGTACCAGGGATATAATGCACAGCATGAAGACATTGTTAACAATGTTAACATTGCTATGTGGTATACATGAAAGTTAAGAGAGTAGATCGCAAGAGTTCTCATCACAAGGGAAAATATAAATTTATTTATGACAGATGTTAATTTACTGTGGTTAATGTCTAAGTAAAATCATTACGCTCTACACCTTCAACTCCGCTGTGTGTCAATTACATCTCAATAAAACTGGAAATCTTTTTTTTTTTAACATGCTGGGAAGATCAAACAAACAAACACAGCCTGTAACAATCTGATATATCAAAAAGGTGTCTCACTTCAGTCATTTTGCGTTTGTTTACTAGTGATGCTGAACATTTTTATAGGTCCTTATTCAGTCTTTTGTGCTTTGTCTTAACAAGTCATATGCTCATTTTTCTATAGAACATTTTTACATTCTTCTTAATTTGTAGGCTCTGTTTATATACTAAGATCCATTATTTATAGTTAAATATTGCAAGAATTTCCCCCTTGTGTTTCCTTTGCCTTTTACCTTATCTCATGGTGGGTTTTTTGGCAGGGGGATACATAAGTTTTGGTTTTTTTTTTAAAGATTTTATTTATTTTTTTGACAGAGAACACAAGCAGGAGGAGCAGCAAGCAGAGGGAGAGAGAGAAGTAGGCTCCCCGCTGAGCAGGGAGCACAATGTGGGGCTCGATCCCAGGATTCTGGGATCATGACCTGAGCCGAAGGCAGCCACTTAACTGACTGAGCCACCCAGGTGCCCCGGGATACCTAAGTTTTACACTTTTGTATAGTTGAACACCAAACTTCTCCTTTATGGTTTCTCTCTTTGCTTTTATGCTCCTACCCAAAGGTAGTTCTAAAACACAAATCTGATCATAGCCCTCCCTTAATTAAAATCTTCCAGGGGCTCTTGGGGAAAAAACAATCCAGCTCCTCCTGGTGCTCCAGCCCCAGCCTATGGGCAGCCCCATAGGCACTCAGCTTACAGTCACGCCAAGAATTGTACGCAGAACTCTCTCCTTAGCGCCCTCTGCTTGGAAAGTCACCCCTCCACTAGCTGCACATGCTCCTTCCCTCCTCACCCCCTCTTCCTGATGCATCACTGAAGCCCCAGCTGGAGTATGAGCATTTCCTGTGTAGCACCTGGTCTTCAGGGGGCTCTGTGTTGCTTTGTAAAGTGAGTAACTCAAATGACACGAAAAGTCTAAAATGGCCAACAAATGGAGAAGTGGTCCCCAGGGCCAGTTTAGGATCACAAGATTGGACTGAGGTGCTGAGGGCGGAGGTTCTGTAACAAGCAAGGGAGAGAACTGAGGGCACAGAGCCCAGGCAGCAGGGGCAGGGTAGGTGAGTAGAACGGGACATGGGCACTGGTAGGGGCTGAGCTGCCGCAGAGAGCAGAAGGGCAGATCAGCGGGCACCACTGCTAGGCCAGGATGGATGTCCCCATAAAGCTGAAGGACGGTGCCAAGGAAGAGCTCAGTTCTGAAAACACAGGGCAGGAGTCACTGGAGATCTCCAGTGGGAAAGCGTGTCTGACAACTGTAATCCCTTTTACCCCCCGAGTCTCCCACCCCAGCACATGACACTGCTGTCTTTCCAGCTTCATAGGCCAGAAACTGGAGTCACTTGTCTCCTCTTCCCCCCACAACCCACATCCCATCTGTCAGCTGTTCCTGTGGGCTCCACCTTCCACATGTAGCCGGACCATGACGTTGCACGATTCCATTTAGAGGACATTCTGGAAAAGGCAAAACTGGAGGGACAGAAAAAGATCTGTTCCCAGAGGCTAGGGGAGGGAGTGACAAAAGATCTCATGGAACTCTCCTAATACTCTGACCATGGTGGCAGTCACACAGCTGCAGGCATTTGTCAAAACTCATGGAACCCAGACTAAAAAGGCTGACTTTCACTTTAAGACCATCACACCTTACTAAAACTATGGGAAAAAACATTGACCAGGCCTCCAGCCATTTTTTTTAATTTATTTATTTGACAGAGAGAGATCACAAGTAGATGGAGAGGCAGGCAGAGAGAGAGAGAGAGAGAGGGAAGCAGGCTCCCTGCTGAGCAGAGAGCCCAATGCGGGACTCGATCCCAGGACCCTGAGATCATGACCTGAGCCGAAGGCAGCGGCTTAACCCACTGAGCCACCCAGGCACCCCCTCCAGCCATTTCGCACCTCATCTCATCCTCATGACAATGGGTGTGGTCCAGGCCAGCACGATTCTAATTACTTGGGTTCTCACTACAGTGGGCTCTTCACCATTACCCCAGCTCCTGCTCTGGCTTCCCTGTGGCCGGGGTGGGTCCTTTTAAAACCAAAGTCAGAATTCCTCAGTCTGGGACCCAGAACTTCAGAGGTAAAGGAACTCTCCCAAGGTTTCTCTTCTCACAGTAAAGCCTGAAGTTCTCACATGGCCACCAAGACCCTATGTGACAGTTTTCTGTCAACCCTCTGGTGACTTCCTCTTAACCCCTTCCCCCATCCCCTCCCCCGCCTGTGACTCCACTCCCGCCACCATGGATGGCCTTCTTGCTCCTCCTCGGACATGCACTGCCTGCTCTCTTTTTGAGGTGCTCTGTCTGGAATGTGTTTGCCCCCGATTTCCATTCACACAGGCCCCTCCCTCATCTTTCAGGTCTTCTTGAGGCCTTCCCTGAGCAGCCACGTTACAACCGCTGTCCAGGTGCCCAGCCACCTCACAGCCCCATTTGCTATTGTTTTGTGTTTATTTTTGCTCACAGATTGTACTTCCTTCTGACATCCACATATTTTGTTCATTTTGTTTGTGTGATTCGTCCTCATGTCGAGGAGGACAGGGATTTCTGTTTTATCTCCCACTGCCCTTCTGTACCTTGCACATGACCGTTTGCCTGAGAGAGAATGGACACTTAAATTTTGTAGCTGTGGGAAAGGCAGGCAAGAAGGCAAGAGTCCTAAGAACCAGCAGAGATGGTCCTCTCCATGGCCACATCTCACTGCCCCCGAATTTCCCTCAGCTGTTCCCCATATATAGTCCTGGACGACATCAACTGTAGGACCAGTCTGTGGGGACCGGTGTTGTGGGGTGGTGGCTCTCCTTCCTGCTTTTCCTTTTTGTTCCCCTGCCACATCAGGTGACTAACTTAACAGATGCCTTCTCTCAAATTTCTCTCTAGAAGCAGATGTTCCAGGAAAGGAGTAGCCGGATGCTGCAGGCCTTGTCCCCGAAGCAGAGCCCTGTGAGCAGCCCTACCAGGAGCCGGTCCCCCTCCCGCTCCCCGTCGCCCACCTTCTCGTGGCTCCCGAACAAAACCTCACCCCCCTCCTCACCCAAAGCAGCCTCAGCCTCCATCAGCAGCATGAGCGAGGGGGATGAGGATGAGAAGTAAAGGCTTCCAGCAGACAGCAAGGGCCGCACCGCACAGGCTGGGGCGAGGTGGGGTCACCAGGTGTGCCTGGGTGGGGTTGGAAGGGTGACGGTTGCAGGAGCTGCAGCTCAGCTAAGCGAAGGCCTGGGGACCAGCTTTCCCTCAGGCTCCACTCAGCATAAGACTTGGGCTCTGCATGGAGGTTTCAAGCCGGACGACCTTTACAAACCTTCTTAGCAGCATCTAGAATCACTACTTCAACCTTGCTACAGAAAGATGCAGAGCACCCCCAGGAGACTTGCACTGAGTCAGGTGTCTTCTGCTTTGGTCCTTACACCCACCCCTAACAAGTCCACCACCCATGGAAGCGGCTGTTCCCTCAATCTGCTACTTCCAGCTCATAAGGGCCCTGCACGTTGCCTCCTACCACCCAAGCTCTGCCAGAATAAAGTTGTTTCCGATAGAGGTGGCAAAGTGCTTCTGAAATAGTCAAGTGAAAGACCAATTCCAGTCTTCTCAGATTAGCTACTGAGATCTAATGTTGCAACACATCGATTCTTTGCAGTTCTGGGAATGTGGTGCATAGACAAAGACATGCTTTAGATCAGATATATAGAAGGTCATCTAGCATGAACCTTAACTTCTTATTCAATGGACAGTTCTGTTGAGGAGAACGCCACAGAAGGCCTAATATGGTCCTGGTTCTACTTTTCATCATTGGTTTGACTTCATGGTTTCCAGAAATTACCTTAACCTGTGGAAAATGCAACAAAGAAAAACACTGTGTGTGTGTGTGTGTGTATGAATGAAGAGGAGCTGCTTTGCTTTGGCTCCAAGTTTAGCAGATGGTAAATGTCTCCTGGAGCTTCTCCTTAAAGGATGCTAACTCTGGAATGGCTTTTCCCATTTCTGACCAGTTAACAATTTCATAGGCCTCAAGTAACAGTTTGATGTACCAAACCACATAGTATACCAATAGGGGGTGCTACCTGCACGTATCTGTTCTCTGTATGCTCCACATATGCTATCCGGGGTGTATACCATATGCAATATGAATGTATGGTGGTAGCCTTCTACCATATATGCTCCTGCTCTCACCTGAATCCCCCGCTGAAATCCTTGGTCTAAAGGACTACCTGGTTCCCTTGTGACTTGGGCACTTTGTCAAAAAATCAACCTGGATTCCTGTAGAAATGTCTTGTCCCAACCAGGAAACGAGTATGTTGTTCTCATGGCCTCCCATTATGTTTTTGGCTGGAGGGAGGCTCTGAAGAGCTTCCCAGAGCACTACGGGAACCTCGGTGTGATCTCAGCATTGAAACGGACTACGTGGTTATACGGTTATCCCCAGCCCTATGTTTGCCAAATGGGACGAAGAGCCTAAGCATTGCTGAGTCGTTTGAAGTTACTGTCCGCTAATGACAGGGAGGAAAGGAGCCGGCAGAGTCAGGGGGTAGAATCGCGCCCCTAGGTAGACGAAACATTGCCTGTCTGTGCCAGCAAAGCCAAAGGGAGAGCTGGGGCCTAACTGAGCAGAGGCCCAAACCAGCAACTTGTGGGCAGAGCTCAGCATCTCCTGTGACAGAAACTTCCCTTTTCAGAGGCCTTGGGAACCAGCCTTTCTGGGAGACATATGGGGCAACCAATGAAGGAAGGTGGCATGTCTTTCCCCTTTTGTCGGGGTTGAACTACCTCCCTGCCCACCTAGAGATAAGTGGTGTTTGCTGGGAAGCAAAACCATGCAGCTGAGCTGGCTTGGAACCCCCTTGTCCTGGTTCGCTCCCCAGGGTTCTGTTGAGCACTCACGTGGGACAAAGAGCTGGCGGGAACGTGGCATGTAAGAAGGAAGCTCTCTGTAGCCAGGACCTAGAGCACTGATCTGCAGAAGGAGTGAGGCCCCGGTTTTCCACCGTGCCTCTCTGCTCATTCCAGCTGGTTGACACGTGGGATAGTGCAAGGATGAGCACAGCCAGGCAGGGCGAGGTGGGGAGAACAAGGGCAGAAAAAGGGAGCAAAGAGGGACCTGGAGAGAGGGAAGGGAATTATAGAAAATCTGTGATCTCAACCCATTTCTGGACCTCACTATGTGGGGGCAACTGTTTTGGGAAGGCCTTTTATGTGCTTATTCTATCACCCAGGGCAGACAGACCCACTCTTACTTGAATTGTGCTCTGAAGCAAATCATGTGGGGCTCCACCAGGCCAACGCGGTGTTTGCAGGCCTTCCACACCATGCTGACAGGTGCCCCTTATGTGACTCAGACTCAGTGCCGTCACAGCTGCCAACGATGGGACATCAGCAACACCTGGCTTATTCCAGAGATGGGCTGAAACCACCCACAAACCTTTCTAAATCTCACCTCATGTCTCCATGCTGTCCTCTAGTAATCCCTCCCCACTGTCCTCAGGCCATGAGGCTGAGAAGGAATGGGGGCGGGGATTCTACAACCCAACCCGTAACACTCCCGGCCGTTCTTCCCAGGAGAAGATGCGGGTGCCGTTCTTTTGGGTCAACGGTCATGGGCCGCAAGTGAGTCAGGGCTGGAGTGAGAGATGTACAAATCATGTGCAGGCTTGAAGAGGCAAGCGGAAATGACAGAAAGCAAGGAAATGTCCCTTCTGCCCTAGAAAGGGAAGGAAGCTTTAGACTGAGGACTGCAGAACTGTACAGAGTGTTGTAGAAGGAGGGAGCAGGTTAGAAGAAGGGTGGGCAAAATCCGGCTGGAAGCGGGGGAGTGGAGGAGCAGGGGCTTTCTGCTCCCTTTCAAAGTGTCACTCACCCCTTAACAGGTGAAGAAGGGAGGCTTCCTTTCACAGACACCCAAGGTTAGTGACTATCCATGCAGGGTGGGGTGCCATGTCCCCGAGATCCCCCGTCCCACCACTTCTCCATTTGCTGCCACATCCTCTTCCCAGGGCCCTGAAATCAAACGTTCACCCTTCCACCAGCTAAAACACACAGGGGAAACTCTAATAGCCTAGCCACACTGAATGGCCCGTTTCTGGCAAGCCAGCTCCCGTGTGCCAGGACCTCAGAAAAGTAAAGGAAACCAACCTCAAGAGGAGCAACCCTGAGACCCAAGACTGCCTTCTGACCTGCTCTGTGGGCTTGCAGTCTTGCTCCAGGCCTCGGGCTGTAGTCACTGTGAGTCCATCCCTTGAGGGGGGACAGGAAGACTGTGCATTTGTTTTCTTTCCATCTTCAGGACTTATTTTAGCACCCAAGCATACCCCAGAGAGAGAGACGGGATGGCGTAACAGACACAGCTGAATCAGATGAGCCGGTTTTGGAGCAGAGATGTTCCTGCTCCTCAGGCATCCATTCAGCACTAGTCTAGGCCACCAGACCTAACCCCCCCCCCACCCCTTTTTAAAGAATCAGCTCATGTGGCATTTGCAGACTTTTTTGTTTTGTCACTGCGATGTGTCCTGGGACAAAGCCATAAGAAGAGCATACATAAGACTCTGCTGTACATACAAGAAGACGAAGACTCGTCTGGGTGCAAGTACGACCTTATGCCCAAGCATTTGCTCTGGTGCTGAATTACGCGAACTACTGGAATCAGGCCTCCACCCCCAGCCCCTCGTCCCTCCCCCACCGCTCCCGCTCCCCAACAGAACACAGCATTCCCACCTTGTTTATAAATAAAGGGACGCATCATTGCACTTGGGCTTGGCGTGCTTCTTAAGCGTGCTACGGTGTTCCCGCTCCCGTACTGTAGCTCGCTGGGAACAGACCCACCGGGAAGGGAGGTCGCACTGGGGAGCCCAGGCGGGACCTGGAGCTGGAGGTTCCACGGCTGACTGGCTCCCTGACCCCGGCCAAACCACTTCACTTCCGTGGCCTCAGGCTCGGCTTTTGTCAAGTGAGGGGGTTCATGGAAATGACCGCCGAGGTCTTTGCCTGGAAAGGCCTCTGAACTTCGGACGCGGCCTGCGCCATCCCTACGCTTCTCCCGCTAGACCGCGCCGCTACGCGACCGTGAGAACGGGCTTACCTCTCACGCGGCGGAAAACTGGGGACGCAGCCCCCCAGGCGCCTGGGACCTCCGCGGCTGCTGGCATCCGCGTCCCCGCCTCAGCCTCCACGGGCGCGTGGGCTCCGCCCCCTCCCTGATGGGTCCACCTGCAGGCAGCTTCGCAGCTGTACCTGAGCGGTGGGGCGGGGCCGTTTCCACCACGTGCCGGTCTTCAAAAGCGCCTTTGATTAGAGGGAAGCAGAGAGATGGGGGTAGAGGCGCTTAATCAGGATCCCAAATGCGGGCAATGAGGGCCGATGTTACGGTGCCAGGAACTGGGAGCGGCCCTCCGCCGGCCGGACTGGGGGGATTTCTATGAACTCCAGCTGGTGAGCTCGAGCCGTGACGCGGCCACAGTTCTAACATCAGCTGGGACCCTAGAAGAAACAGCCAGGCCTGTATCCAGCTAGGGAATCCATTTAAAAAACACAATACCTATTATTCATAGACCATATTAGTCGGCTTTGCCACCCAGATCAGACACGTTCTTGACAGGTCGTAATTACAGTAACAGCCACAGGTTTCTTCTTCACTTCGTGATACCTCAGAAAGGTTCTCAAGGGAAAAATCCGTTCTAAAGCATAATAAAATTCATACTGAAGAACTCTAACAAGTGCCCAGAAAAGAATTAGCTTTTGTTAATAAACAGAACCCCTGGGATAAAAAGGTACACTACCAAAAATGTTTACATACAAACCACACACACACACACACACACACACACACACACACACACACACACACACACTCCTCTGGTACGGAGCCTCATTGGTTACTGGTGGTGAATGTTTAAGTAACTTCCTCAGGTATTCAGCAGGAGCGGTTAGACAGACTCCCACGGAGGTGCCATTCGGATAAAGCATGACGGGTCATCAGCCCCGAAATACATACCCAGTGACGGAATCCTTTAAGAAATCCTCAAGTAAAAACCAATATACCACCAGTAAAATCTGAAAAAACCATTAAGAGCCTAAATACGTGTCAGCGCTAATTATCTTTGTTAGGCCCAGCTGCACTGCCGTGACTTATATTTAAAAAAATACCTTATTAGCTGAATCTCAGCAGCTGCTGACCAAATGTGGGAAACTTGAGAGAGCTTTAGTGCAGGGTCAGCTTGTCTCCTACAAGCAATTCTTGCTCTCCTTACCTTCACGTCTCTCTTGGGGGGCAGGGAAAGGAACTGATGTGCCAGGTTACTGTACTGTATTCACAAAAGCGGAGTTCTGATGGAGGGATTAGACTTAACTAAAATATTTGATATGTAACCTTCCATTTTAAAAGAATTAATGAATCTATACCTGAAAGAGTTGGGATACTTTACCCTTTCCACAGGGACCTTTTCAGCTAATTATACTTGCAAATGAACTTGTCACTCGAAAATTTCCAAGTTGGAAGAAAACCTGTCATCTTCTGCCATGCATGTGGCAGGACATGACTGATTACATAGCTTGAGGAGGGAACCTGTCTTTCTCGCCTGGTCGTCACGTTCCACTGGACAGATGTCGATAAGACGCCATTCACTAGTCTGTCCACAAATCAACACGAACACACCTGAGTCAGTGATTCTTTTTTTTTTTTTCATAACTGGTACCCAGGAATTAACATGAGTAGAAAGAAGTTGGAGAGGTTTATATGAGTTTCCTACTTCTGTCACCAACTCGGTGGCTTAAAACAACACAGGTTTACTATTTTTCAGCTCTGGAGGTCAGAAGTCCAAAGTGGGTCTTACCAGGTTAAATTAAGGTGTCGGCAGGGCTGGATGCTCTAGAGGAGAATGTTTCTTACATTTTCCAACTTCTAGAAGCTGCCTGCTTTCCTCGGCTCATGGCCCCCTTCCATCTTCAAAGCCAACAATGGCCAGTGCCATCTTTCTCACAAAACACGACTTCAACACGACTTCCGCCTTTCTCTTCTACTTAGAAGGGCTCTTGTGTTTATATTTGTCCAATGGGGATAACGCAAGAAAATCTCTCTACCTTAAGTTCATCAACAACTTTAATTCTTCTTGCCATGTAATATAACATATTCCCAAATTCTGGGGATTATGACGTGGACAGCTTTGGGGAGCCATTATGCTCTCTACCACAAGGTGACTGAAGATAATCATCAGAAACCCTTGAACGTTTTCCCAGTTCCTGAGTTGAGAAACTGTAACCCTCATGCAGATATTCTTTTTAACATTCCTGTGTCTACTCATGATGAACCTGCTTAAAATATTTCTCCCAAGTCTTGACGTCTATAAGAGAAGCACAGAATAAGTATAATGGAAGATGTCTGACTCAAATGCACATGCTAATTGGTCCACGAGGAGAGAAGTGTTGGATCCTCAACTCACAAACACAGAGCCATGGCTGGTAGAGAAGGAAGTTTAAGAGTCCCCCTGCTCTGTTCTCTGTACCTATCCTCCAATTTCTACTTGGCTATCTCAAGAAGACAAGAAGCAAAAGGGCAGCTAACCAAAGCCTTTGATCATCAGATACATTCCTGCTGAAACAAGCCCAGGAATACAGTTTTTGACTATCAGGCAGAATCTGTTTCCTGTCTATGCTCTGCCTGGTTTTTGGTTGTTCTGGTCCTTGGATGTTGACCTCAGCCCCTTGAATCTAGAGCTCACTTCCAGCCATCCAGTATCACAGTACCCCATGCTCCTTTCTAGAGTCACTTGTTTTCCTCTTGTAGCCTTTTGTTTTCCTCTTGTACCCTACATTCCTGTCTGGAGCATTCAGTACACGGTCCCGGGAATGCAGGGATTAAAGAGGACACAATCCTGTCCCCCACCGCAATTTCAGCACAGTAGCTTGATTCTCAACCCTGGCCTCTCCTGACTGGCCCTACTTCTGACTTCTCCGAGCTCTTGATAAACAGTCCAAGTTTCGGATTCTGCCAAATAGAGTTCTACATTGATTTTACTAACAAGTGATTTCGCATTATTTTACTCATCTCTTTGGGTGCGGGTGCTCAAACTTTCGCCAAGAGCAAGGACTACCAACTCTTACTCAGAGTAGGGGAAAATAAGGAGATTTTAAGTAGATTTCCAGCTTCTTAGAAACCAGTCTTGGAGGATGCTGAATGAAGGAGGCTGATGACGTCCATCCCTTAGCTAGACCCATCAACAGTAAGGCTCTAGGTGAGCTGCCAAAGTCCCAAGGCATCAGCACACACTTTCCTTCAAGGCCTTCACAACATGTGTGGAGCCTGGGCCAGAACTCTATGTGGGCAGAGCTGTTTGATGAATGACACGACCATCCGAGGTCTCACCCTAAATTCCTTGATTGCTGCGTGATTGACGGGCCTCTCTCACCTGGATAATGGGGCAATATCTGCCCTCATAAACTTGCTATTTTGTTACCAGTCGAAGACCTAGGAAAAGAGCAGCTTTCATATAGGAAGTTCTGTTCCAATTACTGTGCAAGGTGACAATAATTATCTCTAACTTTAGAAATAATTACACTATTATATGAAGCTGTTACTAAGGAACTGTGGAAGCTTCTGCATCCATCACTGTTATTAAAAATCATTAACATGTTTATTTTGTTTGAGGACTGACAAATTCTGTTTGGACAAGAATATCAGAGGACAGTAAGAGTACCATTAGCTTAGAGTTTCTTGTACAGTAAAAAAAAACAGCAAGGCTGTTAAGCTGCCCCAAATTCAAATCAACAAGGCTGATCTCTTCTAAGTATTTTTCAGTTACCTGTGAAACAGGACATCAGTAAAGCTGCAAGGACCCTGGGCCCCACTCTGTGTGAGGGAGACAGGATTTGCTGCTGCCAGCATTCTACTGATCTCAAAGGTGAGTCTGTAGTTAGGACCTCATCGGCGGTTTTCAACCCGATCACATGTTGGAATCTCCTAGGGACTCCCGAGGGAACTCTTAAAAAAGTATTTCCCAGGGGCGCCTGGGTGGCTCAGTGGTTAAAGCCTCTGCCTTCAGCTCAGGTCATGATCTCAGGGTCCTGGGATCGAGTCCCGCATCGGGCTCTCTGCTCAGCGGGGAGCCTGCCTCCTCCTCTCTCTCTGCCTGCCTCTCTGCCTACTCGTCATCTATCTGTCAAATAAATTTAAAAAAAAAAGTATTTCCCAGAGACCATCTGATGGAACGGCTCTGAAGTAGGGTCCAGAACTTACAGATTCCAGTAAGACCAAGTTGAGATCCTCTGGGCTGTACTTAATACTTCAACTCGGGGAACAAAGGGAGTCTCAGAGAGTAACTGGATTTAGAGGTTGATGATCAATGGCTTGTACGACAAAGACGCGAACTGATCCACCATACAGAAATGACAGGAAAAGGTCTAAGTATCATTTGCTTATCCGAAGAGAGACTACTAAGGTGATAAAAGTGTCAGAAATGGGCAATGGGCAAAGGATTCATTTTAAGACCAACATTTAGAAATGCCAAAGGTACTGTTAAGCACCCAGCCCAATGACTGGTGAAAATGGGTGCCCAATGTTAACCCCAAAATTCAACAGCATGTAATGGCTATTTATAGCTGCACTGTCCAACACAGTAGCCACTAGCTACATGTGGCTTTTTAAATTTAGGTTAATACAGGGCGCCTGGGTGGCTCAGTCGGTTGAGCATCTAACACTTGATTTCAGCTCAGGTTCTGATCTCAGGATCCTGGGATCCAGCCCTACCTCGGGCTCTGTGCTCAACGCTGAGTCGGTTAGTTATTCTCTCTCTCCCTCTTCCTCTGCCCCTCCCCCCACTCACACACATGCTCTCTCTGAATAAATAAAATCTTAAAAAAATAAAAATTTAGAACACAATTTAACTTGAAAGTTCAGTTCCTCAGTGGAACCAACCACATTTTTAGTGCTCAGGTGGCTAGTGGCAACCGTATCGAACAGCACAGATAAAGAACAGTCCCATTATCGCAGCGTTCTCATGGTAGACAGTGGTCTACAGGAAACCTTCCCAGAGGCAACCCCTCCTACATGATGCCTTATGATTTATTCATGTTATCAAGAGTCCATTGATGTGTTAGCATGAAGGGAACATCTGAAAATAGCAGATAATCATTTGCAAACATGCATTAAGTCATTGGAAAACCTCAAAGAGAGTGAGAAGGAAGTCAAAACATCCACTGGGGGCAGTGCACTGTAGTGGCTTCCCAGAACCACAGCTATTTCAGTTGGAGAGTCTCTTGGTAAGTCTAATCCATACGGGCCATATGATTTCAAAACAGGGCCAGAGTGGCTATGACAAGAACGCTATTTCCTAGTTGTGAAGGATGTGTTAGTACAGTGGCTGACTTTTGGTAAAATTCAGAGAGATTCTTGAAAAATACAAAAGCTATGGTTACTTTCAAGAGCCACAGCTGTTGTGTGCTTTGGGCAAAATAGATCACAACATGAAAGCCGGTGACCAGTACCTGCTTCCTATTTTAGGTTTTTTGTTTTTTTTTTTTTTAATTTATTTGACAGAGATCACAGAGAGAGAGAGAGGAGGAAGCAGGCTCCCCGCCGAGCAGAGAGCCCGATGCGGGGCTCGATCCCAGGACCCTGGGATCATGACCCGAGCCGAAGGCAGAGGCTCAACCCACTGAGCCACCCAGGTGCCCCCTATTTTAGGTTTTAAAGAGTGCCATAAAACAGCAGACCTGGAAGGAGCTTTGGAACCATAGGGTCCAACTCCCTAATTTTATAGACACAGAAACCAAGCCACAGCAGAGTCAGGGCTGATGTGCTGATTTCCTGAAATTGGCATGCCCCAGGAACCATTCAAACCCAAGCTTCTTTCATCGAATTTTCTAGGTCTGTTTTTTAGCAATAAATACACAAGATAGCAGGTATGTTGCTCTCAAATTTTAAAAAGACCATTCACCATTGAATGTTGCTTAAGAGAATGACGCGCTGGTAAATAACACAAACACCACGCCTCTTAGTTCTTCAGCAAGTCCAGAAGTGCAGTCACGTGTCTTTGTGGAGGCCCTGGGTCCTGGTGTCCGTGCTCCCCCAGTTCCTCAAAAGACACCATGGAACCAACAGCCCTTTAGTTGCAAATTTCAAGTTGTTTATCTTCTGTGTATTCCATATGGCAACCGTTCCCAACTTAGACTTCTTGAAGAATTCTCCCATGGCATTTGTTGAAATATAGATTCTGAAGCCCCCAGCCCAAAGGATCTGAATGGAGTGGAGGGAGAGCCCAGGAATCTGCATTTAACCAGCACTGGTCATTCTGGTGTAGGCAGTCAATGGCTAGTGAGACTCCATTTGCCCAGCACAGCCCTGGTTTACACCTGTTTCCATGCTTCGCAGTATAATTAGTAACAATCCTCTTTTCATGTCAAAACTTCCCGGCGTGGACAATATATGGTCCCCTTCCTCTGATCCATGGATCATATTTTGAAAAATATCATTAAAACTATTTACTGTTAAACGGCGCCTTTGTTTTGCCAACTGGATGTTCCCGGCTACCGAGAATCCAAATAACCTACAACTCCAATGGATCGTAAGATCTTAAGTAATATCCTTGTCCATGCCCAGCAACTTAGAAAGGTGCCTGGTGCTGCTCACTTAATAAATTTCAGGAAGTGAGTAGAAGACGAGGCTCAGAGCGCAGGAAAGGACCACGCGGACACACAGTGAATTGCAACTACCGTTTTATTGTTCGATGATGTTGGTACAGAATTGTCCACGTGCTCCGGAACTAGCGTGGCTATGACACACACCATGCATGGCTCTGCAATTCACGGGGAACATTTGCCGAGCCATATGCTTCTCTGGCTGTGTTTTTCCAACAACCGCAACAACAGAACACGTTTCTCCACAGAATGTGAGGCTGCAAATGACCTCAAACCAAAGGCATCCCTCATTCACAGCAGGGTGTACTAGCCAGGCCACAGAACAGCATAGAACACGAGGGGGCTGGATTTCACTTTATGAATCACAAGGCAGCTCGTGAACACTGGACACACGTGTACATTTACCACTGTGACGAAGGGGGACAGATGCACAAAGTGAACCAGGTCAGATTTGGACTTACAAGTACAAAAACTGTAATGAACTTTTATTTCATTTAATATTCTTCTTTTGTCACATCAGCTATGATTCCCAGCGTAGACACCACTTTTGTGCGTCAAAGAGTTACGATGAAAAACCGGCCAAGCGAGTAACTTTACATTTAAATGCAGCATTAGGTATGTTCATGATGCTATACTGGACCCTGCAATGACTTCTTTTATTTGGTTCAAGCGTATCTTAAGTAGTTGCAACTTGGGTGCTAAATCTGGAAATATTTAGGTTACAAGCACCTGTGTACTTCTGTGCGGACGTGAACTTAGAGCGACAGATGAAGCAGCCGTTACCACCTCAAATGACTTGACCTCCAGGGAACCCAGCAGAGACACCGATGCCGGTTGGCCAGAATGCTCAAGCCGGGGGCTCCGCTCTGTTAAGCGCAGGTCGCGCTGCCAGGGACAGGCTGAAGCGCAAGGCCGGGTCTGGCTCCAAGGGTGGCTTTCGCCTCTAGCGCACGGCAGTATAACAGTATAAGAGACTGATCGCTCTAACGAGGAGCATCACGGAAGCCGAGGGGGCACTAGAAAGCGACGCCCCCAACCCTGAAGTCCACTTCAATTTTTAAAATACTCACTACTTTCTATTTTCTAGGTCGACCTTGCCCTGGCTGTCTACTCAGAGTCAAGACACATTTAGGTTTGGTTTAGGAATCATCTGAAGCATATGCACAATTACTGGGTCACAGTCACATGGTAGCACTAGGAGGAACTTTGAAAAGTGAAAGGCAAGATACCAAGGGACTTGAGGCGATGCTCTCCCCGATAACAGTTCTAGAGATGGCGAGGTAAGAGGGAGCAAATACGCAATCTTGGCCCAGCCCCTTCTATTTTCCGTTGTGTCGTGGCTACGCCAGCCGGGCCAACTCTGGGTCCTGACAGCGCTCAGCGAGCAAGCGGTGAGGCCCCCCCCTTCAGCCCGATCCCTCTTCAGCAGCAGGCTGTCTCCAGCGTTTTCAGATCCCCACGGTTACAGGCTTTAGCTGTAATTATTCTCAAGCATTTCTTCTAATGAAACACATCGGACAGTAACCTCAACAATTTTTGAGATAAAGGCATATACACCAGTTCTTCATATAAATATAGTGCCCTTTAAAATACTGATTGAGGTTTCCCATGGTTTTAACAGTTCAAAGGACAGTAATAAAATGGAATTTAGAAGAAAGGGGGTACCAGGATGTTACTATAAACAATAGTATGAAATCTTCTACTCATCCTACTTGTTTTCACAAACGCTTCTGGGGACACTACGTTAGCACGGCTAAATGGTGAATGCCTTTGACTTCCAATCAGGCTGAACGTTCGTAATTGTCTTTTTAACGTCTGGCATATAGGAAGAGCCAAAAGAGAGTCAGAATTGAATGTTAGGATTCTTTTTCCTTTCTCTCCAAAAGAAACTCAAGGTAAGAGTATCTTAAAACATTAAGTAGTTCTGTCAGTAATAGGCATTCCATGCTCAGCTTGCTATTTTTGACCTGATTGGAAGGCAAAGAGGAACTGGAGAGCTGGGGAAACAGCCCCAAGCAGGAGCTGGATGTTCCTTAATACTTTGCTAACCGTGGGGCAACACACTGCTTGCAGTATATATGCTCCGTGACATTTGTGCGATTTTGGCCCATTCGGAAAAGGTATGCACAGAATTCACATTGGCAGGCCACTTTTAAGCTGGCGAAAGTTAGAAATAGTTAATGGAATGTTCTTTTAAATAATACTTTATTATCTCCAAAGGATTTGATGCCAATAGAAAACAGAATCCAGTAGAAAACTGGAAAGCCAAGAAGCAAACTTAGCAAGCAAAATCAAATTGCAGGGGTTTTCTATGAACACCTCAGATAAGTAGAATGGACACCTCTGTATAGCCACGAACCAAAGGACATTTAGGTGTCATTTACTCTGAAAAGGCCTAAAGCACATAGAATCTGAGAGGTGATAAGGGTGAGGTTCCAGTTTCTAGGGTAATCTTGTGTTCCTGAGATGACAATACTTTTGAAATTCTATTTCTAGAAATTTAGACGAGAACTATCAAATCAGAATACATCGTGATACAGTTTCAGAGATTTGCACGGGGATTCTTATGAAAGGCTATTCCCTGAGACATGCAAGCATAGTGAAAATGTAATTCTCAGAGTACAAAAAAATATAACATTTAAAGTCATTTTGGTTTCTCTACTTCTTCCCTTTAAAGAAATTATTAAAATAAAAAGATTTATCTTAATAGTCTAAGCTCTTTATGTTTTACCTTTCTAAAAAAATTCCTTTTCATTTATTGAAAGGCCAGACACAGCAGGGTGCTTTCACAACCATTCTGTCCCCTCAGACTTCCCTTCAAATATCACTTCTTTAAAGGTACAGAGATAAAAACCACAGTTCTTGCGGCTGAAACAAACTTCGTGGAA
Source organism: Enhydra lutris kenyoni (assembly GCF_002288905.1). Lineage (NCBI taxonomy): Eukaryota > Metazoa > Chordata > Mammalia > Carnivora > Mustelidae > Enhydra > Enhydra lutris. The sequence continues at coordinate 6,279,001 of NW_019154107.1, read as the reverse complement.
TACTGAAATCATTAACTGCATTTTAAAGAATGTGGTTCCAATTCTTCCCTTTTGGAAACTCTAACACGAAAAAGTTAGGCAAACATAATGGAAACCTAAAGTGATTAGAACTTTTAAAGAATGCAACTGCAATTCTGTACTTTTGGAAAGTATGAAAAACAAATCCAAAATACCTCTCTATGTAAATTAAAGCTCAAGCCACGGTATTCAAAATCAAAATGATTTACATAATCTACTATACTTTCTGTTTTTGTAGTAATTAACCTTCCTGAGACTGATTTTGTTCTCCTTAGTGTTTGCTTAACTAAAGTACTTAATAAAATTTCTACAGAATATATTACCCTCTCCATAGATGAGTATTATTTTGAACTACAATCTGACAAAAATCTAACTACATTTAATTATGCTTGATTAATCCAAATGTCACTGAGAGATTTATAGAACAGAGAAATATTTTGCAGGTCAAGTTCAAACTCTTCTCACTGTGAGCTTCCTGGACCCAGTGTCACCGCCAATCTACTCCTCGGTTCTCTAACATTTCCCAACACCCCACAAAAACCATGCCCAAGAGTCTAAACTAGGCTACGGGACTCCAGGCACGAAGCTCTGGTGCTCTGGAGAGCTACGCAGGCTCCAGCAAGGGCAGGTGTCACTTGCGGCTGGGAGGCGGGAGGCGCACTGCCCCTTAGAGGTGACAGGAGAGCCAGGGAGTCGCCGCGTGGCATGGGCTTCTGGCTTATAGAGCTGCGAGGACACCCATGCTGCCGTGCGGGCCAGAAATCACAGCAGACATTTGTTGGGTGCTTTTGGCAGTGAGGCCCTAAGCTGCTTTTATTTACATGTAAATAAGACAGTTTAGAGGGTGACAAATTGGCCCTGCCCAGGGGAACAATGAAGTGCACCTCAGTTCCTGCTCCTGTCCCGGTCCCTCGGCTCTACACTCCCTCCACCGTGGGGCCACAGGCCACAGTGGATGCCAACAACTGAAAGTACCCGGTGCGGCTCTGCTGTTCCCTCTCAAACCACAGAGGGCCACTGTGTCATGACACAAAGAGCAGCCCTTGTCCGGGCCACACGGATGCCACACGGACCCCATCATCGGCATCGGGCAATTCGGGTCCCTGTTTTAGAGACCAATGAGAAAGTGGAATAGGTTTCTAAGGTGTCCGTGACCACGATACTGCTGTCATTTTTCTTCTCTGCATTTTTGGGGGTGACCACGGCTAATGCTAACCTGAGGGCTTGAGAGGGAAGCCTTCTTGGGCAATCCCTTCCTCCTCCTCTAAAACCAGTGTCCAAGTGCTAAAGAGGGTCTCTCCTCTTGACAAGTTGCTATTTTAACTCCAGCAGCCTCATCCCCCTGTTGTAAGTGTATCTAAGTAATTATTTCTTAGGTCCTAAAAAGACCCCTGGAACCTGCTGTCCCTGCACTTTGGTTATGAGGCACAGCAGCGCCCACCATTACATGAAAGTGGACAGTGAGATCGGGCTCCTTTCACCTGACCAGGGTCCCCCCCATGAGAGGCAACAGGCCCTGGGGCTCCGCGTACCTAGAGGCGCGCTCGCCCCCCGACCCCCGGCAGGGTCCCCTGCAGAGCCGCGCACAGAGCCAAGTGCACGAGAGGGACTCTCCGATGCCCAGGGGTAAATACAAAAATGGAAAGAACTCCAGAATCGCCAACACTTCCTCATCTAAGAAACACATCTATCCACAACGAAAACAACACTTATGGCCTGGGGCCCCCCAGCTCGCCCCATGTATCCCCTTCCTGGCTTTATTTTCTCCATTGTACTGATCTGCTTCACTTTACTTCTCTCTCCACTGCACCGGAAACATTCGTCTTTTCGTGTCTTGTCAGTTTCCCCTACAAGAACGGGTCGAGAGGCAGGGATTTCCGTTTGCTTGATCCCTGCCACATGCCCAGCATTCCACACAGTTGCTAGTGCACCACAGACACTTGTTATTTAAACGGAGGAACGAGCACAGCTTCCTATTCCATGACTCCTCCGTCTACCGCTTTCATTTCATTCATCCCTGACACGTGGACACGCATGCAGTTCTCCATTTCACACCCTGACTTCTGGGGAAGGAAGGCGCTGCGAGGTGGAGTGTGGTACCTAGAGTGAGGCTGTCACTCATGCTCCCTGATCGTTACGCTGGCCTCTGAAGGTGAGGAAAGTCCGCCTGGTGGAATATGCTGGCTGCTGAGGAAAGGACACTTCAACCCTACAAACGGCCCCACGAAACCCCCACCCCAACGTCCACCTGTAAATGCACTTCGGGAATATTAATTCATGTGCCTCTAGAGTAGGCCCCAGACCTATGCACCATCTCACAGTATATTCGGGAATAACGAAAATAATCCTGATGAGGACTGCATTCCTCTCTTTCTCAATGAACCAAATTTTCAAATGGGCTGAAATGAAAAGACTGGTAAGAAAACCTGCGTCACAGCCAAGTTCTCACCAGGGTCAATGCCCTCCGTAAGACAGCTGGACTAGCAACCTGTTAATTGAAAATAGCTTCTACTTCTGTTGATAACTCTGATTAGGTGCTAGTTTGAAATACTCTATCATATTTAATTAACTAATTAATAATTGTCAGTGGCTGATAACTTCTTAAGTTCATTACCACGTCCTCTATTTTCAAAGCAGAAGGTACTGATACCGCTAATCAATGGAACAGGAACCTGAGTTAAAAGTTATCTTTCCACACAGAACAACAAACAAAAATCCTGTATTGATTAAGTTATTAATGGTTTTTTCCTGCTAGCGACACTGGTTTCTTCTGTTTACTTTCATACAGATTATGACCATGAAGGACATTATCTTCAAAATCAATGTTTATGCACCTGGACCCCGGGGAAAGATGGCAGAATAAATGCATGTTTATATAAGTGCTCCTGCCCCTCAACACACACATCCAAAAACTGAAAAAGAAGCTGTCCATTATGAAACTAATAAAAGCCACCACCCCATACCAAGGACTCCAGGGGGAGTGTCTGACAGATACAACGAAGTGGGAGACTAATCAGAGGAGCATTCTCGCATTTGACCACAGTTGCTGGGCAGTTCAGGAGAGGTTGCCAAAGAACTGGACCAATCATCTGTTAACCTGGAGAAACGAGGACCGGCGGCAGTCCGGAGAAGCCCTGTGCACGCTGTGCGGGCTCATTTCCACAACCACACCTGGGAGGGGAGGGTGAGACATTGGGTGCTGCATCTGTGCGTGCAGGAGATAAAGAGAACCTGGGGGGTGGGGTGGGGGGCAACCACACAAATCCAGATACAAAGCCTCCAGACTCCTGCTAGGGCGACCCCTAGTGGAAGTGGGGGAAAGTCAAGCAGGATATCCACACACACACCCGCCCCCCCCCCCCCCCCCCCCCCGCAGGTAGACCCGGCCTGCCGCCCCAGGGCAGAGAACCCGGCAGCACCCACAGAAGGCACTCGGAAGACAAAATACCCCAAGGAGGCTTTGTTTCACTCCTCATGCCCCTATACCCAGGTACCCAACTGAAACACAACAGCCTTCACCCTTACAACCCAGCAATACCGTTTAAGTCCTAAGGCGACCATTCAAATGCTTCTCACTTGAGAAAAGAGGAGTCGAGGAGTTTCCCTGCACTCTTCTTGGGCAGCTAGGACTGGTTCCATGCAAAGACAAATAATAAGCAGAAAAACCCATCATGATACTTGTACAACAATAGAAGAGCAAAACCACCAAGAGGAAAGGAAGGAAGGAAGCCTAAGACAAACTAAGTAGGCCCTAGAAACAATGATTTCAGAAACCGGAAAAATTGTAGACAACACAGTTCAGCCTTCCAAGAAATGAAACAAAGAGTCAGACAGGACAACATAATGAAAGAAAAAAGCTGGCAGAGCTAAGAAAAGAAAGAGATCAAAAACAAAACTGTAACAGAAGTGAAACTCACACTATGAACAGCTAGGCCTACCATTCACACTTCGGAGCCCTGAGTGAGTGACACGGGAGTGTCAGACCCGATGGAAAAAAATTCACAGCAACAAGAAAGACAAGGGGATGAAAGCAACCAAAGGGAAGAGAATGTGAAGGCCAGGCTGACACAGAACCAAGACAGGGACAAAGTTCTGAAGAAGAGAACAAACTTATAGGACCCGCAGTGAGGCCCGAACGCAATGCGCACCACTCATCGTGGACCAGAAAAAGCCAACAGACAACTGTCAGTCCTGACACAGACTTGAACAAAGTCATGAACTTTGAGGATAAACAAGAGGCCCCAAGTATGCAGTACAAATAAGCAGGTCATCTACGAACGGTGAAGAACAACCTGTCCGGACTGAGGCTTCTCAGGACCACCAGACGCTAGAAGATAATAAAGTGAGGCGTCCACGGGATCGAGGGGAAAAGGATGTGAGACAAGAACCTTGAGAAGCAGCCCAGTTACTGTTCATAAGGAATGGCAAGAGTAGCGTGTTTGTAAATATGGAAGAAAATCCAACCAGAGCTGTAATCCAGGCCACTGAAGGATAAAAGCAAAGACTGAAAGTGGAGTCTTTGTAGGAAAGGGCTGGCAGTGAACATGGAGTTAAATGAAACATAGAATTAAGTCTAAATAACTCTAGTAATTACCTACAGCTATACCCCTCTAAGTTGCCTGTCTTTCTAGGTAAAAGCTGCCAAATCCATTTGATTATCTCCTCTAACTATGCCAAAATGAAAACACACAAAAGAAAACCTCTCCTGAATGCAGTTCTCTTGCCCTATAGACACATTTTGGCTTATATCTTACCCTTGAGGGTTAATATACCCAAGAAATTCCTCAAAAGCAATGATGCTGGTTACCCGCTGCACCACTGAGAGCACAGGTCTAGGAACAAGACGACCCAACTATTCACTTGGGTCCTTCCATTCACCCCAGCAAAGCGAAGAACTGCTTTGGAACGCATGTGAGGGTCAGAGGCCACACTCGCATGGCCCACCTCACAGCACACTGAGGATCAGACAGGAGGCTTTCTGTGAACGCTCTTTGGAACTTCTAAGCGAGGCTGTAAAATCATCTCACTTGACTGGATGGAAAGAACCCAGTGTACTAAAGAACCAAAATCAGATACTCAGAGACCCAAAAGACAAAAACAAAAACAAAACAAAAAAAAAACCAGACGGTTCCTGTGGGTCCATCCTTACTTCTTTCCTTCCCCTTCTCTACATCTTGAAGTCATTTTTCAGCCCTGTTAACAGGAGATTCAGTATTTCCACAGCTCCTGACTTGAAATGTTTCTACTTTGGAAAGAAAAATACTTGAAGAATGTGGAAACATGGCCCCCCGCCCAAGGTAAATGGCAGTTTTCATTTCTTGATTCAACTACTATTTATTAAGCCTCTACTATGTGCCAGGAACTAGTTCAAACAGTTGCTGCAGTCCCCTAATACTAAAAATTGAGTAAATGAGAGGGAAACACAGAGGAAATGGGAGAACTGATTGAATTTAGCTGAAAAAGGGTCGATGTCTATTTACTTTACCAACTCTACGTAGTAATTTGACCATTTGTTTCCACAACCCGAGTAAACAGCCAGAGGGACGCACCTGGGTTCAGAGAAGCACATACAGGCAACAAGAGAAGAAACAAATGCGTGGGCCACTAAGCTGTGAGAACACAAGATGTTCCCGCAACTCTTCTTACGGTTGCTCTGGGAGCAGAGTTCAACTCTTAATGCAGAAAGCAGACAGGAACGCCAAGACTACTGGGGCCAGCTGGGTAGGAGTGAGCCGCAGAGTCCACTAGTGAAAGGACTACTAATGAAGTCATGAAAACACTGAAAGAAGCCTTTACTTTTGAAAAAGACCTGTGAAGGGAAGAATGTGATAGGATTTTCCCACCCCTTCCTTCCTTTCTTCAAGCCTTACACGGAGCTTGGGGTGCGGGGGGTGGCTAACAGGTGCGGGGGGGGGGGCGTAGCAGGAGGGAGCAGGCCTGAATTTGTGACCTCCCTCCCGCTACGCTGTTTCCTACTGAAAGTATAAAGGTGTGTGTTTAGGAATGGAAGCCTAGTAAGATAATGACATACTATCCAACGTTGGTAAGAAAGCCAGCGACTTCAAATGGAAAGGGTCATTACTTTCACATCATTTACACAAGGAATCAATCCTATGAGACAGCCCCATCCCCAAGACACTGACTCAGTCCTCCAGCCCGCAGGCTTCCATGTGGACATCCCGTCCCCTCTCTCTGAGTCCATCTGTCTTTCTCTTCTTTGATGGATTAGATGAGTTCTCTGACGGGATCCTTCTGAGGATGGAAGAGATGGGACCTTTCTAAAGATGAAGGGAATGACCACGAGCTCAGGTAACATAATGAAATGAAACAAAATCAGACTCAGGGGAATGAGGAGAAACAGCTGCCGCTGGCCCATGTGCTGCTGGTCAGAGCACAACTCCTCCCGGGAAGGCCCCCCGCGGGGACCCCAGGTGGGGCGACCGCCCCGACCCGCCAGGCACTGAAGGAGGGGAATACTTTACAAAGCACAACTTTCCCAACAGCGTGCTCCACACTTAAAAAATTGGATGGATGCATTTATATGGGCGTCAAGAGAAGGCAGAAACCAAAGTCGATGATATGAAAAATGACAGTGAAGGGAAACACATCCTGTGGAGCAGTATAAATTGTGCCTTTAATCCAGAGTCTTGGACGGCTTCCGTTGCTGAGGGGTCAACACAACCTCGCTTCTCTTTCCTCACCCCAAGGCCTCTGCCCAGCCTGACTTTCAGCAAAAAAGCAAAGGAGTATGAAAATCAGATCGACAGTTCTAAAACTGGCCAAGAACTCACAAAAATGAAAATTATTTTTCAAAATCGACAAGGAAGACCTTTTCCCTTCAATAGCCGATTTTACGATGACTAACGTGCATCACACAGAGACTTGCAATTCCTCAGAAAACGACAAAGGAACAGAATAAAATAAGTAGACTGGCAACATTTTTACATAGCATAAAAACTCCACGTCCCACTTTCACAAACTCAATAATGACTGGAAGGTAGTTTTTCACTTAAGATCTCTGAAACCAAGTGGTTAAGTGAAAAATCCCAAGACAACTTTTGGAACGCTTTAATTGACAGAATGGAAGTACACAAATGAATTTTAAAATAAAATCAATGTATCAGAGAGTAAGAGCTATGGTGAAAGGAGCCGCACCTCACTCAGATCGGATGGAAGAAGGCAAAAGCTGAAATCACAGAGTGAGAAAGGACGCATATGGGAGAGGAAGGGCCCCAGGACGGAATTACCAAGACACACTCCGCTGGCGTCTTCAGCTTCCAGATCACCCAGGCCTTAGTTGGTGTTTTGGAAAACCATGGTGTTTGGTCACAAAGAGCAACAGCAGAAACTGGCTGTATCTGGAATGAGGAAGAAGCTTAGAATCCTGGGGAGAGTGTAGACATTCGACTCTATGACAAGGAGGAGGAAGGTATGAGGGCACCAGAGCGCTAACGAGGCCCTGAGCTCTCTTACGACAGGCGCCAACCAAACCACAACAATGCACTAGGAAAAATTGTTCAGGTTACTACTTTAGTGCGGATCTGGAGCAGCTACAGGAAGGTTTTTGTGGAAAAGGTCCAGATCATATAGAGAAATTACACATTCAAGCACTGGAGTAACTATAGTGCCTTGCTCAGAGTTGGTGGAGGAAAGGAGTTCTCTCTGGTTGACTTGCAGAAGGTAATCTTTCTTCTCAGAGAGGATATGAGCATTCAGTTCTCTAGAAAGTTCTATTAGTCTTGATCTTGTCCCTAAAAAGAAAACAACAGGAATAGCCAGTGAGTTGGAGTACAACCTTCTCTATTTAACCAAGATTTACTCAGAGCATTTAGTTATAGTGATAGTTCAAAAAGCTTTGCCTTGGGTGCCTGGGTGGCTCAGTGGGTTGAGTCTCTGCCTTTGGCTCAGGTCATGATCCCAGGGTCCTGGGATTGAGCTCCACATTGGGCTCTCTGCTCAGCAGGGAGCTGCTTTCCCCTCTCTCTACCTACTTGTGATCTCTCTCTCTGTCAAATAAATAAATAAAATCTTAAAAAAAAAGCTTTGTCTTCTCAGAATTATTCTCTGTGGTTATTACAGAAAAAGAAATACCATTTATTACTTATATGTACTTTTAAAAAAATTTTTATTTATTTAAGAGAGAGAGACAGCAAGAGAGAGCACAAGTAGGGGGGAGGAGCAGGGGGAGAGGGATGCGGGGCTCGATCCCAGGACACTGGGATCATGATCTGAGCAGAAGGCAGACACTTCACGCTTCACTGACTGAGCCACCCAGGCGCCCCCCTATACATACCTCAAAACAGTTCTTTACTCTCAGTTAAAAACCTGATTAGAAATGAGGAATGAGTGCTAATGGGTACAAGATTTCTTTCTGAGATGGTACAAACGTTCTAAAATTAGACAGTGGTGAGGGTCCCACACTCTGTGAAGACACTAGAAGTGTACATTTTAAGGGGGTGAATTTATGGGGTATGTGAATTATATCTCAATAAAGCTGTTATTAAAAATATCATTAGATTATGATGAGTACCAGGCGATGTGTGGAAGTGCTGAATCACTATGTTGTACTCTTGAAACTAATATCACACAGCACATTAACTAAATGGAATTAAAATAAAAACTTAGGGCGCCTGGGTGGCTCAGTGGGTTAAGCCGCTGCCTTTGGCTCAGGTCATGATCTCAGGGTCCTGGGATCGAGCCCCGCATCGGGCTCTCTGCTCAGCAGGGAGCCTGCTTCCCTTCCTCTCTCTCTGCCTGCCTCTCTGCCTACTTGTGATCTCTGTCTGTCAAATAAATAAATAAAATCTTTAAAAAAAAATAATAAAGTAAAATAAAAACTTAAAAAGCCCCCCAAAAAAGAAAAAGAAAAATCTGATTAGAAAATACATTTTTGTAGCATTTCTCATTCACCTCGTGAGTTTACCATAGCTACACTAAATATTTGCCCAAGATCACCACCAATTACCCTATTTGTATAATTTAACAATTTTAATCATCAGGCTAACCGTTTTCCAATTTTAAATATTGCTTTCTGCTAAAACTTGTCTACCTAATACTATATTAGAAATCAAGACTCGTAATTAGTATACAACCCGCTAAACTATTTAGAGTTTTAAAATGGCATTTAAAACAAGACTCAAGGGCGCCTGGGTGGCTCAGTGTGTTAAGCCTCTGCCTTCGGCTCAGGTCATGATCTCAGGGTCCTGGGATCGAGTCCCGCATCGGGCTCTCTGCTCGGCAGGGAGCCTGCTTCCTCCTCTCTCTCTCTCTCTCTCTGCCTGCCTCTCTGCCTACTTGTGATCTCTGTCAAATGAATAAATAAATTCTTAAAAAAAAATTTTTTTAAATAAAAATAAAAATAAAACAAGACTCAATTAAAGCCAGCTTTTTACAGTCCAAATGAACCATATTATTTATAAAGACTGCTTCTGTACTACCCAAACAACTCCCTCTAGCAGAGCAATAGCCTGCATTCGTCAGTCACAGTGATGCCCAACGTGTCACCTGCCGGATACAGAGACTGAAAATGAAATCAAGGGAAATGGATCCAATTGTTTCAAGCTGGTTTAGCTCAATCTTGGCCAGAGATGGTGTGTGTATGTCTGCATGCACAGCCACGTGTCCGCTTGCACTCACGTGCACAAGCCAAACTCCTCTATGTTTCATGTTTGAGATGAATGACTGCTCCAGCAATACTGTACAGAGGTCCATCCCAATACTTCCATAGAGACAAAAATCAGTAGGGATACCCTTTATGGCATTCATCAGAAAAGACCAATGCTACTATAATGGGGCAAAATCGAAAGCTGTATCAACTGCATTTGCATACAAAACCTTTCTGTTGCGTTATGTTAAGAATCAAGATTAAGAAGAGGTGTGCTCAATTATAATACATTGGGCTGGGATATTGCAATGTTAAAGTCAAATTGAAAATATCAACACAAACTTATGGTTTAAAAATATGCATTGTACAGTTCTGTCCAGAAAAGCGGACTAGACAAGGCATAATGTTCACCGCCAACTTCCAGATTAAGGTCTCTAACACCTGTTAAAGGCAAACAGGACTCCTTGAGGGAAATGGTGGATTCTAGGATGGAGGCAGGGAAGGTAGAAGATGAGACTGTAATATCATCTTGGGCCAGAAAAAGCTTTCAAAGTTTTAGCAAAGGAACACCGAGGATCTGACTCAAAATAGTCACCAGTGGCCAAAGGTGTGCTAATTTAATCATCAGAAAGATAACTGCTACATGCAGTAACACGGATGGACCTCACAGAGATCTGGACACAAAAACGAGTACATGCCACATGTTCCTTTTAAGTTTAACAAGTGATAGAGTCAGTTATAAGAATGGGTGACCGAGTCAGAATAATGGCTACATGGTGGGGATGGTAAAGGGGGAAGTGTCTGATTACAAAGGTGCTAGAAATATAGATGTAAAAATGTGTCAGGCTATAAACTTAAGACTTGAGCACTTTATGTGTGTGTGTGTGTAGTTCTAATTGAAACGTATTGAAGGAAATTCTACACTATCCATAATAATGCTCGAAAAAGTGAAAGCCAAAAACTCATTTGTTACCATTTAAGATGGATTTTACCTCTACTTCTTACCTTCAAAATTGCTAGTTAAAGGGAAAGATTTAAACTCTTATCCTGCTTTGTCAGGGGGAGCTGTACTTCAAAAGGGACCTAAATGGGGGTGCCTGGGTGGCTCAGTCAGTTGAGCATCCAACTCCTGGTTTTGGCTCAGGTCACGATCTCAGGGTCCTGGGATTGAGCCCTACGTTGGGCTCTCCACTCAGCGTGGAGTCGGCCTGGGATTCTGTCTCTCCCTCTGCCCCTCCCTCTGCTTGTACTCTCTCTCTCTCTCTCTCTCTAAAACAAATAAATAAAATCTAAAAAAAAAAAAAAAGGTACTTAAATGGCCTGTGTTGATGAGGAAGAACTTCATGGGAGAATGTCAGCTAATAAACATCAAAGGAATGGTATTAAAAGTAACTCACAAAAATAACTCATAAACATTAATAAAATTATTGATTCAGGCCATAATTACATTTTCCTTTTTAAAAAAAGATTTATTTATTTGAAAGGGAGAGTGTATATGCATGAGCTGGGGGGAGGGGTAGAGGGAGAGGGCGAATCCTCAAGCAGACTGTCCACTGAGTAGGGAGCCCACCGTGGGGTTCAATCCCAGAACCCTGAGACCACGACCTGAACCAAAATCAAGAGTTGGCCGCTTAACTGACTGAGCCACCCAGGAGTCCCCAGATGACTTTCTGGTTGAGAAAGGAAAAAACAACTATACTATGGAGGGATCAGTCAGATATCATGGGTCTCACAGTATAATTCTGAAATAGTGCTTATGAGGTACTCTGAACAACAACAACAAAAAATGCTCCCTTGAATCTTTAGATGAACTTGCAGTTTATAGGAAATACAAAAAATAGGGGAAAGGCTAAATGACACGTCGAAGAAGAAGCCAAAAATATCCAGGTTGGATACTTTTGCAGGACAACTAGGATGGTCTCTCGTCACCAACAAAAATATTGTTCTAGATTTAAAACAACTTGAAATCTACTCAGATTGTTATACAATCTAAGAACTGATCCAGGTTTGGGCAATTCAGGGAAATTCTCAAGATGAAAATTTACTGACCTGGAAAGGTGAAAATGGTTAAATGAAATAAAGCCAGGTTGTAGAAGATTATAAATAATTAGATCTCATTTGGGAGAAAATATATACATATACAATATATATATATATAAATATATATATATATATATATAGCAAAGTATGTGTACATAGCAAATACAGAAAGTCATAAGAGTGGTAATCTCTGGGTTGTGGGAATACGGTGCTTTCTCTTTCCTTTTTTTGCTTACTTACATTTTCTAATTTTTTACAACGCATGTATAGCGCTGTTCTGTTAACAAAAGGTTATTTTAAATAAACAGAGCTGTTACTGTTGCCAGCAGAGCTGGAGCCTAATAACAGTCAGGAGAAAAAAATAATTGGAAATTGAAGGTGGGATTGTTGCCCTTACTACCATAAAGCAGTGAAACCTGTTGTTCTGTGATTAGTTTTCTTTTTTCTGTTTTCCTTTATTTACTGTGGGAAACCACACATAACATTTGCTATCTGGTAAGAGGGTAAAGAATGGCTGTTTTTAAGCGAACAGTTCAGTAGCATTAAGTACATTCAGTGTTGGGCAACCCCCGCCCCCCACCTCCAGAACCTTGTCATCTTCCCAACGGAAACTCTGCACCCATTAAACACTAACGCCTCATTCTCCCTGCTCTCGGCAACCATTCTACCTTCTGTCCCTAAGCATCTAACTTTGCCAGGTACCTCACGTAAGTGGAATCATAGAGTATGTGTCCTTTTCCGTTGCATGGATAAACCACACCTTGTTTATCTGGACTGATCATTTTCACTTCTTTATTTTCAGATTCAACCCACCCACAGACCTTCCCTAAATGCCCTCCTGTCAAATGTCCTTCTGTCATCATAGGTGATGACAAATCCCAAAACTTACTTTGAAAATCCAATCTACAGCAGGATAAACTTGCTCCCTGCTGTTCATACCTCCAGTGGAAGGGCTACTCTGGCTACCCGGTTCTCGCCGTCCTTCCTTCCTTTAGAGATCACTTTGCTCTTCCAGTGAAAAAGCCACAGAGAAGATCTGGCTAAAGGGATCATCTGGCTGGTACATTCTAGGGAATCATCAGATACTTTATAATAGAAAGCAAAGTGGGAAATTACTGTTTCGCCTTGTATTTTGAGGCGTCCCTCGGTTCTCTGCTGGGATTGCTCCAGTCATCAGCTTCGGGAGTGGTCTTGTAATGACGCCACGCGGACTTATTGAAAACAGGAAGTCTCTCAAATGATTCACTGGAAAGTGCCTAAGAGACAAAAACATACACCAGAGGACCACATGTCACTTTTCTCACGTGAAATACTAACCCAAATTTTACTATTAAAACACGAGAAACCTTAATGTAGATTTTTGGAATTATATTGAAATTACATTTTCATAGTTTACTTAGACTGGCTGGGATGAAATTAAAGCTCCTTTAAAGGAATAAAAACTCTCACTCATTCAAAACCAGTAGTAAAGTACACAAAGCAACCAGAAGAAAAAGCATCTTAATTCAGTTAATAATGCTTTGAGATACTCAATCATCTTGACTCTATGGTCTTAGGCCAAGCACTAGTCACTGACCAATCGCTTTCCCTGAGGGCCCATACGGAAGGCCCCTACGTATATAAAGTTTCATACATATGAAGTTTATAAACATACGCCCATAAGGTGGTATCAAATAGCACATCATTTAGATGTACTAAGTAATGGTATAACACGTTACATACAACATGTATCACACTACACGGCTGTTAAAGAGAATGAGCAGCTCTGTATGAATGGATATAGCAAGATTTCCAAGCTATACAGGAAAGCTAAAAAAAAAAAAAGGGAAAAATGCTGAAATAATCATTATATGGGAAAAAAATTATTTTTCCCCATCTGTGTATCAATGCAGAATCAACTCCAAGACGCTCCATGAGAAACTGGTACTGTGGTAGCCTCAGGGAAAGAGAAGCAAGTGGCTTAGAGACAGAGGAGGGAAAGCCTTAAGTTCTCCCCTTTGTAGCTTCTCAATTCTGTACTACGTGCCTGTATTAACTACTTAAAAAATCTTCCAAATATTCCAGAGTTTAGAAATAAACAAAAGTCTGATGCCACCAATGCATGAGAAAACTTGTGTTACAGAAGCTTTCTTATTACATCAGCCTATTTATATCACCATACTATGATTACTGAATTCTAGGAAAGCCAGTGAGTTCTAAAGTAAGACTAAAACACTTCAGTTTATGAAAATCTGTCTCCTTTTAGATTAGCCCTTTCAATGCTTATGCAATTTAAAAGAAATCGCAAGTAAGAATCATGGCTTTAAAAATCAGTATTTTAGCTTTTCCTTCTCCATGTTCCATATTTTACTATATCTGTGCATAAAATCAAGGGCAGGACACACCCCGGTTTTCCCATAAAACTGAAGTATATCTGAAATGAATGTAAGAGATGATGTAGTGTTATTTTCCATTGGTTATTAGAACCTAAAGCTTTCAAAAGTAAAGATGCCTTCATATTACTAATAAAGTGCAGTACCTTTAAATAAATGACAGCGTCAGTGCCAACTCCTTCCATTGAATAGAGTTTTAGATCTCCTTGGAAATATCTAGCATACAGACGAGAAATTGGCAAGCCATAACCAAATCCAGCCTATAGAGAAAAGAAAAATAATACAGTGAGACGTGCACAAATGCTAACATACTTGGTATGAGGACTACTCAGAAGAGTAAAAGAAATTCTCTTTAAAGAATTTATTTATTGGGGCGCCTGGGTGGCTCAGTGGGTTAAAGCCTCTGCCTTCGGCTCAGGTCATGATCCCAGGGTCCTGGGATCGAGCCCCACATCGGGCTCTCTGCTCAGCAGGGAGCCTACTTCCTCCTCTCTCTCTCTGCCTGCCTCTGCCTACTTGTGACCTCTGTCAAATAAATAAATAAAATCTTTAAAAAATATATTTAAAAAAAATTATTTATTTAGGGAATGAGAGCAAGAGAGAGCATGAACAGGAGAGGGGGAGAGAGAATCCTTCAGCAGACTCCCCTGAGTGGGGAGCCTGATACAGGGCCTGATCCCAGGACCCTGAGATCATGACCTGAGCCAAAAATCAAGAGTTGGATGCCCAACTGCCTAAGCCACCCAGGCGCCCCGATTAAAAGAAATTCTTAAGTCAGGTTTAAAGCAAGGAAATTACTGATCCAACCTTTACAATGATGTGTATACTCATTTTATGGCAAACAGTCATTTTCAACCTGCAAAAACACTTCTCTTATGTTTGGAAAATATTAGAAATACTCCAAGTTTTGACTACTTTTTTTTAGCATTTTTAAGTGAACTGTTAGCATTTTGAAAGCAAATTCCAAATCAAGTGGAATTTGAACTGTTAACAAAACTAAACCACATCATCGCAAAGATCCATTATCAGATTTTCTTGTTCTCTGAAGTGAAAATTAAATGAGTAGCACAAGAGTTCCAATCTACTGGTACCCAGGCTAATACACTAAAAAGACAATTTCCTGAGACTCTACTTCCTAAAGTTCTGGGAATGCTGAAATATTTTGCTATACGGTAGGTCCCATGTATCTCGTTTTGAGAAAACAATTCCAGTGCCCTCTTACATTTTCATGTCATAGAACCCTGAATGTAACAGGTTGTTGCAAACAGAAAAGTCTCAGACATTGACAGGAACAATAAGAACAAAGGATACTATCTCAGCAAGTCTAGACTGGAGGGGCAGGTTCAACGCCACAAGCTTTGGCCCTTCTGATGAAATCCCCCGACAAGGAGGCAGTGGGGTAATGCGCTTGTTAGAGCAGAGGTTACATGGGCTTTAGGCTCAGAGAGACATAAGGAGAAATCCACTCTGAGCAGTTTACCTAACCTCTCTGAGATTGCTCTGTCATCTGAAGATGTAATGAAAAGCTTCCCTCGGAGCTGCTCTGAGGATTACATAACCTAACAACTGTCAAGTCTTGACACAGTGCCTGAGACCTAGTAAAAGTAAATAAACGGAAGCTGCCATTATGGCTACCGCAGAGCCACGATTTTACCAGCTTACATGGATTTCTACTGTTTGCGAACATCTTTCCTACATTCCTCCCTCAGGGCAGGGCCTAACTCAAAGGGTTGGGTATGACGGCGCGCACTGTCATTCCAGGGCTTCTGCACTGACAGGATAAGGCTGGTGGTGAGGACAAGATATCCATGACGATGAATGTGGTCACCATAGCAAAGAAACCAGAATATTCCAGGAAGAGGCCAAGGAAATCTGTCTCCTACATTGCAGCAAGGCCCAGAACCTGCCCTCAGGTCTACCAGGGAACAGCCGAGAATGCCTGATTCCAATCCTGTCGTGGGTGTGAGGAGCAGGTAAGCCATGAGAACACAGAAGAGGAGTCTCTAACCTAGACTGAGTGAGGTTCATCCAGGTTTTCTCTGGGTGTCAAAGAATCTGACAGGATTTGGGGATGTATACAGTTGATAACTGGGACAGAAGCTAGTGGAAACCTTTCTTCAAAAGGAGAGGCTGTATGGGACACGGGAAAGAATGCTGACGCAACCAGTGCCAGCTGTGCCCTAATGAGTACAACGACCTTGGGCAAGGCACTAGCCTTATTTTCTCGTCTATAAAATGGGAGGTTGGATACATAATATTTTAAGGTCTCTTACGTCAATTCAGTTCCATTTTTTAAAAAAGATGACAGAACAGCTGTCCTCAAGCTGCTCTCTTGAGACCTGGAATAGAGGATCCATATTCCTTATAAACAATTGGGGATTTGCTTGTAGTGCTTTTTCTTTTGACATTTACTTAAGTAGGTACCTGGTAAAGGCAACCCCTTTCAAAATTGATCTTTCGAGAATTTTCTTGACTCCTGTAAGCATGACTTCCTCTCTGTTTTCAACATGCCAAGTTAACAAACTCTGTCTCGAATAAATGATGCAAAGTGTTGGATTTTATTCATACAATAAAATATAATCTCACATGCTTATCAGTCAGGTAGAACTTGAAAAATGAAACTTAATTTGTACCCTCAACTGTTCTGCAGACTGATAGCTATGTTGCTGTGTTTAATGACAAAGGGTTCAATTGTTGTTTGTCAATTAGAAACACTCAGCAGGGGAACAAAGTGTGGCCCTAGCAGGATCTAAATGCTGCCATGGTAACCTGAGGCTTTTCTCACTGCCTCATAAAGCCTAGACAGAAAGGGCTCCGAAAATGCATACGCCACCTATATGTTTCCTACTTATGCTGTTTACTATACAAAATTTATTGTATTCATACTTGAACATTCTAATTATATAAACAGATTTGGTGGGGGAAGTTAAAGGCCCCGGGTGATTTGGGGCTCCCACAGCACGTGGTGCCCAAGTGAGGTGCCCAGGACCACGCAGCAGCCCTGTGAGGCTCCTTTGCTCCGGGCGGGCGGCTCTTAACCTTCCATTCCCTCTGATAGAGCACCCGGCGGGGAGTGGTGCCCCCGCAGCAGTCCTTAACCAAAGGGAGGTGCCTTTTCTCTACAATAGGAAGTGAGGTACTCAGCTCTGAGTGTTTCTTAGACAAAATTAGAAAAGAAGTCTAAGTCCAAAGGATTGACAAAGAAAGTAGCAGTGGGATAAAATCTCCCTTCCTCCAAATCATGCCGGAAACATTCAGATTCAGAGAGGCTAGGGTAAGGAGCCAGGAGAAAGGCCGCTCTGCTGGAGTCCCTTCTCAGGTTAATGGTCTTCCCCTAAGCAGCACTTTAAGATGCTTACCAGAGGGGCAGCTCTCGTAGGCTCCAGGCTGGGTCTAGGAGCAGTTGAATACATGTAGTTAAAAAGGCGGTCTATTTTTCGAAGTGGGACACCACCACCTAGGTCACTTATCTGTAATGTACAAAATGGTTTTTTAAAAACAGTCAATCTATACTTAGTACGAGGAAGAAGTTCATTACAGTACATACCAGGTAACTAACTCTAAAAGATACGAGGGCTTTGAATCCCCAGGGAAATACAGCTCCACTGCGAACAAACTAGAACAAAGGAGGCAGGGACGGCCGCTAGGATCCCACAGACTTGGGCCGGGGGGGGGTCTGGTACAGCTCCCTGAAAAATGGGCTTCTGCTAAGTTTAAATGAGGCAACAAGCTAAAGATCTAACGTGGTACATAAAAATAAGACATTCAGGGTCCATCTTCTTCTCTTCCCTCAGATTCCTCAGGGTCTGGGTACTATTAAATCAACTGATAACGTGTGCAAACAAAGCAGGTAGTTACCTTAATGGACAAGTCTTCTTTACCCAGAGTAACGAGGGTTTTAACAGAGGGGTAGGCTTCTTTTCTGTCTTCATATAGTTCAACTGTCGCTCTCATTGAGTTCTGAAATAATAAGGCTTTTTTTGTAGCATACCGCTGACTCACAAACCACAATTTAAAAAAAGAAACTAGCACAGGATTACTTATTACACAATAACGCTTTTGTGGAGCAAATATTAGTTGGGTTTATACACCCTTTATTTCCCCCTCTAAAGAACTTAACTAAATGTGTGTTTGGAGCAAGGAAAAATTGCCCGATGCTTTATTTTGATTTCATCGAGTTTTATTTCCATCCATCATACTAAGTATTTTTTTTCTTTCTTTTCTCTTTTTGTTTTTGCCTTAGCGTATTTAAGTCATTCAACTCTTAACCAAGAGGAATGTTTTTTTCACACGTAACGAGGCTGCATTTACTTATCAGTCTGCATTTACAGAGCACCTTTCCTCTAAATAAGGCGGAAAACCTGAAAGTATTCATGCTTCCCACAAAAATTAATCATTTGGCTGAAAAAAAAAAAAAAAGTAGAAGCAACGTCAGTTAAAAAGAAATTCTCAAAAAGCCACAGCTGTTGAAGAGAAAGTTCACAATTGAATGCCCATCTCAACCTTAAAGTGTTACATCAGTAACATTATAATTTTGGGAAGCAAATCAGCATAACTGATTTTTCAGGTGTTCAATTTAGGGTTTTACACATTGGAAGAAATGAAATTTTAGCTTAAATGCCTTGTGCCTATAATACTGCTCTTATAAATGCCATGAGCTGGTGATTAACAAAAGCAACGTAAGCTGTGGAGTCGAAAGAGATTTTTATTCTTTTTCTTCATGGAGCGGCTAAGGGGGGGGCGGCTCCTCTTTTTGGTCCAGCCCCTCCCTATCTTTCCTCTCTGCTTCCGTCAGATCTTCTCAATGGACTCAAATACGTCAAAGAGTTACGGGATCTCTCAGAACTAAAATAACTGCTGAGGCACCAAAGTGCTTAACGTTCAGAAACCTAAACACGCAAAAACATGTATTTATTTTGATCTGGCTACCACCAGTAAAGCCTTCGCCAGGTTGGGAAAGTAAAAAGCATCTCTAATCTCAAAACTGAAGAAAAAACAGTATGGATTTTTACATAAAATCACTGAAGTACAATTAAGCTCCCAAATCAATATGTACTAATAT
This sequence comes from Enhydra lutris kenyoni, assembly GCF_002288905.1. NCBI lineage: Eukaryota > Metazoa > Chordata > Mammalia > Carnivora > Mustelidae > Enhydra > Enhydra lutris. The sequence continues at coordinate 6,259,905 of NW_019154107.1, read as the reverse complement.
TCACGAAAACTGTACTGTACACAGCAATTTTTCATCTCACAGTGTACAAATTATAAAACCCACAGGGTATCAGAAATAGAATTTTTAAAATGGTTATGCAAAACCTTTTTCTTATGCTAATCTAAAGAATCCATTATGCTCTGAATCAAAGTAATTTAAAATGAAGACTTCTTTCCGTGTTTTTAAATTCCACTTACCTTGAACAACTCAAATAGCATGTGAAACAGGTGTGAGGGCACATAAACTACCTGAATAGGTTTGTCTGGAGCTTTGGCTGAAAAAAGACACAAAAACCATCAATGAATAAGGACAAAAACTATAAGAAAGTCAAGAATGTGGCTGGCGTTCTACCTCCCAAGTACATAAAAAAGAACTCTACACGAAAGGCTAATTTAGGTTTCCACCTTTAAAGTCAGGGCTGAGCAAAAGCATGTGCTTGGAAGTCCAACAAACCCGGGGAGAAATCCGGCTCCTTCACTTACAAGCCATGTGACCTTGGGCGGGTTACTCAATCTCTGTAAACCTTAGCTGAGCAAAACTGGAATATTATTATGTATGTCATAATATTCTAAGCATTACATAAGTCATCTAAATATCGCTCAGTGTTTTTCAAATTCTGGGACACCACCCCCAGTGGTGACCCCAGCGGTCATCATGGGGAATGTGAAGCCACAGAGGAAAAGCGGCACATCTTCTTGCAGATTAGACTAAGGAGCAATGTTAATCTCTGTTCAATTTCCACAAACAAGGCATATTAGAGTAGAATTTAAGGTTCACATAACTTTTCTACTAGTAGCAGGCAGACAACCCCTCCCCCACCCCCAGAGACCCATAGTCCTTTCTCCTTATATCAGGGATCTCCGGAGGAAAACACAAGAAACACTGAATCCCATGTCAGGCACTAAGAACAACGTGGGCTATAGAGAGTAGACCAAGTGGAAAACTTGGTCCTTCCTCCTCGTGGCCCATAATCATGTAAAAGACTGAAAATACGTGAACATTCTCAAGTAGAACACAGATATAGTCACCCATGTTATAATTTCGACTTAACTACTTCCTCTAATATAAGTAACAGGGATATAAAGTAGAGCAAACATTTGTTAGGTTCTTAGAAGGTGATAAGAAGCTTGAGCGTGCACAATCCAAGTGAGCCCTCATGACACTACAGTGGGGTTCACAGGGACGGTGGCATTATTATGGGCGAGGACACGGGCTCTGCGGAGGCTATGTGACTCGCCTACTGAAACAGAAGAGGCCTGAAATTGGACAAATGAACCAAGAGCTTCTGAGTCTGAATCCCGAACTCTCTGATGATCAGTTACTTTTGAAATTATTCAATAAAATAAAATAAATGAAATTTCTAAAAACAAAAAGAAGAAAAGCAAAAATCCTTCTACCGTCTCCCCCCAGTCTGCACCCAGAGGTAGCCACTTGCTACTACTTCTGCTTTAGTCTTTCGGTTGATAATATTTCCATTCTGGTCTGTAATCCTAATGAACTCTTCTGTATTTTGTCTATAGGTTCCTTTTTTAAAAGCTGAAAATTGGAGCACCTGGGTGGCTCGTGGGTTAAAGCCTCTGCCTTCGGCTCTGCTCATGGTCCCAGGATCCTGGGATCCAGTCCCACATCGGGCTCTCTGCTCAGCGGGGAGCCTGCTTCCCCGCCCCCCCGCCTGCCTCTCTGCCCAATTGTGATCTCTCTCTCTCTCTCTCTCTGTCAAATAAATAAATAAATAATCTTAAAAAAAAATAAAAGCTGAAAATTGAGGGGCGCCTGGATGGCTCAGTCGGTTAAGTGTCTGCCTTTGGCTCAGGTCCTGATCTCAGGGTCCTGGGATTGAGTATCAGGATCTGTGCTTAGTGGGGAGTTGGCTTCTCCCTCTGCCATCTCTTCCCCCACTCAAGCTCTTTCTCTCTCAAATAAATATATAAAATCTTTTTTAAAAAAGCTGAAAATTGACAGTGTTGGGAACATCAAACTAGGTAAATACGGATCACTGCAGAGCAGCCACAAGAGTGTAGAAGAACAATATTTCCTTCTCCGTGATTCCAATGACATGTTTCACTGGTCACACGAAGAAGAATGTTCTCAGCCTTAAGGTGAAATGATTGCCTTAATCCTCCACCAATTCCTTAAAATCCCGCTACCCTTTTTTTAGATTACTGAGTACCTGGACTGTGTCCTTCTTACACAGTTTTGTTTCCTGGAGCTTCTGATTACCCTTCTTCTTGGGTAACTGGACAAGAAACATGCTTTCCTCACCACATCACCAAGATCCTCTAGCTTCCTATTCTAGTGCATGGTATCCATTTCATTCTTTAAGATTTTTCAAATTAGAATTGATTGCCTTCCGGGGCGCCTGGGTGGCTCAGTGGGTTGGGCCTCTGCCTTCAGCTCGGGTTGTGATCTCAGGGTCCTGGGATCGAGTTCCGCATCGGGCTCTCTGCTCAGCGGAGAGCCTGCTTCCTCCTCTATCTCTCTCTCTGCCTGCCTCTCTGCCTACTTGTGCCTTCTCTCTGTGAAATAAATAAATAAAATCTTAAAAAAAAAAAGAATTGATTGCCTTCCAAACATGCCGTATAACCATCATCTTCAAAATGTTTTTGATTAAAGTTCTAGTATGTTCTTCACTATTTCTTATGTCCATATGACATAAAGCATCAAGTCAGTCAAGTAGCCTACCTCAGAAAGGTGCCCTTAGGAAATACATTTCTCAGTCTTTACACCTCTGACTCACTGGAAGGTCTGGCTTAGTACAAAATTCTGCATTCAAAATCATTTTCTCTCAGAATTTAGAAGGAGGGGGTAGTCTCCTGGCCATGGTAATGCAGCTGGTAAGTTTAATGCTAGTCAGATTTTCCTCACGCTCCTGGGTGTCGCCTGAGGTGTGATAAACCTTGGCAGTAATATTCTTGTTGAATGAGGAATTAGACAAATCATTTGAGGAAGCTGGTGTTCATTTCCCCTCAACTAAACAAGAAGGCTGACTTGGAGCCCCACGGATCTGGTCAAGACTTCTCAAGTGACTTTAGGGTAGGCAGACAGTAAGCTGGCTTCTGACCGGAGGGTGCCCCAAATTCTCAGTGAAGAGAGCTTTATTTTGGGCCAACAACAGGTACATGAACAGCCCCACTTTTTCCAAGGTTATTCTTGAAAAAAGTACTCTGATTTTAATTTCTGCCCTAGGAAGAATGCTTGTGACTGACTGTAGGCAGAGCACAGCCCAAGACCAGTGTTCCCTATCACCCCTCCGTGCTCTGCCTTAGACCAGCTTTCAACTGACCCCTCCTTTTGACTTCACTTTCCAATGCTTTGCCCCTACTGGCTCTGCTCCCAGGGTCCCTCCATCTTTGCTGTAACCTCTTCTTTGTGACTGGTCCCACTGATGACGGGCCCCCTGATTTCTTTGCTGTTTTTCTTTGTATTCCTTTATTGTCGTTTTAATGGATCCCCAGGAACAAGCTGAACACTCAGGCTATCTTGTACCAAAAGGCATGATTAGTCATATAAACAGCCTTCTGAATTCAACCTTTTCACTCCAGATCTTTTTCCAAATCTAATCTCTGATATATTTTTTTCTTTTCACTTGAACAAACATTCTCTAGGAGTCATCTGTAGGCTTGCTCAATTACTTATATTTTCTTGCAGAACATTATAGGTTAGATGTCTTTCCTTCCTTTTTTAAAATCAAGTCCAATGCTTTTGTCCATAACTTTTAACCTAATCCTGGGTCCAATGGCTTTTATGTAGTAGGCCCTTAATAGATATTTATTAACTTTCTAAAACAGAACATAAATGCAATATGAATTTTCCATCTAAAGTATATTTTTTAAAGTAAATGGAAAAAAATGGCCCAGATTTCTCATGCTCAAGACTCAAGAAATAATCAAGTCTCTCTTTTACAGAGTCATTGCTCCAAAAACCATTAGTTGAAACAACATGTAATAAATACCAACAGAACTCCACATGGGATACAGAGAATTTTATTTTCAGACAGCTCTCCTATAAGAATGAAAAAAGTAGAGGCTAAGCAGAAAAGAAATGCATTTAAGAGAAAAGGGCACTTAGAGATGATTGATTAAGTCCCAAAGTCAATGGACGAGACTATTAGAAACAGTGTAGTTCAAAGTTATCCTGGGATTAATCCTGATTCTGGAATTTAACAGTCACATTAATAGGTATTTAAAACATCTGGGCCTCAGTGTGCCATATCTGAAATGGGCACAGTACGTACCTCACTGGGTTACTATAAGGATTAAATGGGTTAACAGGGATAAACTAGCTTACAAAGAGCCTGCCGCAATGTAAAGAGTCAATAAATGCTGGCTAGTATCACTACTAAAAAGTTAACTTTATGGTCTTAACAGGGCTACCAGCAATGGCTTTTCAACTATTGTATAGAACCCCCTGACCAAAAATAACCACGAAAGTATCCAATATAGGGAAGCTGGAAATCAAAGATCCCAGGATAGATACACACCTTTTTCCTGGGAACCTTCTTTTTCAAAAAAGATTTTATATATTTATTTATTTGAGAGAGAGACAGAAAGAGAGTGCAAGTGGGGGCGAGAGTAGACGGAGGGAGACAAGCAGACTCTTCGCTGAGCACGGACCTGGACAAAGGACACAGTGGACCCAGGTCGATCCCAGGACCCTGAGATCATGACCTGAGCTGAAATCCGGTGTCAGCCACTTAACTGACTCAGCCACCCCGGCACCCCTTGGGAACCCTCTTATAACAACGTATATATAGTATGACTTGAAATTTTCTTTTTAACTTTTAAAGATTTTATTTACTCATTTGACACAGAGAGAGAGAGAGAGAGAGCACGAGCAAGGGGAATGGCAGGCAGAGGGAGAGAGAGAAGCAGCCTCCTGCTGAGCAGGGAACCCAATGTGGGGCTCGATCCCAGGACCCCAGGATGATAACCTGAGCTGAAGGCAGACACTTAACCGACTGAGCCACCCAGGCGCCCCTGACTTGAAGTTTTCATGTTGCCCATGAAACGCAGAGGTATGAACGAACCTCTCGACAGGAAAGACTACTCTAGAAATGGTGAAGAAATGCAAGTAGTAACCATAAGTTTTATCTTTCCCAAGTCAACTCTGACTTCCAGTAGCCACCCTTTTATTAAAAAAAAAAAAAAAAAAACCCAGTTTGTGTCTGGTGCTGTATTTAAGGCCCTAGAAACAGTATCCTTTTATCACCAGGCAAGGTGATCTTACAGACAAGGAAGTTGTTCCATGTGTCCCCTCCCACCACCTGGAGAGCTACAAAGCTCACGTCATTCCTCTGAGCCGTGCTGCCTCACCACAAGGATCCAAAACAGGTAAGAAAAGAGGTGTGTTTGCTTAACGTTTTGGCAAGTGATTTCTCAGGAGAATAAGAAAGCTAAAATGAGAACACGTGTGACAAAATGGATGCTTGTCTGGAGAAACCAACATGGGTTGCCACCGGGGGCAAGTCAGAAAAATCTGAAACCTGATAGAAGATAAACATCTGTTATTTTTTTAAGATTTTATTTATTTATTCGACAGAGACAGAGAGAGCACAAGCAAGGGGAGCAGCAGGCTTGCCCGGAGTAGAGAGCCCGATGTAGGGCTGGATCCCAGGACCCAGGGATCATGACCTGAGCCAAAGGCAGACACTTAACAACTGAGCCACCCAGGCACTCCAACACATCTGTTATTTTTAATGCTCCTGTTAAGTGTTATCAGATGGAGAAAAAAGAAAGTTTATTTTAGCTGGCTCCCAATATCCAGAATTCTAGGGATGACTGGTAAATAGTGACAGTGTTCACAAAGTATGTTCTCCGTAGTCCTATTCACTACTTCCCTCAGGGGTCTACGATGGCAAAGAAAAAAAGCCCAGAGATTCAGAACAAAAGATGATATGTCAAACTAATGGAACGATTCTCGGGAAGCAACAGAGGTTCCTTCGGGTCAGCAGTGGCCACACTGCTGTCAAGCACACAGCGGAGGGCAGTGCTATTTCTCACTACTGTTCGAGGCGCCTGTGGGGTAATGGAAGCAACGAGAAAGAAGCAGACTCTGAAACTGAATCTGTGGGAATCTGGATCTGATGGATTTTTCCTTTCAGGAAAACTGAGATAGGCAACATGCTGTGGGAAACATCCACTCTTTACAAAGTGACGCCTACTTAAGGTGTTCAGGACTGACCTCTGACCTGCATCTCTACCACAGAACTTGTTAGCGCGAAGGCACCGCCCTGAGCCACATCCACAAAGAGCTCTGACATTCAGAAAATCGTAAAGAGAAATCATAAACACATTACCCAGAGCCACAGGGAACTAGAGGTCGCCTATAACCAGCAGCACTCATTTATCTTAGTGATGGGAAAGGGGACTTGAAAAATCATGCACGAGACAGTGCCAAATATAGTTGTTAATCTCTTCTCCTGGTGAGGCGCGCTGCCCAGCGTGACAGTTTCACTGAGAAGAAATGTGTGACACAGCTGGCTCCTGGGACTCAGCAAGAGCGGGCTAGCTGCTCTGGCCTTTACAGTGAGTCAGACTGCCACTCATGCAAAAGAGCAATCGGTTATCAACTGCGATTTTAAGTTCTGCGTTTGACAAAGAGAAACGTGCACAGTGAGGTCAGGCCTCACCTCGCCGGTATGAAAAAGTAGAGAGAAGACTTAGATGTTTCTACTTGGGAATACTCAAGTGAAGTCCTTTTGGTTCTGGCAGTGTATTGATCCAAAATATGGGCACAACTCTTCTCAGAGAACCCAACAGACTTGGAAAGCAGCTTGGATACCTTCTGGCAGAATGTAGGGGCAACTATCCTACAACAACGGCCTAACATCTTTTCACATGTTGATCTCATTATAAGCAAAATACATTTTTAACATATTTTTGAGAGGGAATTTGGTTTAACTGTAAACATCCACACCCTAAGATTCAGTCATTCCACTTCTAGGGATCCAACCTACAGAAATGCTTCCACGTGTTCACAAATTTTCCCACCCTGCAGACACAGACACACCCTTCACTGTTCGTTATAAAGAAATATGGGAAAATTAGAAATCCTAAATGTCCACTGAATGGTAAATGACTCCATAATGGCAATCTACACTGTGGATAATCTCTAAATGACATTAATACATGCAAAGATCTTCAAGGCAAAGTGAAGAATGCCGGTTATAGAACATGCATAGTTTCAACCCCATTTATGTCAAAAACAAAGCTCTGCCCGGTCCTCAGAGAACAAGGGAACTTTCAGTTCTTACTCTACATTCTGTATTGTTTCTATTTTCCCAACAAGCATGTCTCTCTTGTAACTTACAAATAAAGGTAACATGCAAATACATATAGAATCATATGACTAAGGTAACAATCAGCTACACACCTATAGCCCAGAAAGCTGTTGTTTTGGTGCTATAAATCCTTCAAAATATTTCCCATTGAACTCGTGACACTAATGAACTTTTATAGCCTGTGTTTAAAAAACTCAACTTTTTCAATACATTCAGTATTCTTTTAAAGCGTTATTTTGTTTTTTTGTTTTTTTAAAGATTTTATTTATTTATTTGACAGACAGACATCACAAGTAGGCAGAGAGGCAGGCAGAGAGAGAGGAGGAAGCAGGCTCCCCGCTGAGCAGAGAGCCCGACATGGGGCTTGATCCCAGGACCCTGGGATCATGACCTGAGCCGAAGGCAGAGGCTTTAACCCACTGAGCCACCCAGGCACCCCTTAAAGCGTTATTTTGAATGGCTGCTTAGTATTCTATCTTATGGATGTACCACAACTTAATTAAATATCTTCTATCGTGGACAACTGGGGTTGTTTTCTAATTTTTCTGTTTAAGAAAACCACTGTGGTTGTTATTCTTGTACATACATCTGTGCACACCTTTACGTTCACATAATAAACTTTCTGAAGTTTAATTTACGGGACCAAAGAATATGACCATTACTGAATTTTAATTTCCTGGGCCAACAAGAAAGACATTGCTAGCATTTTTTGAGAAAGGCTGTACTAATTTAAACTTATACCAGAAATGTGTAAGTGTTGTCAAGAGTATTTTTCTGGGCACCAATTCAAAGTATTACAACATTATAATCACTGCCATTTTAAAAGACAAAAATGGCATTTCTCCATTTTTGTTTGTACTTCTCTGATTAGTCTAGTAACACATATTTCCATATGTTTACTGACTGCCTAGCATTTGTTGTTTTGAGAACTGCCTATTCATCTGTTTGTGCAATTTCTACCTTGATGACTTCTGTTCCAAGAACTCTGAGTTCGAGAAGATTACAAACTCGTACGAAAACTCCTTACCATAATATGCCTAGGAGACCGAAGAGATAGAAAAGCTTGAAAAAGAAAAGAAAGATGAGAAAGCAGTGTAATGTGAGGAAATCTCACTGAAATATAGCTCAGGTATCATCAGATTTTTAGTCACCTTCCTTGTATGTACAGTAAAAATGATTTTTCTTTTACCATTGAATTCTTCCACTTCCAGCTCTGGAGCGACCAGGTAATACTGCTCACACAGCATCTTGGCGGTTTCATAGGCATCTGCAAAGCAATAAAGAAGTTTAGCTTTAGATAAAAGCATATGGGCAGACAGGCATATAGACAGATAAAATAAACAAAACTAGGACAGCTACTAAACTGATGGATTCAGAATTAATTACTGCTTTTGAAAAACAAGTCTTTTTTGGCTATAATAGAATTATTGGGACTGAACCAGAATTTCTCCTCCTTTAAAATTGTAATGATGACAACAATATCAAAATGTCGCACTAACAACAACATGGCTAGTTCTATACTAGGCGTACATTTGTTTAGCTTTTACATGTTCCTAAAAGGCATTTTCCATGAAAATCTATGAACTCAAGACTACTTTTGAACACCACGGAAGCTGACTAAATTGCAGCAAAAGGTATCTGTTGTTACAATATTATTGACTATATTCTGTATGCTGTACCTCTCTGACTTAATTATCTTATAAATGGAAAGCTGTATCTTATAATCCCTTTCACCAAGTTCAGCTCTCCCCCACCCGCCCCTCTAGCAGCCACCAGTTTGTTCCCTATATTTATGAGTCTGTTTGTTTTTCACATTTCATATGTAAGTGAAATCATATAGTATTTGTCTTTCTCTGACTTATCTCACTTAGTATAACACCCTCTAGGACCATCCATGTTGCCATCAATGGCAAAACTTCATTCTTTTTTATGGCTGAGTAATATTCCATTGTATGTATACACCGCTCCTTTATCCCTTCATCTATGGATGGATGCTTAGGCTGCCTCTACATCTTGACTAATGCAAATAATGCTGCAGTAAAAGCAGGGGTGCATATATCTGCAAATCAGTGTCTTTGTTTTCCTGGGGTAAATACCCAGAAGTGGAATTACTGGATCATATGGTATTTCTATTTTTAGTTTTTTGAGGACCTTCCATACTCTTTTCCATAGTATCTGGACCAAATACACTCCCCCAAAGAGTGCACGAGGGTTCCCTTTTCTCCACATCTGCACCAACCTTTGTTATTTCTTGTCATTTGATATTAGCTGTTCTGACTGCTGTCAAGTGCTATTTCTTTACGGTTATGATTTGCATGGCGACAGATGGTGACTACCCTTATTATGGTGAACACAGAGTAATGTACAGAACTGTTGAATTACTATGTTGTACAACTGACAGTAACATTGTAGGCCAACTATATACTTCAATAATAAAAAAAACTTTTTAAGTTAAAAACTATAGGACATTCTAGAAAAGGCAAAACCATAAAGACAGTAAAATGATCAGGGGTTCAGGGGGAGGTAGGAGGGGCAGGGGTGAATAGGTAGAGCATGGGGCATTCTGAGGGCAGTGAACCCACTCTGTAGGGTGCTGCGACGGTGGGTACACATCATTATGCACTTGTTAAAGCAAGGAGAACTGGACAACGCAAAGAGTGAACCTTGATGTAATCCAGAGATTTTAGTTAATAAAATATACCAATGTTGGGGTGCCAAGGCAGCACAGTTGGTTAACTCTTGGTTTCAGCTCGGGTCATGATCTCAGGGTCATGAGACCAAGCTCTGAGTCGGGCTCTGCACTCAGCAAGGAATCTGCTTCCAATTCTCTCTCCCTCTCCCTCTGTACCTCCTGCTTGTGCTCTCTCGCTAAAACAAACAAATAAATCTTTTTTAAAAAGGTAACATATCAATGTTTGTTCATCAGTTGAAATAAAAAGAATTTAAAAATCTTCTTAGGGACGCCTGGGTGGCTCAGTTGGTTAAGCGGCTGCCTTCGGCTCAGGTCATGATCCCAGTGTCCTGGGATCGAGTCCCGCATCGGGCTCCTTGCTCTGTGGGAAGTCTGCTTCTCCCTCTGCCTCTGCCTGCCGCTCTGTCTGCCTGTGCTCGCGCGCACTCTCTCTCTCGCTCGCTAACAAATAAATAAATAAAATCTTTAAAAAAATCTTTTTTAAAAATAATAATGCCAAAAGTTTTAAGATTTGCCAATTACTTGTAATGAAATATCAGTATTTGCTGAACGAATGGGTTTCCGTGAACCACACACTCTAAGTTACTGGGAACACTGCCGTAGCTTAAAAATGTCCTTTAAGTTAGCTAAAGCTCATAGGATTGGGCTGATATTTATCAAAGTCTGAGTAGCAACAGTTTGCTTTTGAAAGGAAAAAAAAAAAAAGACATAGGGTAAGAAGATCAGGGCTATTAAAGAAACAGCTGGAAGAGAATTCAGGCGATTACGTCCAGAAAGACAGGAAACATTCAGAAAGCAAAAGTGCATTCTTATAGACTGCACGGGTGCCTCTTTTGAACTGGAAGCAGTTTGTCTTACTGGGTTTGTCTTACACTGAGTTTGTAACTCCTACAGAACTTAGTATATACCAATTAGATGGTCAGTACATAGTCCTTCCTGGGATAAATGTTAAGCCTCTTGATAGTTTATTTTTAAACCAGGCTTACTGAGATTGAATTCTCATATCCCTGCAAGTCACCCATTTAAAGTGTACACACAACTCAGTGGTCTTTAGCACAGGTGCACAGCCATGCCCCCATCACCACCATCAACGTCACGTCATCCCCGGGAAAGAGACTCCGTGACCACTGCCGTGGCTTCCCCCCACCCAGCCCTAGGCAACCATGGGTCTCCTTTCTCTCTCTAGGTTTGCTTTCTAGACACAGTGGAATCACACAATATGTGGCCTTTTGTGTCTGGCTGCGTTCACTTAGCAGAGTGTCTCCAAGGGTCACCCGTGTCTCAACGTGGGTCAGTACTTCATTCCTCCTCATGGCTGAATGGTACCATGCTGCACACGTGCCATGTTTTGTTTATCCGTTCATCTGGTGAGGGCCAAATGGGTTGTTTCCACTTTGTGGCTATTATGAATAATGCTGCTATGAACATTCTTGTCCCAGGTTTTTTGGTGAACATATGTTTTCATTTCCCTTGAATGTATACCTAGGAGAGGAAAATTGCTGGATCATAAGGTATCACAGTGTTTAAACATTTGAGGAACAGCCAGAATCTTTTCCAAAGTGAGATTGTTTTTTAAAGTTCCACCTTCACAGTTTCTAAAGATCAGATATTCAGATTACTTTAAAATCCTCTGTAGGTGTGTTTGCAATGTTCTCAACTGGACACCAGCTCTTCGGAAACAGGTTTGTACTTTTTTAAAATCCCCCACATCAATAGTGTGCATAGACACTTAAGATTCAAGAGGAACAGAAGAAAGAAAGAGGGAAAAAGTGACCCCTACTGAATTTAAATATATAAAAATTAGGCCCTGGCAGCCTAAACTAATATAAAAATAAGATTCAGGTATGTTCAGACTACAAATTTTGGTTCATTTACCTCATACTGCTGCCAAATTAAAATTTTATATAATATTTGACCCCAGAATAAAAATTCTAGTTATATTACTAGACTTTTAGAATTAAACCACTATAAACAGTCACAGGGACATTAGAATAACGATGACAAGATGAAACAACGAGGGATAGACAAAGGACACGTTATTAAGAGGAAACAATATTTTTTAAAACAGAGCTGATCGGTGTGAAAACAGACATTAAAGCAGGATTGATTTTAAACTCTAATAAAAAAAAAATTCAGAATCATACCAAATTTACAAGTTTTTCCCTAGAGTAGAAGAAACCTCATCAAATATGTGCAAAGCAGTCTTGTAAAGAGACAAGAACTCAAGCCTCACTCTTCGCTTTGGCTACACCACTGAACAGCGCTACATCTCCACCTAGTGACACGATAGCACAAAGCCGACTGAGAACCTCCAAGGCCACTTTCCTTCAACAAATACTGAAATCTGAACATGATGCTTCGTTAACCACATACAAAGCCAGCACACCTCCACAAAACAACGCCCCCAAGTATGTGACACCTTTAAGGACGTTTAAACATCATTCTTCCATTCACTATAAAAGGAAAAGAACCTAGTCCCGCTAAATGTACTGGTTCCTCATGGCACTGGCTTGGCCAGGAGCACGAGATTTTAACAGCATCGTGCAGGAAAAAGTGTTACATAAATATAACATGGGCAAGATGACCGAGTCCAGAAAGCAGGCAACTTGAAACACAAAGACACAGTACGGTTCCTAAAACCACATGTGAATAAGAATTTTTAAACCATACTCCTAATTATAGTGTATCAATGCTGTAATTAAGAACTGCATTATGGGGGCACCTGGCTGCTCAGTCGGTAGAGCCTGGCTGGCTGGAGCCCATGCTAGAGCGCTGTCACATGGAACAATCCTTCTTTTTCTTAATTTTTTTTTAGCTTTATTTTTTCAGTGTTCCAAGATTCATTGTTTATGCACCACATCCAGTGCTCTATGCAGTCTGTGCCCTCCATAATACCCACGACCAGGCTCACTCAGCCCCTCACCCGCCTCCCCTCCAAAACCCTCGGTTTCTCAAAGTCCGCAGTCTCTCATGGTTCACCTCCACTTCCAATTTCCCCCAACTCCCTTCTCCTCTCTAACTCCCCCTGTCCTCCATGTTATTTGTTATGCTCCACAAATAAGTGAAACCATATGATAATTGACTCTTTCCGCTTGACTTATTTCACTCAGCATAATCTCCTCCAGTCCCATCCACGTCGATACAAAAGTTGGGTATTCATCCTTTCTGATGGAGAGGTAATATGGAACAATCCTGCTATCCATGATAAGGTTATCAAGGTGCAGTCAGTTATACGGATGACAGATACTCTTTTTGGTCAGACTGGGAACTAAGGCCTAGAGTGATTTCCAAAACTGGCTGTATGTAAAATTCATTACCAAGTTAAAAAAAAAAACCTGGACAGATTCTTAAATGAACTCCTGGAGAGTATGATGTGGTCAGTCTATATTGAGGCCTAGGAATCCATATTTTAAAGAACTAAGGGGCACCTGGGTGGCTCCGTTGGTTAGGCGTCCAACTCCTGCTTTTGGCTCAGGTTTTGATCTCAGGGCTGTGAGACTGAGCCCTGCGTTCCATGCTCAGTGCAGACTCTGCTTAACATACTCTCCCTCCCTCTCTCCCTCTGCCCTTCCCTTTGCTTGCACACTCTCTCTCTAAAATGAATAAATAAATCTTAAAAAAAAAAAACACTTAGGGACGCCTGGGTGGCTCAGTTGGTTGAGCGGCTGCCTTCGGCTCGGGTCATGATCCCAGCGTCCTGGGATCGAGTCCCACATCGGGCTCCTTGCTTGGCAGGGAGCCTGCTTCTCCCTCTGCCTCTGCCTGCCACTCTGTCTGCCTGTGCTCGCTCTTGCTTCTCTCTCTATGTCAAATAAATAAATAAAATATTAAAAAAAAAAAAAAAACACTTAGCAAGTAATTCTGAAGAGAAGCTAGATTTGGGGCCCACTTGCCTAGAAAGCCAAGGCCAGGTCATGCTAATTCTGTCACTGTCTCTCCCAGGACATGAATGGTCATGGGGCACCAGGGTGTACGACATACACATGAAAAACTTTAAAACAATATACCCAAAATTCAACTACTGGCTTATTAATTCATTTCCTTTATTCTAGAGTAAAATGCAAGTTCTACTTACAATAAACATTCTAATAACACTTCTACTTTTTAATTAGAAGCCAAAATTGTAAAATATGATAATTTACTGAGTTATTTTTGTCTGCAATATATTTGGGCCAGTATTTACCACCAACCTTTAAAAGCAAGTATCAGGAAAGGACTATTATTGTCACTGAATATAAATGCTATTATTTTAAAAATCTGTTTTCAAGGAAAATAATGATCATAAAGTAACAAAACTGTGGGTATGGCACATATGTACTTCCCCAGGCTACTCAAACTGTAAACACACAAGACAAAATATATTTTATTTAAGGGTAGGGTGAAGGTTCACACAGCAAGTAGCCCAAAAGATTCAACTTAGCCAGGAATTAGGGGTTTTAAGATTTATTTTTTATTTATTTACCTGAGAGACAGAGAGAGAAAAAGAGCGAGGTGGGGAGGGGCAGAGGGAGAGGGAGAGAATCTCAAGCAGGCTCCCCACTGAGCACGGAGCCCAACGCAGGACTCAATCCTGGGACCCTGAGATCATGACCTGAGCTGAAATCAAGAGTCAGCCGCTCAATCGACTGAGCCACTCAGGTGCCCCAGGAATTGTTTTTTTTTTTTTTTAAGTGCATAGGAATGTTTACTAGATTATGGAAATTATTTTATTAGACTTTTCTATTAGAAGATCTTCCTGGGGCGCCTGGGTGGCTCAGTGGGTTAAGCCTCTGCCTTCAGCTCAGGTCATGGTCCCAGGGTCCTGGGATCAAGCCTCGCATAGGGCTCTCTGCTCAGCACGGAGCCTGCTTCCCCCCCCTCTCTGCCTGCCTCTCTGCCTACTTGTGATCTCTTTCTCTGTCAAATAAATAAATAAAATCTTAAAAAAAAGATCTTCCTATTCAAAACTCACCACAGAATTCTGCTATCAAATATTAGCCCCTAGCATGAAGACACGTAATCATTTGTTTACAAATGTCTTATAAGAGGCTAGGCAAGGATAAATTTGAGTATTGAAAAAACAAACATGAAGGTGCCAAGGTCCCTAACTTGTATCTAACAGGATATAAAAAACTGTCAAGCTCAAGTTTTAAAAGCCACTGTCAGAAGAGGTGACATGAACAACCATAAAGCATCACAAAGTCAGAGATACGCTGCTTTAGAACCCTTTTAAGCTACAAAGCAATTCTGGTAAGGTATGTTTATCATCCTACCCAGAACCCATTCCGAGTAGGAACCAGAGTTTTTTTTTAGGCACTGGACCTTCTCCTACTCTCCAAACCCCAGCCAACCAGATGAGTGAGGGTAGAACGTCTAATGCAGGTAAACCAATCTACAGTTTGACCAGAATCCTAAAACCTGGGGTCGGGGCAAAAAGACGGGCTGAGCCAACCAAATTCATTTGTTGAGAATTTAGGTTCGAGACACTCAGCCAGGGCAGAAGAGAAAAAGGACCCACTGGGAGTTATAATCTAGAGGGCATGGAGTGCCCACCATTGCCCTAAACAAGTCCGTCAGCCTACAAGAGAAAGATGGAGGGACTGCGACTCAGCAACCCCAGTTGCAAAGAAACACAGAAAACCACCTTGTTCTCTGTTTCCCAGTTCCAATATCTATAGCTCCAACAGTGAGGTGCTTCTTGCCTTTGGATTACCATGGAACCTACTAGATTCTTTAATAAGTTTATTTCTTGGGCTAACACAAGTTGATCTCTGTACCTTACAACCTGAAGAGCCCTAAGTAAGAGCAGAAGACATTATTTCTGAGCCAGAGTAACGACAGGCTCTCAGGATAGCATTTGGATGCTGTCATGTAACAGCATGGAGGAACAACACGGCCAAGCTAGCATCACTGTGAGAGCTGACTCCTGGGCCAAGCATCTAAGTCTGTACCTTTAAAACGATCTTACCACAGGATTTTCCATTTCCCGGTTTCTTACAAAGACAGGAGGGAAAAGGGTCACAATGGAAGGATATCTCAAAGGATAATAGGAACAGCTTTACAACACTAATTCTAGCATTCGCTACTGTGAGTCTATAATTTGCAGATGTATAAAGGTAGATATTATGTGCTAAGTAAGCAGCAAGAGGGCACGCTTCAGTGTTCTGCACATTTAATTAGTGTTATGCAAGATGCACCCCATTTTTACACGTTTATACAACTGTCTAGTCCAAAATAAAAATATTGTCCCTACCCTTCCACATAAAAGTGTTCTGTAGTCTGTCTCAAGAGATCTAAGTATGGCATCGTTGTGCGTTCGAGAAGGTTCTGTATGGCTGCAAGACACATAGATGTGCATACGTAGGCATGTGTGCGTGACGCAGGGCGTGTGGGCTGGAGATGTGACTGTGCTTAACGCACGCAGGATCGCCACAGCTGCGAAAATCAACAGTAGAGCTGTCAGCGAAAGCCGGAACCCCTACTCCCTCCACATCAAGCTTCTGAAAATCAAATGAAAGGAAAACAGTGTCTAAGATAGAGATACACCAAGAAAATAATGGGGAAATCTAGTAGGATATGAGAAGACAAAAAGTCAACAAAAAAAAAATACCAACTGCTTGAAAAACAGGAAGGGAGCAGTAAGCCTTCACCAAGAGTCAAAAGACACCAACACGCATTTCTTCCTCTTCTTGCCAGCACTTGGGAATACTGGGGATAACTGTGAGGTATGGGCCCTTTGAGACCTTTGGATTGTTGCTCCTGGGGCCTCTGGGGGTAATAGACTCAGTGTCTTTTTGCTCTGAGACAGGGATGAATTTGCAGGCCTTTTGACCACTGGTGCTCTCCGCTTTGTTCCTTCTCTCGGTCTTATCTTGAAACAGAAACAGCATCTGCGCAGGTATCCTGACACGCAGAGAATTAGGAGTGGGCCCAGAGGCAATGAAACAGAGAGGACTGTTAAAATGTGCTTTAGTCTACAGGGAGAAGAGATCTTCTGGTTTCCTGCTAGGTTGCCCGGCCCATTTTGCCAGGGTAGGAAAGGGACCTGATTTAAGGCCAGTACTCTGCTGAAGAATAAAGATTATACACACGCAGCTGGAAAACCTATTCACATACAGAGATTATGAGTATAGCAGATGAGACACAGGAAGGACTCCAACTATAATGATAGAGAGGACGGAAAATGGGCCACACTGTCAGGTGCTGAATTCATCCAGGAAGGTCATGTGTGATGGGCATCAGTGCTGGAGAAGGGGAAACAAATACTATGGATTTTGTAGAGACAAGGATTACTCACATTATTTGCTGTTGCATAATCATCCGTCGATATGGTATGAACTCAAATGTATAAAACAACATTCTCACTTAGTTATGAAAACAGGTGTTTTTATTCTTTTCTTTTTCTCTGCATTTTCTAAACTTTCTTCAGTGAGCATTTTTTAGTGTTTTGGTGCTATGGCATTAGTCCTCTCAATGGACCCAACTGGGGACAGGGTTGGGTGACTGACAAAAATGCTGGATAAAGTAGGAAGCCCCAAAGTATGACTATTATTGTAAACACTAACTTCAAAATGCACATTTGAATACACAATTATCTTCTGTCAACCTTTTCTGATATGGCCAAAGCCTTTTCCTTCAATACAGATTGGTTTGGAGTTCTAGGTCATCTTTCTTAGATTAACAATGCTACATGTATCTGTGAATTCTGATCCTTATTCCTTTCAAGAGTAATAAACTTCAAGACACTTGTGAAGCAACGTGAGCTCAGGTTCATTCTGAGAGTTTTACTCAGTGCTGCCCCTGTTCACTGTCATTTCTTACATTTTTAAGAGACTGTTCTTTATCAAGTCTTTCCAAAGCATTCAACTTGATTTTAATGGAGGTAAGTCTCTTTTCCGTACTCGCATTTCTTCAGTTTACATAATACTGAAATAAATCATGGAGTCACAACAGGTGGAAAACTTATACCAATGGTTTGAGGACAAGTAAGTGGCCCTTAGTAAGCATCCACCTCACCAGGTGGAAGAAGCAAAAGAGCATTCTAGAAAGTATCCACAAGCATACTGAGTGTGCTGTGCGTTATCAGTAGGGACGATTTGTGAAGGGGGTGAAGGGTGGCCGAAGAGCTGATTGTGTGAACGTGGCTTAATGTGTTTATGCACTTTCCGAAACTGAAACCACCCTCCGCTGCTCAGCTCCTTATGGGAACGGGATGTCGAGAAATGAACAACCTGGTTTGAAAAACGCGGTGAGGAACAGGGAACATACAAGCCCCTCCTCTTTACCAGAGGACCGTGGGGCAAGAGTGTGTGTGTGCAAGAGTGGATGTCAGGGGAAGTGGTGATCTAAGTGGCCAAAGAGCACAGGGGGTGACTGTCACAGGCCCCGGCATCGCCAGAAATCCAGGCTCTACGTTATATGCCACAAGTGGCAGGAATGATTACATGAGGACACACCCGAAGCTTCATTCATAGTTACAACTGTAGTACCCCTGGGTAGAAAGCTGAAACTGGCTGGAGAAAGAGTGGAGTCAGAGCTGTAAGTACAGGAGGAGGGAGGGGGGTAAGGGCACGAATCAAACCGCTTTACCCATCACCTTCAGCTAGTTTTCACCACAAAACTGGCGTCCCGAGGAAAGATGCAGAAGTGGTAAGAGCAATTCCGGCCCTTGAGAAATCTACAGCGCAGGCACAGAGACCACCGGAAGTACAAGTAAGGCCACGACCGGAAGTGCAGAACAAAGCCCGGAAGAGCAGCACAGACAGGAAGTGCCACAAAACGGCAGATTCTTTGCACCTGAAGAGTCAAGGGCAGCTGGCTCCTCCTCCTTGTCTCCCCCCGACCTGACTTCCTGACTCCCCACCTGACTTCCTGACCCACGTGAGCGCCTCTTCATCTCTCTGAGCCACGGAAGTGCTACCAGGTGCTTAGAACTCTCTTATTTATCTAGCTGCAGATTCATGGTTTAAATCTCTCTGAAAAGGAATGAAAGACTGTGAAGAAACGATGAGATGATAAACACGGGTCTGTTTTTACAGAGTGATTACGAGTAATTGCAAGCATATGCAAAGGTACAGAGTGCAGTGTAAGGACGCCTCACGTACCCATTACCAACCTCAACAGTTTTCAACACAAGCCCACTCTTTTCTGTTATGTGTCATTTTGAGGCAAAACCCACATGTCATTCTATATCATGCCTAACATTAAAAAAATAGCTTTCTAGAAGCTAGGACTCCTTCAAAAAAACCTAATCACAATATCGGTATCACATCTAAAAAATTAACATTTCTTAAATGTCAAACATCCAATTGTCTTATAAATGTCCTGAATGACTTTTAAAAATATTTCATAGTTTACGCCAGAAACAAAGCAATGTCATAAATGAGAAGCCAAATGACTTCTGTGACGCCCAAGGACCACAGCTAGTAAACCTGCCTGCAGTCCTTACTGGGTGCGAGCCCTGCTTCAGGAGCTCTATTAACTCATTTAACCCTATGATAAAGATGACTTACCAAAAGCACCATTTTACAGGTGAAGAAACTGAGGCCCAAAGAAGTTAACATAACATGTTCAAGGTTGCCCAGCTAACCCAATGTCCACCGGCTGATGAATCAACAAAATGCAATATATCCATACAAAGGAATGTTACTCAGTGGTGGGGAATGAAGTACTAACCCACATTGCAATGCAGATGACCTTGAAGACACTCTGGTAAGTGAAAGCCAGACACAGAAGGCCACGTATTGTGTGATTCCACTTACAGTAAAGTGTCCAGAATAGCAAATCTAGAGAAAGGAAGGAGACCTGCGGTTGCCTAGGGCTGGGTGGGGGGAAAACATGGCGAGTGGTCAGAGTCTCTTTCCCTGGGGATGACGGTGTGACACTGACGGTGGTGATGAGGGCACGGCTGTGCACCTGTGCTAAAAACCACTGAGTTGTGTGTACGCTTGTGTGTGACTTGCAGGGATATGAGAATTTGATCTCAGTAAGGCTGATTTAAAAAATTATCAAAAGGCATGGGGCGCCTGGGTGGCTCAGTGGGTTAAAGCCTCTGCCTTCGGCTCAGGTCATGATCCTAGGGTCTTGGGATTGAGCCCCACGTCGGGCTCTCTGCTCAGCAGGGACCCTGCTTCTCTCCCTCTCACTCTCTGCCTACTTGTGATCTCTGTCAAATAAATAAATAAAATCTTTAAAAAAATTATCAAAAGGCTTAACATTTATCAAACCAAGGAACATTTACTGACCATCTTAAAGGCATATACTACATTTTATATGCATTATAAAAACAAATGTAAAACATAAAAGCTGACCTCAAATTGCTTATAGTTCAAAAGAAAAGGCATAAAGGCAGGACATAATAATGCCCTTTTGCTTTCTGAATTTGTGCCTTTTTCTCTAAGGGCAGTCAACTACCTGAACCAGGCTTTCTGATTCATAAAATCTACTGGGCTAGGGTCTGATGAACACACGCTAGGACAAGACTGATCCTACTCCCCTTTACCCTGGGGCCTGCAGAGGTCATAATCAACCACTGGGTTACCTTGTGAGTGAGCAACCTATAGGATTCTTAGGGAGCTGAGGCTAGGCCTAGTCACCTTAAAATTGAGATAATTTGAGTAGATGTATCCTACCTAAACCGAGGCCGAACAGCTCAACGATCCTTGGGTGAGCTAAGGCCACCATGCCTGGGTCCTTCTCCCTGGGTTTAGCAATGCCCAGAGTAAACAAACAGTACAGGTTTTCTTTACCAATAGCCGCTGAAGGTCTGGTCTATTCCTCCTCTGGGGAGGCTGCATCTAACTAGGCCACCTCCCTTGGCCCTCTGAGTTCAAACAGCAAAGGTCACTCTGCTTGAACTGAGCTTGAGAGATTCACCAAGAAGACAAGGCCCTCGTCTGCTTCCTACTGAACTTCCTACTGAGTTCAGAAAAAGTAGGAACAACTAAGATCTGTGATGAAAACCAGGATAGCTGTGGTCATGAAAACTTGTGTGTGTTCAGAGGAGAGAGGGGAGGGCCATAGTAGGAGAGCCAATCTTGGGAAGGGGTAGTTTGGGAATCTGAAGCTGCACAGAGTAACTAGCACCAGGAAAAAAGTAAAAACCTGAAAAGGTCCAGGCACCTGGTAGGTCACTTATAATTAGGGAGGCTTTCTGGAGGTGACACTTACCTTAAATGAATAATGAGGAAACTGCTGTTCAAATTCGAAGTGCCTGGGTACCAGGGACGTATGGCTGTGGGGCTCTGTTCTACCCTAAGGTTACTAGAACAGTGTCCATCCAGCCCGATGGCCAGTGAACTGGTAAAGCTCACTTACCACATAGATCCCCAGACCTGGGGTGCACAGCAGAAAAATGCTGGGATTTTACAACCATGTGAATTTTAGCCAAACTTTAGAACCTGGACTTACATTTTCTGGAAGTTTCAGATCATGGGAGCAATCAAAACTTAGAATGTTCCTGAAGCTAACAACCAGTTAGTGTTCAAGACAAAACTAGCCAATGAGGTAGAAACTCCCATGTCGAATGCTGCTAATTATGCATCTTTTCCTGAACTGCCTTGAAAGAACATCTATTTGGCACAAGTGGCTTGGGCCCAGAGAGACCTGATGAATCAGCAAAGAAGTCAGCGTCATAACCCTATGGCCAAGTTGCCTCGATTAAACCACAGTCCTATCTGGACTACGATCACTAACACTGTAGTGGCCTCCTTACCTTTCACGACATCAGCCACATTGCAGGTGGGGTCAATACTTCCGATGTGTTTAGGATGAGCCGGGTTAGTGTCACCACCAAACAGAAGTGCTAAACAAACACAAAAGGGAAGCAAGAGATTAAAAACAAAGCAGGCAATGTAGCCTACCAGGTTTTGAAATGACTGTCTTATTTGTAAGAATCATTTTAGCATCCAGAGGGACTTAAAGCTAGAGAACACATACACTGAGGGGTGATCAGCTCTACTGGATAGCAAAGGAGGAAGGACATGTTCTAAGGTCTTCTGGTTGCGTTAGCAGGTCAGAAAGCAATAACCAATGCCAGGGGTCTAGCCCTTTTCTCTCTGACCCCATGTGACTTGGATGAAAAAGTTATTCTCATCCTCAGCCAAGTTTACTCACCTTCTCAGTATTACTCCAGACATTGATTCCAACATTCACCACTTACTTAGAAAATGCAGTCTGTACTGTTAGTGCAGGCTTGTGAAGTGAATTTACCATGAACATTTCAAATGCCTCCATCACGGGGAGTACTTTTCAATGTAGTATACACAAATAATATGTGTTCAGATATTTCTTTTTGTTCAAGTATCTTTAAAACTACATTCAAATACTTCCACGCTATACAAGATTTACAAAATATTACTTCTGAATAAAAGCCAAAAGGAGCCTCAAAGAAAAAAGTAATCTGAATCCCAATTTTTATAGATGTGCTTATTTTCAAATCAAACAAAAATTGGGGAGAGCTTAGATTCCACAAAAGGAGAATTTAAGTTAGGGGATAAAATAGGGAAGATCTGGGCGCCTGGGTGGCTCAGTGGGTTAAAGCCTCTGCCTTCGGCTCAGGTCATGATCCCAGGGTCCTGGGATCGAGCCTCACATCGGGCTCTCTGCTCAGCAGGGAGCCTGCTTCCTCCTCTCTCTGCCTGCCTCTCTGCCTACTTGTGATCTCTGTCTGTCCAATAAATAAATAAAATCTTTAAAAAAAAAATAGGGAAGATCTGAGGGGCTCCTGGGTGGCTCAGTGGGTTAAAGCCTCTGCCTTCGGCTCAGGTCATGATCCCAGGGTCCTGGGATCAAGCCCCACATCAGGCTCTGTGCTCAGCAGGGAGCCTGCTTCCCCCTCTCTCTCTGCCTGCCTCTCTGCCTACTTGTGATCTCCATCAAATAAATAAATAAAATCTTAAAAAAAAATAGGGAAGATCTGTCACGCTGCGGTGGCTCAGTTGGTTGGGTGTCTGCCTTCGCCTCAGGTCATGAGCCTAGGTCCTGGGATCGAGTTCCCTGTCGGGCTCCTTGCTCCAACAGGGAGCCTGCTTTTCCCTCTGCCTACCACTCCTCATGCTTGTGCGCACTCTCTCTCCCTCTCTCTCTCTCTGTCTTTCTGACAAATAAATAAATAAGATCTTTGAAAAACAATAGGGGATATTTTAAATTATGAAAAATGACAAATAAGGGCATTAGGCCAATACATACACTTCCAAATGATTAAGTGGAAGAAAAACAGAGGTGTACAAGCTTAATCAGTGATCTAAAAACATGTACATATATATGTAGACAGACACATTTAGGTCAAAAAAAAAAACCCTGTAGTTATGTAAGTAGTTTAATTGAATAGTAATTAGGTTCTTTTTTCATTTAAATTTCCTATAAACTGTCAGACACTTCTATTTTTAAGATATACATTTGGGACCAACCCACATGTAATAATCATATGACACTCACTAATCCAAATAAATCAAGTTAGCAGAGATGCTCTGCCCATTTTTTGCTTCAGCAAAGAGGACGATTTAGGCTATAGACATGTAGGTGCTTTTTCTTAAGAATTATGAAATCAGGCAAAGAGACAATACTGAAAATGAGCCAAAAAGTTTTTTTGTGGCCAGAATTTTAGTTGTTTTTTCCTATCTGCTTATCATCCTGGTGAGTGGTCTAAAACTCTCCAAAGGAGACTACGGTTTGACAGTTTGCTTAATCTGATTTCCGTGATCACGGTGAAATTAAAGATCAATCGCTCGGATTGTCAAAACGCCAATTCAATATTCCCAGTATTGATGTTTTTAAAACCAAAAAGGAAAACACATAACCCCTGAATAAAGACTAGACCACACTCTCAGAGACACATCAAAGTACTATCACGCCCTCACCAGGAACGTAAAGGTAGAGGCTTAAAAGGCAGGCAGAGTTCCTACCTCTAATGTGAACATCAACATTTCAAGGATTTCCATTAAGAATACTAATGAAGAGCTTTTTAATGGATAGGATTTACTTAGGAAAAATTAAACTAGAAATGAAATTTCTACAGACCAAACTTCAGATCAGTGAAGCAACAGGAAAACATCTGGAAGAAATCACTCTGGGTGCCCTTTCACAAGTGGACCAAAACCCCAACTTACTGTGCTGGTTGATAAGCATGCGGAAAGAGATGCGGTTGGTATAGAACCGATCCAGAAAATATTGGATGTTACTGCTAATGAATGGATCAAACCCAAATTTCTCCTTGTATTCAATCACTCCTTGTGCCATTGTAGGAACCACGTCATTGTGTCTGTTTCGCACTTTGATCAGAACTTGCAGAAAGCTGTGTGGGAAGGAAACAAAAAGTGGTCAGTCTTTTGATCTCACGCACTGATGCATAAACTTCCCAGCTCTATCTCTGGACTATTTACGTGCTGGTATTTTTATTTTTTAAGGTTATTTATCTATTTATTTATTTTGACAGATCACAAGTAGGCAGAGAGGCAGGAAGAGAGAAAGAAAGGGAAGCGGGCTCCCCACTGAGCAGAGAGCCCGATGTGGGGCTCGATCCCAGGACCCTGGGATCATGACCTGAGCCTAAGGCAGAGGCTTTAACCCACTGAGCCACCCAGGCGCCCCGTAAGCAGAGATATCATCATTATGGGCTACAAGGAGAAACTGAAGTATTACCCAAGGTTTTGCTTGAAACTTTCTATCGAAATTCTTTCAGAGACACAAAAAGTAAAAGGTTCTAGTAAAGAAAAAATGCTTAAACACCTTAGGAATCCATGGACTTTATGGAAAAGTGATCACATAGAATACTGGTTCCATAAATGTTTGCTGAATAATTGCAGAACACACTAATATTTCTTCTGACAACACGAGGGCACTCCCCCCCCCAAATCTCCAGGGATTTATTAGAAAGTCTCAAAGCAACAGCTTTCATGAATAAATAATGTGAAACTTTTTAAGAGTCAAATTTTGAAATGAATTTCACATAGCAGTAAAATAGAGTGATGAAATGTAGACAGAGCAAAGGCAATTAAAACAAACCAAGTTAAGAATTATGGTATGTTATAACAATGCATCATAAAACTTTTAGAAGGAAAGGAGGATGTCTTGTGGACCACCTGTGTGTGTGTGTGTGTGTGTGTGTGTGTGTGGCAGTTTTAAGTTGTTAGTTTTTAAAATCAGTACTTTTTTTTAAAAGATTTTATTTATTTATTTGACAGAGATCACAAGTGGGCAGAGAGGCAGGCAGAGAGAGAGGGGGAAGCAGGCTCCCTGCTGAGCAGAGAGCCCAATGCGGGGCTTGATCCCAGGACCCTGGGATCATGACCTGAGCTGAAGGCAGAGGCTTTAACCCACTGAGCCACCCAGGCGCCCCTAAAATCAGTACTTTTTAATGGAAACAACTTGACCAAAAATCTGTCACAGAATTTTAAGACCCATTAAAACAAAAGCTTAATCAGAAAAAAAAAAAGAATTATGGTATATTACTATAAAGATACAGAGGAAAAAATATACTAAGAATGGCAACTAAGAACAGAGAGCCTCGTCAATGGAACCAAATAAAAAGCCTGGAAGAAGGACCAAGGGCAAGTTAAGTAAGCATAAAAATTTAGCACATTGATAAAGTGGCATTCCGAGTCAGTAGGGAAACGACCAAATTAGTTGGGACAGGTGGCTACCAGTTAAAGTCACATCCCAGTTTCAAGCCTTAAGCCAATAACTTAGTTAAAAGATTTAAACGTAAAAGAATGAAATCACAGAAAAAAATAAAAGAAAATCAGGTAAATAAGGATGTAGTATAGTATGCCTTGGGGTAAGGAAGGCTGTTCTAAGCTTAATACTACAGGTAGAAGCCTGAAGAAACCAACAAAAGGACTATGCAGAATTTGGGCAATTCTATAGGGATACAGGTTATAAAGTAAAAAAAAAAAACAAAGTGGAAACTGGGAAAAAGATGTTTGCCAGAGCTACTATCTTTTATAAAGGAAAAGATGAGCACCCTAACAGAAAATGAGGCAAGGGATTTGGCATGAATAGGAAATTTACCAGAGAGGCAATGCAAATACCAATAACTTAACCTTCAAAAATAGTAACAGAAAAGTAAAACAACGCAGTACCATTCTCCACTCATCACACTGGTAAAGAAAAAACCAGTGTCCTCTAGAGTGTGGAAGCAAGACTGATCCATTTCTAGGGGCAATTTAGCAACATGTATCAAAAGACCACAGAGTCTCATTCCACTCCCAGGAATTGATCCTAAGAAAATAACAAGACGGAGCTATTCTTAAGAGCCCTGTTTAGAGTAGCAAGAAAAATACAAACCATTCTACAACTCAATGACAGGAGGTCAAATCACATGACTTACCTGTAGATGGACCATTTGGAAACCATTAGTAATGGTATAGAGATCTATAATGTCCACAGTTATTTTTGTAAAACATATTGTGTACAAAAACATATGGATGCCTAGGAAAAAGTATGGAATGGAAGGAAAATGTTAACAGTAGTTGTCCCCTGGTAATGGAAATTTGGAGTGACTTTCTTTTCACTTATCTGAACAGTCTTAATATTTCTCAGTGATGACAATCTCCTGGAACACATACACACACATAAAGACAGCAGAATTGAATAAATCAACTCCGAAACTGGAAGGTCATAATTATTCACGAGAAATTTGATAATGGACAATCTGTCCTCTACATAATGTTCTTTCTAATGTACTTATAAATCCACTATCACTAAAATGAAAGATTTCATTACAGTAGAGAAGCACCTCAACTTATCAGAAGCAAGGAGACTTGCCTCAAGGGCTCAATTCTCAGAAAGCTTCCCCAGTCTTCTGGGGTCTTCTTAATTTTATCATCAAGAGAAACAAGCCTGTTCTCTAAGCTGCTTTCTCACTTAAATGATCTCCCTGCCCAGGACTCCTGTACAGCCTCTCCCGGACTGGAAAAAGCTACTACTACGAGTACAGCGATTAGCTCACGTTCCTTTCCTTCCTTCGCCAGGGGCAGTGGGCTTCTGAAACCCCAGCTATACTATACCAACTAGCTGTGTGAACCTGGGCAAGTCACCAAAACTCACTGAGGGGGAGCAATTATCATTATGATCTCATATGCACTGGATCCAGCACTTGGCAGTTTCCAAAGTGGGCTCCCGTCCATAAATTGCATCTGACCAATAACCTGTTCCAGAAACTGAGACGGGATTCTGGGAAACATACAGTAGCAATTTAATATTATTTACTTCCACAAAACTATACCCTAAAATTTGAAGCTAGAGACATCAGTCCTAATTTCTAGGATGTCAGCAAAACAAACTGTTACTAGCTAATGACTTTTGAGAAAACAAAGCTTTCGGATTCAAGTCCTTTAATTTCGATATGCTAAGTGAGAGCAATGGCCTATAGCAAGGAGAACACTGCATCTGGGCCTCTACTGCAATGCCTCCCTTTCACAAGTAACAAATCCATTTCCGAAACACCTAGCAAAGACGACAGGTGTATACAACCTTATATTTTAATTTACAACTAAGCTGGAGCGAGCTACTCGAGGCTCACACAGTCAGTTCTGGCAGGTGGTACATTGTGTAGAACGATGCCCGAAGGAAACGGAACAAGGATTTACAGATCCCCTCTGCTACCAATGAATGTTACAACTTTAGACAAGTCATTCCCCCTTCTTTGACCTCAATTTCCTTATCTGTGACCGGAAAGGGTTGGGTTGATTTATGATTGCTTTTGTAACACAGTGTTTCTTTGTTCTTTTTCTGGAATGTCTGTGTGTAAGGCGTTTGGTGTAACAATTACGTGGACCAGGCTTCTCTGTAGAAAGAAAATTCTTCAGCACAACAGGCCTGCCATGGGCAGTCCCTCGTGTGTATGAGAAATGGGAGGAGAGTAATGTGAAGGGGATACTTAATTTCTCTTGGGGTTAAAAAAAAAGCGCGCACACACACACACACACACACATATACTCGGAGCTAGGGTGAGTGTTTTCCAGTTAAACGAAGATGGAAAAACAGCACCATTTTCCATCAGCATGAGAAGTTAGCAGTCTTCGTGCCAAACAGCAGCAGAGAACTCAGGTTGTTATATTAAAAGCACACTCTTGTATGCTGCTCCAAAACAAAAGCATTACAGGTTTTCTGAGCTCAACTGTTACACTGCCTTGAAAAGTTTTAAAAAATTGAACAAAAAATCGTGAAGGACTAAGTAGATAAATCAGGTCTATCCAGAGGCCACTGCATTCTTAAAACGACCACTAGGTGGTACACTCACCGCAATATTTACGGCGAGTGGCCAGCACCAGTTCCCCAGGAGGGAAAATATAAAGACCTAGATCATGAAACATAATTTGAAGGGTCATTATTCCTTTTGTGCTATGTTAAATTACCTAAAATTATTTAGAAATGTGATACTGAGTTGTTACCCATTAACAAACGTAATGCTTTCATCCAAATTACACTTCTTGGTTCTTAATGACATGAGTTCCATTTACCAACACATTTTTTAGCCCGGATGTTTCTACTGTCAGGTAAGTTTGGTACCATACTTACTTATCCAAGACCTGTGGATCTTCAGGGCTCTTATTCTCATATTCCAAAAGTTCCAGAAAGCTCTGCATATACCTAAAAAAGAGGAGTTACTCTGTTAATTGCCTACCCAGCTTCCATTCCTCCTTTCCTTCTTCCTAAGAGTAGCCTAAAACTTCACTCAGGTATTCACCTAACCCCCCGGTGAACCCCCCCGCACTGCAGCCCAAGGGCTGCAGGGGAAGCAGACGCCATGCAAAGCTCCTGGGTGGCCTGACTTTTCTCCGGGTAATGGTATTTTTTTTGTCACTGACTACTAACTAGCCCAACAGTCGAGGCCTAGGCCTGGCATTGCATTGCATTGCATTCCCCTGAACAAAGAGACTGGCTCAGGAATGGGCACACCGCCCCAATTCAAGCCAGTAAAATAAGAGGAAGCCTCAGTGGGGGTCTTTGGAAGAGAAAGAAATTAACTTGCTCTGCTTCTTGCACAGTGGGCTACGTGGACTTTGTAAACCCTGGAAATGTTGCGGCCATTCTGCCGCCGGGAGCAAACACAGCCTGAAAATAAAGCCGACACCATGGAAAGCAGGGTCTCCGTAATCTCATGAATCTCTAAATCGAACCAACACGAAAAGTTCATCCTATGGCAACACGAGCCAATGTATGGTTTCGTTGGATTGTCTGCTACTCACAAACATACTCTAGCCCATACACCAAATCCATAGTTGGATTAGCCAAGACAAGCATATGAATTGTAAGGAACACGTGTGTGACGCTAACATGCATGCTAAGAACTCAGAAACTACAAATAAATGTTCCTTCTCAAAGTTAAACTAATCTTATCAACACTGCAAAGGAGGAGAAGGAATGCCTCTCAGGTCCTCAGAAACCGCTTCTAGATTAAAAATAGCTACGTATCAATCAGAGCCTGTATAGGAAATAATGAGTCCAAAATAACTCTCTGGAGAACACAGAAAAATGGGATCGAGAGAGGCACACTACTGACGCAGCTCCACGGCAGGTAGAACCTGCCGGGTCTGGAGGGGACTCAGAGATACCCGTTACTCAGGGGTGCGTCATCTCTGCTTTGGATCTGAACATGCCCGGAAAGAATTAGTCCTTAACAGAATTATTTCTAACAATTAATTATGACTAATCCTACTAGCCAGGCTTTGGAGGGAAGATGAGGGTACTCCAGTAACAAAAAATGACTGTGAAGCATATAAATGCATAAGCAGGAATGATGTTTTAGTCGTCAGCCTCACTTGGGCTTTGTAACGATGCGTGACAATAAAGTATGTTCATCTCTGGGTATACTGTTTAAAAGCCTCCGGGCAAATCAGGCTATGGATTGGGCACTGCTGAAATCATCAGGTCAGACCTCCCACAGAGGGCAAAGTCAGCCAGAGGCAACAAGGCCCTCTAAACTGTCACACACCAGCAGAATGCTGGGAAGGTGACCCCTCCTTTCCAAAAGGGGTAGTTCACTTAAAGACCTAAGTCATGAGTGGAGAGGAGCCAAGGACGCTGCCCAGCTTCCCAGCCTGAAAGTCCAGTGAACAAGGAGAACATACTCTAGCTGAGGTGGGCTTCACGGCCTGTTATGAGTAAGAGTCACTTTTTAAGATTTTATTTATTTATTTGACAGAGAGAAATCACAAGTAGGCGGCGGGGGGGGGGAGCAGGCTCCCCGATGAGCAGAGAGCCCAATGCGTGACTCGATCCCAGGACCCCGAGATCATGACCTGAGCTGAACGCAGAGGCTTTAACCCACTGAGCCACCCAGGCGCCCCGTAAGAGTCACTTTCAAGAGGAAAAGGAAATGACAGCTAAGTACAATGTGTGACCCTAACTGGACTCCTACATTGGGGAGGCAGGGATTGCTGGGGAAAAAAAAAAGAGCACTACTGGGGTGCCTGGGTGGCTCAGCAGGTTAAGCATCTGCCTTTGGCTCAGGTCACGATCCCAGGGTCCTGGGATCAAGCCCCACATCCAGCTCCCCACTCAGCAGGGAGTCTGCCTCTCCCTCTCCCCACTGCCCCACCTCGTGCTCTCTCTCAAATAAATAAATAAAATCTCCTTAAAAAAAAAAGAGCACTGGGGCACCTGGGTGGCTCAGTGGGTTAAAGCCTCTGCCTTCAGCTCAGATCATGATCTCAGGGTCCTGGGATTGAGCCCCGCATTGGGCTCTCTGCTCAGCGGGGAGCCTGCTTCCCCTTCTCTCTCTGCCTTCCTCTCTGCCTACTTGTGATCTCTGTCTGTCAAATAAATAAAATCTTTTAAAAAAAGAGCACTATTAGGACAATTAATGAAATGAGAAAAAGTTCTCCCACATTAGAAAATATTACTGGATAAATGTTAAATTTCCAAATTTGATAATCATACTGTATTTTTCTAAGAGCTGTTCTAAGGAGATACATACCAAAGTCGTTAGGGGTACAGGGGCATGTCCACCATTAACCCAAATGGTTTAGGAAAAAAAATGTGTATCATATATGTATGTGAGTACCACATGTTTGATATACCCTAAGCGTACACACACCCAGAGAGAGAGAATATGAATGAGAACAACAGGACAAATGTTAGCTGAATGTTAACAGGTAGTGAATTTGAGTGAAGGCATATGGCAATTCTCACTACTAGTCTCGCACATCTTTCTGTTATATAGGAAATTATTTCAAAATTGAATTTAAAAAAAAAAGGAAGAAGTGACAGGCATATGTTTAAGTAGGCTACAGACGAGAAATGTGAGACAAAAAAGAGCTGACCCCATCATCTGAGTCTATGTTTTGCCAGCAAATTCACTTCGAAGCTTCAAAGTAACTTTTACGTAAGCAACAGATATAGGACTATCAGTCACTGCCACCAGGTCAGTCAACCTCCAAGCCCCACCACAATGACCCCAAGAGTGAGTATACACTTTCTGCTGGAAAATTTCTGATGATGCTCTTGAAGCAATAAAGAAATCTCACGTAAACAAGCACTTGCTGCTCCTGCTGGAACAAAGTATGCATGGGGGTGGACAGCAAGGGATGGTGACAGCGGAGTACCAAAGTCCCAACCCCTCCACCCAGGAGGGGGGGGTGGGCAGCCGCTCTCTGACCTCCCTCCCCTGGACCCCCAGGCCCCTAAGCCTGCCACAGGGAGGAGTTGCGGCTTATCTGGGACTGGGTGCCTGATCGCCCAGGCCAGCCCATCTACTGTTTCTCAGACAATTCATGCTTCACCCTAAGCACGGATTCAATTACTATTACTGAGGAATAACTGTTGAATGTCCATTCCCTTTGGACAGCCCAGCTGCCATTAACCCTTTAAAAAGCCAACTAATTAAAGCTCCATTCTCCTTCAATCTGTCCACATCGTTCCCTTCCCCTAAAATGTTCTCCCTGTTCCTATCCACTCCATCCATACGGCCAGGGACAGCGCAAAGCCCAAAGCCGCGGGGGCCCTTTCTCCCCGCTCGGCTGCATGCCCACAGCACTTCCTCTCTGCACTGGCTCGGGGGTGCTGTTTGCCTCTGGCCTCTCAAACTCCTCCAGCTTTCTCCACCGTGACTTCTGCTTGCTTCTATAATACACAGGAGACAAGCAAGTGTTTCTCGAGTATGCACTCACCGACCTCACCCTACTTACCTAGGGGGTAGTCTGGTCACAAATTCGACTTCCTCAATTAAATAACACACGCTTGCACCATCAGAGCTGTACCTGATCGAACTTTATGTCATTCTCTGTTGAGATTTTTTTTTAAATTTTTCATTAAGGCAAATGAAGCACATTAGGCACTGGTATTTTTACAATCGGAGGTTCCCCTTTAAATGACATAATTTTCTCTAACAGAAATACAGCTGCCAAGAAACTCCTTCAACAGGAAAACAGAAGGAGCAAGGCTGACACTCGATCAAAAGTAGCAACATCCCCTTATCCAACGGACTGCAGACCGGTTTGCGTGGGGCACTGTGTTCCTATTCCTTTACATTTTTCTCTACTTTCTAATTTTTGTTTCAGTGAGCAATTACATTTATAACCAGAAAAATAAATAAAATCTGCAAAGTCAAGAAAGCTGTCTCACACAGTTTAGAAGTCTTTTCATTAAGACAATTTGAAATTGTCAGTTTAAAAAAAAAAAACAAACTTTCAATTGCTTGGAAAATTGCAGCTATCCCAAATGACTCATCCCCACACATGCGGTTCACGTACTTTTAGGGAAAACGGGCTCCATGCCAGGTGCTCAGAGCATTATGGGAAGACCCATGTAAAGCCACATTATTTACTTACCAACTCTGAACCAACCCCACCGAAGGGCGGTTAAGCAAGTTATCCGGCAGAAGATTAACTTCTCTCATCGTGTTGGCCAGTCTTACGGGAAGCTCCTTCCGTAGAAACATATATGAAGTTTTCTCACAAGCATTATCTCTCCCTATTAAGAGACAATAAATGTTCCATGATTTTATAATCTAACAGATGTAATAATAAAGTGCTCTCATGATAGCATGGTTACTGGTTAGGAGGGGAAAAAAAAGGAACAATCCTGCAGTCTCTAAATTTTTATCCTCTGAAATTGCAAGTTTAAGAAAATAATTTAATTAGAATAGAAAAAAGAACATTTTTTTTTCTAAGAGGCAACCTTGAAAGCAGTTTGGTTTTTCTTTTTCTTAACACAAATATATTTCTACTGTTGCCGGTGGTGATATAAAAATGACCTGGAATATAATCTGAATTTGTTTTCAAATAAACACTGTAGGAAAACTGCCAAGTACAAAAAGTAGGAGAACATGCAAATCCACTCCTGTTCACAGGGGTTTCCAGAAGGCAACAGGCCCATTCATTCCACATATATTCACCTCCTGTGCATCAACTGTTTCCTAAGGCGTTCTTCAAATGTGTTTCTCCAGGAATCAGAGCTTTGTCACTCTGGGAAGCAGCCACTGACCTGCTCTGATTGACTCAAGATGTGCCAGAGAAACCCATTCACAGGTGCACTCAGAAGCCGAGTGATCTACTCTGACATGTCCAAAAAGGTAAGACCCAGCGTTGACCATAAAGACAGAGGTCACGGAGTTGACTGGTTGCCCTG
This sequence comes from Enhydra lutris kenyoni, assembly GCF_002288905.1. Taxonomy (NCBI): domain Eukaryota; kingdom Metazoa; phylum Chordata; class Mammalia; order Carnivora; family Mustelidae; genus Enhydra; species Enhydra lutris. The sequence goes on along the minus strand of NW_019154107.1, from coordinate 6,226,384 downwards.
AGCTGGTTGTGTCTAAAACTTCTGTAAGTAGGACAGAGGGAGAGAAAAGGGACATAGCCACCTGAAGGAGGAAACCCAAGCCCCTTCCCCAGCTGCTTTGACCAGAGTAGCATGACCTTAGAGTCCTGCTGTAAACCTGATGATGGCTGGGGGATGGGGGACATGAGAGAAAAGCATGGGTTTTGGGGACAGAAATGTGCTTCAGCCCCAACTCCTCCAATTTGGGGGTAAGAAACCTTTGGTAAGCTTCTTAACTGCTCTAAATTGCAACTGCCTTAACCTAAAAAAAAGGGGATGAAATTTCAGTTTTTGTAAAAACTAAGTGGGATAACATGTGCGGAGCCTGGCACGAAGCAGGCAGTCAATAAACATCCATGGGTCCGCCCCAACTCCCTCAGACGCCACAGGCCTTCCTTTTTTTTTTTTTTTTTAAAGATTTTATTTGTTTATTTGACAGAGAGAGATCACAAGTAGGCAGAGAGGCAGATAGAGAGAGAGGAGGAAGCAGGTTCCCCGCTGAGCAGAGAGCCCAATGCGGGGCTCGATCCCAGGACCCTGAGATCATGACCTGAGCCGAAGGCAGCGGCTTAACCCACTGAGCCACCCAGGCGCCCCCGCCACAGGCCTTCCTGATGCTCTGTGCTGCCAGGAAGCTGTTTGGAGATGGGCAACCTTGGGGCCAGGCCCCGAGACAAACAAGCAAGGCTCAGGGAACACTTTCTCCTCCAAACTCTCCTCAGTCTTCCAAATGTGATATAGGCCACAAACCAGAGATCCAGAAGTAAATCTAATTTGCCAACACTTGCAGCCAAGTTCTGGTTTATTCCTTTCCTCTCCCCCACTGAATAAGACTAGAAATAAAAGAACCCACTCATGAAAGTCATCTGCAGAACCTTTCTTTCCCCCACTGACTCCTGATCCCTCCGTTTAAAAAAAAAAAAAAAAGCTAGAGGGGCGCTTGGGTGGCTCAGTGGGTTAAGCATCTGCCTTTGGGTCAGGTCATGATCTTAGGGTCCTGGGATCGAGCCCCACTTCAGGCTCTCTGCTCAGCAGGGAGCCTGCTTCCCCCTCTGTCTGCCTGCTGCTCTGCCTACTTGTGATACCTCTCTGTCAAATAGATAAATAAAATCCTAAAAAAAAAAGCTAGAATAAAAGATCAGTCTTCAACAATCTAGCCGTTACTTCCCTCATTCTAGATGAATATACTTAAGGCCTTCAGGGAGTCTTTAACTCATCAAAGATTCTGTTCTCTACTTTTCCCCTGAGTGAGGAGGAAGGGGTATGATATCCCAGCAATGACCTTCCATCATCTATTCTGAACACATTTATTTGGCTTCAGATGATTAACATTTAAAAGGGCTCTGGCTACTTTGCTTTAGATAATATGTATTATTCCTAAAATGTTCTGTATGATTCCCAGAGACGTATCATCTTAAATGCACTAAAAGTGCTGACAATTAAACCACAGTGAATCGTAGCACAAAACGAAGGACCTGTTATTATCTAAAGTAAAATGTACATCTAACTGTTCACATACCGGGACAAATGCTTCGCATCCTGGTTAAATAGAAAGGGCCCCTTGCTTTCTAAACATAGAAGTGTCACCATTCTCCTTGCAGGAGAAGGAAGTGAGGGAATGCGGGAAGAAAGGAAGGGGCCCGTGGGGGCTGGACTGGAACCACGAGTAGCGGTACGAACTCAGGAGTTGAAAAAAACTGAGTTTTTTGGACATTAAAGTTTACACATTTCAACTGCCATATCCACAGGGTAGTAGGAGCGGCAAACTGGAAGCCTAGTGTTGGGGGGAAGGGGAGGATGGGAAGAAGTAGGAGTTGGCTGGCAGGTGGCACGGGGCCATCAGGGCATGTCCGTGGTGAAAACGCACGGGGTTCGAGGGTTTCAGAATGTCAAGGTTTTCCGACTTTCAGAAGGTAAAAGGAGTATGTACATCTACTGTCTATTACACAGACATGACAGAGCCGCGGTGAAATCTGGGAACATTTACAGCAAGCAGAAAAGAGACCATGGGTTGAAGTAAGTTCGGGTCGTGTTTTGCCACCAAAGGTATGAAAAAAAACCACTGCAAGTTTTAGAGCTTCGTGAACTTCAGAATTCGGATAAAAGACAGGAGACCTCCGGACCAATATTATTAGGCCAAGATCACGTGCCAGAGTTAGACTTGGGTTTAGAATCCGGACTTGAACCTCCCAAGCGTCATGGACACAGCAAGTGTCCTTATACTTGTAAGCCGTGGTGTAACCCTCTGCAGGACCGGTGCCTACCTCGCAGAGGTGTGGTAAGGCTTAGAAAGCGCTTCAGAGTTAACACTGACAACTTCTTAAAATTTAGAAGAGGGAGCTCATTAAAGAGGCAGCACTAATGATCTCAAACGATGATAAAGCAGAACAGCCAGAGGCCGTGGGGCACCAGATCCAAGAACCTGACGCTTGCTGGGCCCCAGAGCTCTGGTACATTCTGGTCGAGTGCGGTTGCCTCTGCTCCTTTGAGGATTCCACATAATTAAAAAGGGATTAAAAAAGATTAAAGTATGTTGTGTCCCTATCATCCACTTTTATTTATTTTTAAAATAAAAGGCCTTGATGCATACATTGGTCACAATTGCACTAACTAGAAAATTCAACGACTAGGGATGGTCTAAGCTCACCAAATACCAGGAGGCATTGATGCTGGCCGTCTCCGATTATCGGCTTGTTAGGAACGAGCTGACAAAGAACCTTGTTTTGTCTCTGGATCCCTCATAGCACCAATGAGAGTACCCGACCTATGGTAATTTCTCAGTGATTTACTGGGAAGATAGAGAACACTTCCAGAAGTTTTTTTTAAAAAGAGTATCTGAAAAATCTCAGGTTTTGCCTCCTACATTCTCACTTAGCTTTAGAGCTGAATTTGTTGTACTCAGATACCTTAATTACACCTCAGTTTAAACAAGGGGGTAAGCCTTTTTGAGTTAATTAGCGAACCTAAAAATAAATATGAAAGACCCAAGTTTTTTTTAAACCTTTCTGTGGTTTTCATGGAAATTGAAAGTATTTTATCCTATATACTAATGCTGGATACTCAGTTTAAATCAAGGGGTTCCAACAATCTTCTTTGGGATTTTGTTTACTCAACTTTTAAAAAAAAAGCCTTTTGGTTTTAATTGAATGTCCTCTAAAAGGCTTCAGGTTTTATAAGTCTTCTGGCAGACTGAGTATTTTCCAGTGATTCTTTCCAGTTATTCATCTTCATTTTTTCCCCACTTACTTGGCTTCTCTACATTCCTTAATTTTAATTTTCTGTTTTTATTCTGCATTTCTCTGTATGCTTCACCTTATTCAGTTTTACCAGTTACATTTTTCCCCAGCATCAGTTCAGAGGATGGTGAAGGAGGGGGTGAAGGGCAGGGAACATTTTGACTTGGTGAATGCAAAGAAGTCACTGGTTTAACGACATTCGTTCATATTTCTTCAGGTTTTCATGCTCATGTGATGACCCTTCAATTCTCTTCTGTTCTCTGTTTTTCTTTTTTTTTTTTAAGATGTATTTATTTATCTCAGTGGGGGCAGAGCTAGAGGTACTGAAACTCTGAAGCCGACTCCATGCCCAGCACAGAGTCAGACACAAGGCTCGATTCTAGAACCCTGGGATCATGACCTGAGCCGAAACCAAGAGTCAGACACTCAACTGACTGTGCCACCCAGGCGCCCCATTCTGTCCTCGGTTTCTCATACTTTGCCCTTTCACTGAGAAGCTGGAGACAATTACTACATTTGCAAAAGGTATGATCTGCTTTGTGTAGAGAAGTTCCAAATGACTTTCCATTCACCCAGACATAGGATGAGTAGACAGAGAAACACAAACGACTTTCAAGCAAATGCAGGGAGCCGTCTCAGTGACAGTTATGGTCAGAAAGGAACGTCTGACCAGCCTTCTGAGAGCAAGAGTTCAGACTTACTCTATATACCTGGTTTCCCTAGTGGCCTGTATGTCTGGTAAATTTTTAATCCTCTTTCTGATTCCTTTACAGGATGCAGAATATTTCTGCAGTTGATCAAATGACCTGATAATATATCTTAAAATTAAAGCAGAGGGTTGAGTACATGCCCCCCAAAATGGAGAGTCCCCTGTCTGAATTACTCGAGGGCTCTTTCTGTCCACATTTTTCAGTTTTAACACTTGGTGGAGGATGGTTTGGAAGAGGCAGTAAGGGAACCAGGGAGTGAAAAAAGGAGAGCAAGGAAAGAAAAAAAACTTACAGCAAGACCTCAAAGACCAACAGAATGATCAGCTCATTCTAGTTATGCTGGGTTTTTTTCCCTAAATACTGACAACTAAATATTTGCATCTGCAATGTATTTCGACTATTAACCATGCTAAAACGGGTAAAATATAAGTGAGAAAATACTTTAGGGACAACTCTGACTTTTCTCCAGTTACATCTTTTATAAGATTGCGATCTTTTGAAAACACTGAATTTTAGGATCCTAGGTAATTAATTTTTGGACTTACCAGGGCTAAGCAAAGATTAATTGAATTGTCTTTCAAAAGAGCTTTGCATACTTTAAAAGTGTTTACTCTGTGTCTAGTAATACTACTTCACTGCTTGAGAAGTTTCAGTTTTTCTTTATTGGGAAAAACTTATTCCTGAATATAAATAGAGATCAACAGAGGTAACTTGGGGTTCTACCAAACTTGAGGCTGCCTCCACTCTAGGCCAGACTGTTTTGGTTATTATTTCTAATGGTGAGCCAGAAACTTCAGAACCAAAGAGCCAAAGACCGCAGATTTCACACACACTTCATCCCCTATCAAATTCAATACCCCAACAACATCCAGGCATCACACTACTTCTTTCAGTCCAATGTCTATTTTGCTAACATAACCGACACTGTGGGTTAGAAATTCAGACAGGACACAGGAGGGATGGCTTGTCTGGGACCTCACCTGGAAAACACTAAGGCTAGGCCTGGAGGGGGGGTGGGCAGTGACTAGACAGTCCGGAACTGGAAGCTTCAGAAGGCTTCTCATTCACAAGCCTGAACCTCGGGCCAGTTACCTGCCAGCCAGGCTCGCCTACCAGAGCACTAACTGGCGGCCTCTCCATAAGCTTCCACACAGCATGGCCGCCTTGGGTTAGCCGGACTCTTGCCTGGGTTTGGTTAACAAGGTGACTCTGCATGGCCTTTTACGACTCGGGCTCAGTAAGTCACACAGCTAGACACAAAAGCCTGTCCAGACTCCAGGGGACAGACTCCCCCTCCTCTTGAGCAAGGGCTGGCAAGGGCACATGGTAGAAAAGCATCATCGTGGCCAACTTTACAAAGTGCGACCTGCCCTAAGATGTTCGGGAGGAGGTGGAGATGATTTATTTCTTGAGTTACATTTTAAAGCACTCTTTCATTGCCTGAACTTGTTTCTTCTGGGGTCACGTGGGGGGGCATTTATTTATCTTACTCTCTCTTCCTCACTGTGGGCTTCCCTCAGACATCTGGTGGTCTACACTTGTTCAGTAATGCTTCAGTGAAGCAGCCTTCAAAGACCAACTAAGTGAGGACCCCAAATATCTGGTTACTTAGGGCTTTTTGGTGGGGTCCCACCACCACAGCAGGATCCCTAATCCTCCTTGAGTAGTTCACTTAGTGTCAGTAGAGAAGAGCCTCCTTTTGCCCTTTACTTGACCTACAGATAACAGCCTGCCTACTCATGTTCCTATGGCGAGGGTGCAGGGTAACCCTACGGTTTGCAGACTTCTGGGGCATTCTGTGGTTTTCAGCCAGCCAGCCGTACCTGTCACCCCCACCTCTATCTGTGGGACCCTCCTGGGCTCTGCTGCATCTAGCTCAGCAGCCTGCTCGGCCACAGTATCTTTGGAGTATGTTCTAGACCTGAGCTGTCCAATACTGAAGGCAAGAGCCATGAGGGGAGATTTGAATGTTCAGATATCAATGAGAAATTCCCCAAGTGTGGTAAGCATATCATGGTGATAAGCAGTCATCAGCAGAATACTCTTACACTTGGGATATGCATACTTACTATCTAGGTGTCGCGGTGACACCTACAGCTTACTCTCCAGTGGTTCAGCCAGAAAAGTGCGTGTAGAGAAAGGGGGAGGAAAGGAGACAGGAAGAGGGATGGATGGGGAGGGGAGAGATAAAAAGCAAATATGGCAAAGTAACTGCTGGATTTAGGTGCCAGACGTGGGTGCTGACTTTCTTATTCTTACAACTTTTCCTAAGGTCTAAAATTTTTTCAAATAAAGATATGGGAGGGACACTGTAAACAACCTAAATCTCATGACCCTGAGATCATGACCGAAGCCAAAACCAAGAGTCAGACGCTCAATGGACTGAGTCACCCAGGGGCCCCTTAAAAATTGTCTTTAAAAAAAAAAAAAAAAGGTCTTCCAATAACTAGAGCCATTTCATTTTTCTACAAAGAATATCAAAATCTCATACAGAATGTGCTACCATATGTAGTGGAGGTGGGAAGCTCATGGTCATGTAATGAATTCTGCTGTTCTTTTCTTTTTAAGGATTTTATTTATTCATTCAACAGAACAAGAGAGGGCGCCTGGCTGGCTCAGTCGGTTAAGCGTCTGCCTTCAGCTCAGGTCATGATCCCGGGGCTCCTGGGATCGAGCCGCGCATCAGGCTCCCTGCTCAGCGGATAGAGTCTGTTTCTCCCTCTTCCTCTATTGCTCCCCCTGTTTGGACTCTCTCTCAGTCAAATAAATAAATAAAATCTTACAAAAAAAGAACAACAACAACAAGAGAGAGCAAGCACGCAGGCGCAAGAGCACAAACGGGGCGGGGAAGGGGGTGGTAGAGAGGGAGAAGCAGGATCCCAGGGACATCAGGCTCCATCCCAGGACCCTGAGATCATGACCTAAGCTGAAGGCACATGCTTCTTAGCTGACTGAACCACACAGGTGCCCTGATTTTTGTTGTTCTTGTAGGAAAAAGGGACACAGGGTGATCATGATGGGGTTCTTAATTAAGGCAAGTGAGGGTTACTGGACCCTCCCCGTGGGGCCTCTACCTCTGTACTGAGGGAAAGTGAGTGAGTAACACCCACTGGTGCCCTGATCTTCTCTCTTTAGAATCCCATTTACTCTTTGAAGGTAGGTATGTGTCCATGAAGAGATTAGTGAGAAACCTGCCCTTCTGCATGCCCGGTGTGAACAGATTTCACTGTGAGGCCACAGTCTGTGTCCTCTGCCTGGGCAACCCCTCTGCCTCGCCCCCCACCCACTGAGTTCTATGTCCTGTGGGTCCCAGAATGCCTCAGACACTGCAGAGTCTACTAGCACAATATGCAACACACCGTAGGTATTTAATACATATTTCCTGATTAGAACTGAAAATCAAAATACTAAGTTTCCATATAAACTTACCGTAGCAAATACAATTCAGGGATGCAAGGTCGTATTGCTGGTAATGGTAAATTCCTCTTATAGATAGCCAGCTCTGTCCTGTATGTTTGGTCAAAGGTATCAAATCCTTCAAGTTAAGGGAGGAGGAGCCAAGGTAGGAAGGAAGGTGGTAACGAAGTGGTAGTAACTGTCAGTATAGTCTGTCAGGCCAGAGAGTCGGGGCGGGGGGCCGAGGGGAGGCGTGGGTGTGTTCAGAACTGACTATCACAAACACAGCTTCGACTTGCTAGAGTGTGTGAGTAACAACTGTAGCCAAAGCCAGCACAGAGACTCCTATCAGCCCAATTCCAGAAGGGGCTTTAGGATCTAGTCCTAACGGTGGACTGGTAAGTTACAGGATGCCTTGTTGTCTCGGAAGCAGGAACATTTAAGTAAAGGTCACCGTGTACTCATTTTCGAGGTGAACCAAAGCAAAATGTTAAGCTGACCGTTACAGCGAATGAAGAGGATCCGAGCGCCAGGAGCGCTCAAAAGCACTAATGAACTGAAAGCGCTGCATTTCTTGGAAAATGATCAGTTTTTAGAGCTGGGACCTTCAGCCAACAAACTTTAAGGTAATTAACGTTCAAGGTTAAGAGCTCCCTATGCAGCTTTTATTCTTAGCAGGAAGCTGACTTCATCCAGGAAATGCTGTGTCACTGGCTTCCCATAATAAAAGCAGAGCCAACATCTACCGAGCACTGACCATGTGCCACACACTGTGCTACACGTTCTCCATCTCACCGGGACGGCAAGCCTGGGATTAGACACTATCGCTTCCATTCTGTAGCTAAAGACACTGGGAGGGGGGGGGGTTGGGGGATTTGCCCGCCACGGGCTAGGGGGGGGGGGGGTGCGCACCAGAAATTAAGATTGGAGTACAAGTCCACACAGACTGCTGCTCGTATTCCCAGAGACGATAAGCAGGTGAACAAGGTGGGGTGGCCCTCAGAATAAGAACCATTTCAGTTTCAGTGCAAGTAAATGAAGCAGGTAACAGCCTGAGAGTTTGGTAAGACTAGAGGAGCGGTAGAGTACGCGACTTCCGGATCATCTAGCAGAACAAATTTAGACAAAACCTTCGCATTACTAAAAGAGACTATGCTCGCTGGAAATAAGTGCACTGGGGTAGTGGCATATTATGTTAAACGAAATGGTATACTTTGTTGAACTGAAAAAAGCGCAGGCTTAAAAGCTCCATCCCCTTGAGGGGCACCTGGGTGGCCCAGTCAGTTCTGCGCCTGACTCTTGATTTCAGCTCAGGTTGTGATCTCAGGGTTGTGAGATCGAGCCCCATGTCCAGCCCCATGCTAGGTGTGGAGTCTGCTAGAGATTTCTCTTTCTCCCTGTCCCTCTTCCCCTACGGCTCCCCCTCCCTTTCTAAAGAAAAAGAAAGAAAGAAAAACTCCATCTACTTGAATTTTAAGTGTGGTCTTGCCCCTAACTTTGCTTAGGCAGGATATTTAAATCATCTAAGCTTCGGCATCTCCATCCAGGAAATGCAAGTATCTACTGCACCTGGATGTGGGGAGAATTACAGCCACATCTGCCTGCTGTTGTGCTTGGCAGGGAATGGTACACAAATGTAAGTTCCCTTTGCCTCCTAGAGAGAATAATTTCTGGGTTACCCTGGAAAAGGTGGCAAAGGTGTCAAGTCAACAACCAGCCAATGATTCAGATAGGCTCTTCCCTACCTGGGACTTTGACTTTGCCACATACAAAACTGGGGAGGTTGGAGAGATGATCTCTAAACTCAAGCTCCCACTGGGTGAACCTGCGAGGGTTAGATTTTGGTATGTATCTCTATATAGTTATTTATCCTACACCAACCTTGCCTAATAATGTCAATTCTGGAACAAGTCTGGAGAGAGCACTGCTACAAGTAGGCAGCCAAGGGAAGGAGCCAAAAATCAAGAAAAATAGTACACACTTTTCTCTGTGTTCTTCTAATTGTGTTCTCCACCCAAAAAGCCTCCAAGGGCACTTTGGATGCAGGACAAGAGGGTAAACGTCACACATTCCCAGAAACCACCCCTATTACACAAACCTTCGAGGGAGAGGGAGAGACAGCAGGAAAGCATGCCACAAAGCCACAGGGTTCATAAATTTTGGCTAGCACATATAAATCTATGTATTTCCCCCTGCTTCTCATTTACCCATAAGTTTCCCAAAGGTAGTGACTATGCCTTGACAATTTCCCAAAGCTTCTCAATTTCCACTTCACCCCAAATCCAGCTATACAAGTAATGCTGATGGACTCCTAAACTACTTAAGGGTCAACCTTTAGCATCTCACACATGCCCTTCCCTGGTTCACAGCCCTTAGGCTTAAGGCAGAGTCTACTGGACCTAATGCAGTCGTTCTTTTTTTTTTTTTTTAAGATTTTATTTATTTATTTGACACACAGAGATCACAAGTAGGCAGAGAGGCAGGCAGAGAGAGGAAGAAGCAGGCTCCCCGCCGAGCAGAGAGCCCGATGCGGGGCTCGATCCCAGGACACTGGGATCATGACCTGAGCCGAAGGCAGAGGCCCTAACCCACTGAGCCACTCAGGCGCCCCAAGGCAGTCGTTCTTAACACATGACAATCACCTGGGTACCTCCAGCGTACCAACACTGCAGCCCCTGCCTCCAGAGAATGATTTAATGGGCCTCAATGGGGGCAGGTGTCACTAGTTTTAGGCATGCGTATGCGCATGAGTGTGCATGGTATGTGCACGGTGAGTGTGCACGCATGTGCACATACGCGCACGCATACACACACCCACCACCACCAAACGCCGCTCTAAATTATTCTCACCAGCAGCAGGACTAAAGACCACTGACTAATGTGATTCACAAAAAAATCCAACCAGCGAAAACAAATCAAAACCTCCTTTAGGCGGGGCGCCTGGGTGGCTCAGTGGGTTAAAGCCTCTGCCTTCAGCTCTGGTCATGATCTCAGGGTCCTGAGATCAAGCCCCGCATCGGGCTCTCAGCTCAGCGGGGAGCCTGCTTCCCCCCTCTCTCTGCCTGCCTCTCTGCCTACTTGTGATCTGTCAAATAAATAAATAAAATCTTAAAAAAAAAAAGCCTCTGCCTTTGGCTCAGGTCGTGATCCCGGAGTCCTAGGATCGAGCCCCACCTTGGACTCTCTGCTCCGCGGGTCGTCCTCTCTCTGCCTGCCTCTCCTCTCTGCCTACTTGTGATCTCTGTCAAATAAATAAATAAAATCTTTAAAACAAAAACAAAAAACCTCCTTAGGCTCTGACAGGGGATATCTACCCATCTATTTTTAGTCTCTATTTTCATGTTTGAGATTTGTTTCAGCCTCTTAGGAAACTGACCAAGAACGTCCTCAAAGTCTTAAGAGACTTTTCAGCATTACCAGCTCTCCTGTTTCTCCTTCTCTAGATGATCCTACATGGGAAAGATCAAGACTGCTGAACACATTCACGAAGTGGCTGCCCTTCAGGATGCCGTGACCCTTGACATGGGGCGACAGGGCACTTGGCGCTCCTTCCCCTGGGGTGTGTTTTGTTCCCACACTGCGCCCGATCCTTAGCTATTTCCTCACTACAGAGGGGGCAGTTAGATGAGCATGTCCTGGGTCCCCTGGCTCTACTGTACGTGTGGGTACTTTTCTTGCCTGCCCTGAACCTCGGTCTCCCCATTTGTATCACACACACTGGCGTGAGAAGTCTACGATACTGTATTTTACACCAGTGTTGGTAAGTACTCCGAAAATGCTAGCTGAATCTACTCGTTGTTTTTCAGTTTCCAAAGAGTCCATTTTAATTTCCTCCTTGAACAGCTTTACTGAAGTCAAGCCGAGGTTATAGAAGCAGGAATAGGAGAATGTAGGCCTGAGAGGCCATGGCAGAGAATCTGGGAAAAAGGCTAACCAAAGAAGTGGTCTTTCTCTATATAAAAGGCAGTTTCTAGAGATAGGGACACTCACTGTGATCAGGTAGCTGAAGGAATGATCAGAAAAAAAGTGCTCACTTGAGCTCATTACCTGACCAGTATAGAAAGAACACAATGCTGATTACCATTTTGCTTTCTATTTAACATGGGAAGCAGAGGAATTAACCAAATTTATACATGGAATTTCTGCTACCAAGTTTAAGGAAACATTGTACTTCACTAGAACAGAGCCAAGGAAAGGTTCAGATAAAACCTGGAATATGCTCTGGTCTGTGAAAACCTAACAATTTGTTGGGAAAAGATAGGTATGTTACCAATCTCAAAGGACCCTACTGTCTTCTGGCCAAGGAGACACTGGGGAATATTTAGCTTTCTGCTCCAGGAAAATGTTAGAGATACTTAGTAATTTATTCCCAACAGTGAAACTATTACATACTGACCTCCATGCCCTAATAAGAAAGCAAGCTCAACTGGTACAACTCAAATGATCCAGTGGAATCACATACCAAGTCTCAGAATGAAAATAAAATCACGACAGCTTGCGTGATGCTTCAGGAAATAATCTACAATTTGGTTAGAACCCCAACTATTCAATGAGAGGGAGTATAAATATAGACCTTTGTAAATGTAATAGTTTGCTGTGATTTTTGTGCCATTCATTATGACAGAAAGTATCATCTCTGCGAAGATGAGACACTGACCAGAACTAGGTTTCTCCTTGAGGGATATGAAGGATACCACCAGGGGTCTCCACCAAACCCAGCTCTGTCCCCAGGGGAAGTATGGAGGTAAACTGACTGGCCCACCCCCACAGAAGTGAAATGGGCTAGCTGAATGCTTCCGGGTTAGTTTCTATTAATGCGGGGCAAACCACCCACAGACCCCTTAGCACACTTTCCTGTAAGTTCACTAATTTACCAAGAATAGGTGGGCAAGAACAGCTAGAATTTCTAAAAATTTATGGTAATAAATAAGGAACTATTGTCACCAAATTTCAAGACAAATTATAAGGCAAAAGTTAACATATATTTAGTGAAAATCACTAAAGTTGTCTCACTGACTAGAATTCGCAAATAGAACTACTCTGTGAACTTAGCATGTGATAAAACAGAAACAACAAAGAAAGATTTGAGGTCTTAATAACTGTTGCTATGCAACTAGATAACAGAACAGAGCAAAAGTCAGTTAGCTACGAGAGTCCCATCAGAAAGGGCAAGGAATTCCAGAGGGGTTTAGGAACAATCTGCAAAATGCTACAGGTGCTAAATGTGACCATGATAAAAGCACTGTAAATGGCCGAGTACATAAAAACTCAGGCTGTGCTCTAAATAAGAAGGAAACCAACATTCAGCATGAACATACATAAACAAATGGGCAAAAGCTCCAAGGCTATCACAAAAAAAATGGATGGAAGAATTAATGGTGATATTCCTTCCAAATGCCTTTAATTGTATACTTGGATAATTCCTTTACCAAAAAAGAGAACACAGTTGCAAACGATATTTTGCACAGCACAACAGGTTACTATGCCAAAGTACTTGGCACTGTTAACAAGTGTCACACACTGGTGCAGGATGCTGGTGGTGAGGAAGGCTGTATTTGGGCAGGGGCTGTATGTGGGAGCTAGCTCCCTGTACTTCCTGCTCAATTTTGTGGTGAACCTAGAACTATTCAAAATAAAGTCTACCAATTAAAAAAACAGAACAAAACAGGGGCTGGCTCTCGAGCTACAGAGTTGGACTACTTATCTTCCACTATGGTATTCCTAAAACAAAAGTATGTGCCCAACTCTGACTTCAGTTTATCATGGAAGTCAAGTGCTTAAATGCCCATGTGACAGAAAGGAAAAGGAAAAGCAAAAGCAGTGATATTTTCTGATTCCATCCAGTAATAAATCCAAGGTTTCTCAAATCGTGCCAAGAGCCTAGCGAATTTCCTAAGCTCAGGTGGGAGGACACCACCCATCCGGAGGTCAGCAAGTGTGGCCAAGTCTCCCCTTCAAGACTACAGAACCCCACACAAAACTGCAAGATAGGCAAGCCAGAGCCACAGCTGAAGCACCCTGAGCCTGATGAACCAGATTACGTTGAAATCCAACCCTATCTGATCATGAAGGCCCCAAAGGGCCAATTCTGACTTTAAGCTTAAATACTGATCAAGATGCATGAAGTCAAGTTAGACATCTTTACCCTAACTGAAATCACTCTCTGGCCCTTTAATTCTCAATAGCAGGCTTCTGTCTCTCAATAGGTTAGTCTAATTCTTGCCAACTCCTCCCAGTAGAAAAACTCTCCTGCTTAGAGAAATGGTGTATCGTGTAAATATCTGTTAAGGTACAAGGTAAACATACTCGGGAACAAAATGCAATTGTTTTTCCTCTTTCCTAACATGATAATTAAAAAAAAATCTTTTCATCTCCTCTGGAAACAGAATCACTCTTCTCCCCAGTGGTAATCAGGCTTGGCGGAGAAAAATGACCTTAAAAATCAAGACTTTTCGGGGCGCCTGGGTGGCTCAGTGGGTTAAGCCGCTGCCTTCGGCTCGGGTCATGATCCCAGGTCCTGGGTTCGAGCCCCACATCGGGCTTTCTGCTCGGCAGGGAGCCTGCTTCCTCCTCTCTCTCTGCCTACTTGTGATTTCTCTCTGTCAAATAAATAAATAAAATCTTTAAAAAAAAAAAATCAAGACTTTTCGAAGAGCAGTCATTCGAAACCAAAGTCAACTTTTCAGTGGGTATTTCTATCTTAAAATACTTTCTAAAGGAAAATAGAAGGTGGCTGGGCCCTTAAACCTCAAGAACAGCAAAAATAAGGAAACTGTTGCCTTCTGATGGCTAAAGGCTCCTGGGTTCACAAGGAGTGTGATGGTGGTAGAAATCTTTTCTGTGAAAAAAGGGCAGAGTTGTCAGACAACCTGCCTTCTGGTGGTTTAATCTGGGAGATGCTATATTTAAATGCATGGACATTATGGAAATTTAAACTTATATAACAACTAAGGTGTGTAGCGTTTAATGACCTTTACAGGGAGCCAGGAATCACCCGTCACGGAGCGCCCACTCTGCAGACAGCAAACAGCTGAAGAAGCTGGGAGAGGTTCCAAAGCAGGGGCGAGCGCTGCCCTCTGGGAAGAGACAGTTTTGAATAAAATAAAATAAAGGGAGGGCGGGCGCAAACACCTTTAAAACCAGTGCAGCTGTGCAAAAGACAAGAGCAAAGGAACTGGGAAATAGAACAAATGGGAAGTAAGTGTGCAGGGAGGGAATCAAAGTGATGAGAGAAGGAATCAGAAGTGGCCAGAGACTGAAAGATAAAGAGCAGCTCCAAATGAAAATGTGAATCATTTCCTATCAAGTCATTCAAGATTCAGCAGGTTCTGACTTTAATTTACATCTCAACAGTCCAAGTTCTCCTTCCCTTATACCAAGAGAAGTTTTCATTCAACAACTACTTAATGGAAAGACAGAACTCAGATTTTTGCAAATATAACAAGGAGCTACCATTTCTTTTCCATTGACAACACAAACAATGACAATTTTATTTGCTCACCCATTCATGGTTGATAATTGTCTCTGTCTCTGGTCTATTGTTGGTAGTTTGACACACAAAAACAAACAGCTGAGTAAAGTCATTATTTCTTTAGGATTTCTTCCCTGTGTATTCATTTCCTTTCAAAACAATCCTGTGTTTTGGATTTGAGGAAGCCCATACACTTGAGCAGGATAAAGAGAAATAATCTGAGAAGAAATAAACTAAGAAATTTCAAGACAGAGCTTTTTACTTGTCTCCGTTTGTGCTGGTAGGATAGTTCCCTTGAGACAAAGTTTACGAAGAGCCACCATTAGCATGAACTGCCCTTTAATGAACAAAAATTAGTACAAAAATCCTGAGAGTGACAGGTTCACAAGGAAAAGACCATAAAAGTTATATTGAAAAATGAAGTAAATGTTTATTCTGTACATGGAAATGTGATACTTCTCTTACTCCTAGTAAGGAATTTATATATACTATCTGAAGCCTCGGTCCAATAGAAAAATAATGTGGGACACATGTAATTTGAAACTGCCTAGCAGCCACATTAACTCAAGAAGAAACAGGTGAAAGTTTTGACATTTCATTGAATCTAACATATCCAAAATATTATCATGTCTACAAAGAATCAATATAAAAATAGATTTCTCATATTAAGTCCTTGAAAGCCACTGTGCACAACTCAATTCAAAACCTAAATTTCTATCAGAAGTAACTGACCTATAATTAGATTTCATCAAATTTACAGTTAAGGGAGAGTCACATATCCAAACTGCTCTAAACACAGAAGTTTGCCGATCAATTGAATCAAGTATCAGCTTTAAATTTAAATCTAAATCAGTTCAGTTTCTCAGTCACACTAGCCACATTTCAAGGGCTAAAGAAGGTCAAGCGGCTAGTGGTGACCTTACTGGACAAAGAAGGCCTAAGATAATCACAGGAACCAAAAATTCAAACCTAATTGTTAAAAAAAAAACTATAATAAAACAAAGCAAATGAGATATGGAATACAGTAGAAAAATAAAGGCATTAAAAATAGAAAGCAAAAAAAAAAAAAAATAGAAAGCAAGAGAGGGGCGCCTGGGTGGCTCAGTAGGTTAAGCCTTTGCCTTCAGCTCAGGTCTCAGAGTCCTGGGACTGAGCCCCTTGTTGGGCTCTCTGCTTGGCAGGGAGCCTGCTTCCCCGCCCCTCCCCCCTGCCCCTCCTGCCTCTATGCCTACTTGTGATCTCTCTGTCAAATAAATAAAGATCTTTAAAAAAAATAGAAAGCAAGAGAAAATTATAGATGTCTATCACTATAGATGACAGATCTTTCATATCAACAAATACATGTATTGGTTAAACTTAGCCACACGAAAGAGAAAGTTTGATTCACAAAGCAAAACCGAACTTTACACTACATTTCAAGATGATAATTAAGGCAAAGTAATTCAGAAAGACTGAGGAAAAAAAAAACACAAAATAAAACAGCAATGCTCCACCAGAAAATCTAAACAAGAGGAAAATAAAGATGTAGATCTCAATGTCAAATAAGGTTGAATCCAGGCTAAAAAGCAATAATCCACCAAGAGGGCAGCACTCTGTATCGCTAAAGGGTACATCTCACAGTGAGGACATGACAGTTAAGAAAGTTTCAGCAGCCAACAGGTATGAAGGAAATACCGTCAGAGAGATACAGAGAAAGAGAATCCTATTAGGAGACTTGAACTTCTCTCAGGTCATGATGGGTCAAGTAGATTAAAAATAAAAGTAAAGGTGAAATAAAGCTTTGCTTGACCTTTAAAAAAAAATAAATAAATAAAAGTAAAGGTATAGGAAACAAATAGCATAATTAATATGGTGTATCTGGTATATCAAATTCTGTAACCTGAGACGAAAACATCATCTTCTTTTTGCTGCCCAAGGAACAGTCACAGGAAATGACCATTATATTGCGCTACAAAGTAAACATCTGCAAGTTAAAGAAATAGTCATCCAGATAACATTCTGGGATCACAATGCAACAAAACTAGACATAAAGAAAATTAAAATGCAGGATGTGCCTGCCCTGAAAATGTAAAAACTCCAACAACTCCTAGTTCACCGAAGAACTGAAGTCTGAAGATGCAGGAGAGCTGGGAGGAGCAAGGATCAGATGCTGACAGGTCAGCGGCTAAAGCCGTGAGGGGTAACTGTAACCTTGTGTACTCAAAGAGCACAGAGAAAAGAAACCAAGTGTCCGACTCAGAAGGAAAAGAATAACAAACGTGAGGAGACTGGGGAGGTCAGAGGGAATTAACAAAGTCAAAGTGGACATTGATGAACTAGAAAACAAAACTCATAAAACGAATAAAGGAATCCAATCATAAACTGCCGTATAATCTAATCAAGAGAGGGGAGGAGAGAACGAATACAAAAAAGAGGAAAAGCCACAGAGAAAATGAGGAGATTACTAACTCAGCTCTGCAAGTTGACTTAAAACCTCAATGACTAGGATAATTTTCTAAAGAAATATAACAAAATATACTCCAGAAGAAACAGAAAATCTATACAGCTCAATACCACAGAATACAGAAAGTTGTCAAACAGCAACAGTCCCCAAACACACCAGGTTTCAAAGGTACAGGGGGAGTCTACCAAATCTTTTTTGTAAAGACTTTATTATTTATTTATTTAAAATTTGTAAGGGGGAGGAGAGGGAGGGAGAAAATCTTAAGCAGGTTCCATGCCCAGGGCCACAGCCTGAGGTGGGGATCGATCTCAGGACCCTGGGACTGTGACTTGAGCCAAAAGCAAGAATCCGACTGTCAACCAACTGAGCCACCCAGGCACCCCACTACCAGACCTCTAAAGAACACAGTATTTGAAAGATAAACTGGTGGTAATACAGAAAAAAAGAAGTCTTCTGAAACAAGCAATGGCACCTGACAAGAAAATCTGAGAGACTGCACACAGACAAACAGCATGTGGACATCCAGACAATGAACCCAAGCGTTCAACACCTGATTCTTGCTAGTTCTTTAAGGGTCAAAAGTTTCCATAATAAAAAACCAAAATAGAAACTCATTTACTCAAGGAGAAAAAATTCTAACTAGGTAACACTTTTTACTTATCAGAAGTTTGCCAACAATTTGGTAAAAGCACAGGAAAACAGGCACTCTCGGAAACTTCTAGGGAGAGGATAAACAGGCAGCCTCTAGGGAAAGCAATCTGACAATGTTTATGAAAGTTTCAAATGCACATACCTCTGAGGGAGTAATCCCACATTCAGGAAAATGTCCGGTATATACAGTCATACAGACACAGAATGAGGCACATATGGGACAATTCATGCTAACACTGGTTGGCACGGCATAGACGAGAAACAACCTACTAGCTTTGGCTAATGAGTTATAGAACAGTCATATAAACAAACTCTCAGAAGCCCTAAACGAGGAAAAGGAAGTACTGTAAAGATATAGAAATCTCCCTAAGGTATAAATTTTTAAAAGCAAGGTATGGACAGAACTATAACAAGCTGCCATTTATACAAAAAAATGGGGAGGCTAGTGGACAAACATAGGAAGGTGACATTTCTATGTCCTTTGGCACTTTTTGAATTTGAAACCATGTAACTCCCATCTCAAACCAAAAAGAAAATCTCATTTTAAAAAAACCCCACCCTTTAGAATGAACTCCTAATCCAGTAGGAACACTTGTTACTCCTGCTACACTTGCTAACTGGGTGGAAGGCCTTACTTCAAGCAAAGATCGAGTTCAAGAAATTCTTATTATCTTAAAGGGCACAGTAAAATATGGCAAACATAGGTACTCTAGAGCAGAAGATCATCTAATTAGTGGTTTTCAATGCTGGTTATGCTTAAGAATAACCTGGGAATCTTCTAAAAATACCAGTGCCCTGCACCCCACCCCCAGACCATCTACATAAGTTTGGGGGATGGGACCCAGGCATGAAAACCACGGATATAAATGCTTTACAGCAGTGGTCTTCCACAAAGCCTGGTTTCCCCCCCCACCTCCCCCAGAGGACATGGGGCTGTCTGGGGACACTGGGTTGTCCCAGCTGGTGCCGTCTCGTAGGTACTGGCATCTAGTGGGTTGAGGCCGGTGATGCTGCCTTAGTAAACCTCCAACTGTGCTCAGAACACACCCCCAACCATGACCTGTCCCCAGATATCAAGAGTGTTGAGAATGAGAAACCCTTCTTTAAAATAAAATCACTGGGGCACCTGGGTGGCTCAGTGGGTTAAAGCCTCTGCCTTCCGTTCAGGTCATGATCCCAGGGTCCTGGGATCGAGCCCCGAGTCGGGCTCTCTGCTCAGCGGGGAGCCTGCTTCCCTTCCTCTCTCTGCCTACTTGTGTCTACTACTACTGTCTGTCCAATGGATAAATAAAATCTTTAAAAAATAATAATAAATAATAAAATCACTGCTTCTGAAGTAACAACCAGTTTTCATCCTCACTTAAATAGGAAGATAATCTCCTTATTTTACTAGTGTGGATAGATTAGTATAATAAAGCTATTTCAGTGGCCATAGAAACTACAATTTATTTGTTAACATTCTTATAAAGAATACCGAGACACCGAATTCCATGTACATGCTTTCTTTGGTCCCTGTCCAAAATATGGTCAGTCAAAAATTTATGTCCTGTTTGTAAGACAGTGAGGGAGAAAATCTGAAAGGTCACCAAGTGGCAGCCTAGAGGTCAATATGGTCCACATGTCCACTTTGTTTGAGCCTCAGGTCTTTTCAAATACACTGAATTGTAGCCGCTCACCTGCCCCTTCTGGAGCCAGCACATACCTTCTGCAGTCTGCCACGGTCCACACATAGCTGGCTTCACGTGGTCATCTGCTGCTCCCCAGCTGGTCCTTTAAGCATTGGAGGTGGCCTTCATCTGCCATTTTCAACAACCACGAAGGGGCATAATGCCTCTCACCTTAAAAATATCCCAACATCCATTCTAAATTCTCAAACTCCTACACTGCCTTCCACAAAAAAACTATCAAGAGCTAGAAGAACTAAAAGAAAGGTAGAAGTCGAGATGTGTGACAACACTCTTCTTCCAGTTGTTGTCATTAAACACAGGCTGCCCGCCACCTGTCTCTGGATATTACAAACTAGGCTTGTAGTTTCTAGCAAATTCCACTACAATTATATATAGCTCTTCTGTGTGCTTCCTTATAAGGGAAAAACTTCAATTATTAGGCTTCTTCCATTATCCTAGATTAGTATATCCCTCCACCTCTCCCAAAATAGGTCAGAAGCCTTTTATGGGAAATACCTATCAGGAGATTTGGTAATTTTTTTTTTCAGAAGTTCATCCCTTTTCCTTTGAAACTACAATCACACAGTTCAGGAGTTGTGTTTTAGAGATTACCTGATACAATCCACACGTTTTTTTTAATGAGGAAAATGAACCCCAGTGAGGTTCACTCAGCCAAGGCCACACTCTTGAGTTAGTGGCAGAGCAAAAATTAGAACACATTTCCAGATACTGGTCCCATGGGTTTTCCATGATAACACTATCTCCCACTGTGGTTTTCCCACTCAAGTAACATTCTTGCCAAGACACCTATTAACATGGGTAGATACTAGCTTGCTGTAGACCTAAATCAACTGAAATTTCGCCAAGCTAGCAGAGCTATTATGTCAATTTTGAGGGTGGAAGAAATTAGGAATTTCTGGATTCCTTTTGCTCCTTTTACTGTGAATTAACCTAAGTTGTTTAGGTCATGAAGCTGATACCTTCAGAGTCTTCTCTAAACCATAAACTGGAGATGGAAAACATGCTATTTACAGCAACGGTGACATTTTCTTTCTAAACCCTGAAGTCAGGAGTTGCTTCAAACCTCTAAAATGTCAAAAGTGGCCAGAGATGGTTAACTACTGAAAAGCTTCCAGGAGTGCAGTTTCAGATGCAAAGATCAACATCTCATTGAATTTTGACTCTCTTCATCAATCCCCAACAAAGCGGGTTCTTAAAATTTAATTTGGTCTCCACTGTAACCTAGTCCTCTCTTCCTATCCCCACTTTGTCAGTATAGGCAACATCACATTTTGCATCTCTGATCTTCCTGGAGTGTCCTACCTCCTCTGCATTTTTAGTTTTTATTCCTATCCGGATACCGTCCCTTTACATTTACATAAAATTCATTACAGGAAGGGACTCCCATTATGTTCCCTTGAGAGCTTAGAACATCTCTGCTGCTCCATTCGATTCCCCTTCAAGGATGCTCAACTCCACTCAGATATCTGGGTGCGCACTTGGCTTTCGTTGTCAGGTGGTTCACAACCAGCTCCCTCGCCTTCAGCAACTCTAAGTATTCGCTCCGTGGCTGAAAGGCGCCGCTCTGGGGAAACAGGATCCCGTGAGCAGAAGGTGGTGGAATCTATTTCCATGTCAGCTAGGCCTCTCCGGGAAGGGGAGGGCCGGGTCTTCCGCGCTCCCACCTCAATCCGGGTCAGCTGCCCATCAGCCCACTGGACCGGGAAGAAGGTGGTGGGACACAAAAGGGGAGGCGCGACTAAAGGTGCTGGCCCCGAGATCGCGGGTGTATGAGACCCTGCTCTGACGCTAGGAGCCCACGCGTCCTCTCCTCCCCAGCATCTAAAGCGTTTGTACTCCAGGCCTCTAACTGCTTTAACATTACACGAAAAGGACAACAGTTCGAGTCCTTCCGCTCCAGGCACACGGGAGCACCTTACGGCAAAAAAGGAACAAAATGCCACTGCGTAATTTATTCGACCTCAAGGTGTTTCTAAACAGCTCTTACCCAACAACAAAAGAATCTACAAATAAAAACATTAAAAAGCTACACCCACATTCCGCTACTAAGTTTTAAGGACGGTGAGGTCTGTGTCAAGTAGATTTGAAGCTACCGAAGCAGGTCTGGGGAGTCCCGCCCGGATGAGGGTCCTCGGACGCGGTTTCCGTGTTTCCAGGTAAAGCCCAGGCCGGTGTGCGGGTGCCAGGCCCTGCCCGCTCCGCTCCCCGAAATTCGAGTCCCCGGGAGAGTCCCCGGGCATCCTGGAGCCCCGCCTGCGGTTCCCACGGACTTTGCCCCGAGCTACGGAGACCCGCGGCGGCGGCCCCGGAAGGCAGCGGCCCCGCGTCCCGGGGCTGTGGGGACCGTACCGACCGCAGGGGCCCGCGGCCCCGCACTCACCGAAGTCTAGGAACTGCTTGATGGAGAGTGGCGATGGCGAGAAACGCGAGTAGCGTTCGATCTGCTTAGGCACCGGCTGCTTCAGCAGCCACCGGAAAAGCCGCATCCTCGTCGAGGCCGCGCACAGACCAGCCGAGACGCTCAGGCAGCCGCACGAGACGTTGCAGCCGAGCCACGCGGATCCCGCACGTCAGCCGAGCTCGCACCTCGGCCTCCGCCTCGGCCTTGGCGCCGCGGGTGCAGCCGCCGCAACAGCAGCAGCAGCTCCCGGGCCGCGGCCGGCCGCCCGCGGCTTCCCCAGGCCCCGCCTACGGGGGCGGAGCCGGTCGCCGCACGTACGCGGCGCACGGAGGGCGCGGGGGATACGGGGGGCGCGCGGGCGCACGCGCCGGCCGCTGATTCGCCGCCGCCGCTCTCGCTTTCTTTTGCTTGAGTTCGCCCAGATGCCGGCGCCTCCCTCCTCTGCTCCTGGGCCTGAGCCCCTCCCCGTAACTGCCGCAGCCCTGCGTACCGCTTCCCCACGCTAAGTCCTTCTCGGCCCGAAGGTAGCGAAGGTGCCGTCGGACCGCGAGGAGGTCCGAAGTGCACGCCCGGAATCCAGCCCTACGCCTTGTTTAAGGCGCCGCTCAACGGAGGCACCTCTTCCGGGAGGCCTTCCCTGGATGGGCTGGCTACGGCCCTTCACGATCTCATTACATCTTGATACTTTGGTTTTCACGTCCCTTTTACCACTTAACTATAGTGGCCGTTTCATGCGTGCCACCACACGACCACCTTGGGCAGAATCAAATGTGGTTATGTTTCACGCCTGCCTCCCACCCGCTGGACAGGCTTAATTGTCACGTCACTGTTGACTCTGTTACGTGGCCCACGGTACCGCCTCCACCCCCAGCCCACCTCCACCTTAAGCCCTCACCCTTTTGAACACCTTTGGGCAGGAATGTTAGGCCACTCGCTCTGTTTCGCAGCCCCACCATCTTCCCACCTGAGGCCACCATCTTTGGACAAGATTAAGTCATTGCCTCTGTTTCATGCCACCACAACCACCGTTGGACAGTATCAATTCTAACATCACTGACACTGGGTTTCAGGCCCCCTACCCCCATATTCCCTCTCACACCAAATGGCTGTTTCATACCACCACTACCATCGGAAAGGATCAGATTAAAGGTCATTGGCATTATCTTTCATATCCCCTCACTCACCATCACACCACCACCACCACCATAGGACAGCTCCCTGACTCTTTAATGCTTCACCAACCTCCAGCACCACAACATTTGGATAGGAGTCTATGCTTGCACTAGGTGTTGAGTATTTTTTTCTCTGCATACCAGTGACCTTGAACTCAGGGCTCAGTATATGAAATCATGATTTCCTAATGGGGGTGGATGAAGTACTGCTGACTTCAACCATTTTCACGAAAACTTGCTTTATTTTTGGCAACATATAAACATCAAGTAAAAGGAAAAGTGGAATGTTCTCTAAGGAAAGGTAAAAATGTAACTGGAGACCAATCTTGTGATCTGATTAGGCTGGTTTTCTCACTGAATAAAATTATCAGTGTGTAGCTATTGAACTTTTGTGCCTTTATTGGGTATTTGTGCACCCAATTCTTTGCTTACTAGTTGTATCTTTATTCTGAATTTAAAGAGAAGTAATACATACACTCAAATGCATCCAGGGGCGTGCCTACACTTCTAGATTTTCAAATACATCTTGGTCATCGTGGTGGTGGTATGATACATTACCACGTCCTCTCCATTCAAACCAAAACCTAAAAGAGATGTACTGACAACCTCTTTAGCTGGGTATTTTGCCAGCAGAGCTAAGCAATCCTGTTAGTGCAGATGGGCAGACAAAAAGAAGACCTGTAGCCTGTGATTCTTCCAGTGACTTTTGCAGGTGCGACTCGGATGTTAGAGTGTACTTGGTGACAGTGGTGGTAGTCAGGAAAAAGGAAGGTTCCCCCAACCTAAGCTGCTGGTCTGTCTGAGCCAGCACATCACTTGTTTCATTCCTTTCTCTGCCAGTGAACACAATCTGTGTATTCTATTGATTTGATCACGTCACCTGTCATGTGATTAGTTCTACTGATGCTTCTCCAAAAGGTGGCAAAGTCCTAGAAGTGGGACACAATACGAGAGAGTCTGGTGTGATGTAAATTGCACTGGTCCAGGGCTCAAAAGGCCCAGTCCTAAGCTCTGTTCTATCATTAACTGGCTGTGTGGTCTTAGACAAGTCACTTAGACTTTCTCTGTCCCAGTTACTTCGTATGTCGGATGGAGATACCTGATCACTCTCCCTGGCATCTGTGACAATCAAATGAAATCAATCCCATCTAATATAGACTTAAAATATTGTTCTACCTCTTTCATACAGCAATACACATTTTTAAGCTAATAGTCTCATGCAAACTGGCAAAATCCAGAGTTAAACCAGTGAGTTGATTTCAGTACTGCTTATAGCTGTAAGAGAAGGATCTTGAAAGAAATAGATCTTGATGAACTTTTTTCAATTCCTTGCACACACCAAAGTTTCCCCGGGCCCCCTCCCAGAGACTCTCAAAGCAAGATCCCTGGACCACCAGCAGGAACATCACCTGGGAACTTGCTAGAAATACAAACTCCGGGATTCCACCCCAGACCTACTGAATGAAAACCTGCGGGGGTGGGTCCCGGCCATCTGTGGTTTAACAAGCTTTGAGGGTTTTTAAAGACCTGGCCACAAATTCTTTGATATTCCTTCCTCCAAGAGATGGAGTTTAATTCTTCTTCCTTTGAGTGTGGGCTTGATTTAGTCCTCACTTCCAACAGAGGATGACCAGAAGTGGTAAGATCTCACTTCAAAGATTAGGTTATAAAACAACTTCACTCTTACAAATACCTGACCAGTACTCCTCAAACTATCAAGGCCATTAAAAACAAGAAACATCTGGGGTGCCTGGGTGGCTCAGTGGGTTAAAGCCTCTGCCTTCAGCTCAGGTCATGATCTCAGACTCCTGGGATCGAGCCCCACATCGGGCTCTCTGCTCAGCAAGCAGCCTGCTTCCTCCTCTCTCTCTGCCTGCCTCTCTGCCTACTTGTAATCTCTGTCTGTCAAATAAATAAATAAAATCTTAAAAAAAAAAACTTTAAAAACAAGGAACATCTGAGAAACCATGACAATCAAGAGGAGCCTATGGAGGCGTGACAACGTGCTATCCTGGATGGGATTCTGGAACCGATAAAAGGACACTAAATTAAAACTACAGAATTGGTTTTTTTTTAAGATTTTATTTATTTATGTGACACACAGGGAGAGTACAAGCAGGGGGAGCGGCACGCAGAGGCAGAGGGAGAGGGAGAAGCAGGCTTCCCGCTGAGCAGGGAGCCCGACGTGAGTTTCAATCCTGGGACCACAGATTCATGACCTGAACCAAAGGCAGCCGACTTAACCGACTGAGCCACCGAGGCACCCCAAAACTACAGGATTCTTAATAAAAGATAAACTTTGGACCAAATGTGTTTAATGATAATATATCAATGTTCACAAATTTAATAAATCTATCATATAAGGCAAGATATTAATAGTAGGGGAAATGGAGCATAGGGCATATGGGAACATTGTGTACTATCTTCTCAGTTTTGCTGTAAATCTGAAACTGTTGAAAAAAATAAAGCCAATTATAACACATAGTATTACCTATGGTCATCATGTTGTACATTATATCCCCAGAACTTATTTTAACTTATAAGTAGGATTTCTGAAAGTTGTTAAGAGTTGTTAAAAGTTTTTATTGAAAGGGGGAAGAATTGTAACTATGTGAGTTGATGGGTGTGAACTAAATATATTGTGGTAATCATCTGGCAATATATACATATACCAAAATCATTATGTTGTACACCTTAAACTTATACGATGTTATATGTCAATTATTTCTCAATAAAACAGGGGAGAAAGCAGTACCTTTTGGTTACAAGATGTAAAATGTAAAATTCAAAGATAACATATAAGATATTAAATAAAAATACTTTATAACCCTAGAATAACTCCTGAACATTTAAAGAACATGCATTATTAAAAAAATAATAATGTGAACATTAAAAAAACGACTTCCCTCTTGGGGTTTTTCTCTCTCTTCTTTCTTCTCTGCTGCAAGGCAGCCCTGTGGAAGCCCACGGGAGCGAGCCTGAAAGCAGATTCCTCCTCAGGCACCTGGACTGTAACCTTGTGACAGGCTCTGAGCCACTACCAGTCAGCTACGTGGCTCCTGGACTTCTGACCCACAGAAACTCTCATGGTTTGGTATAATAAATGTTCATTGTTTCCAGCTATTCTGTTTTTGGATACTTTGTCATGCAGTAATAGTCGACTCCTCCGCATGCTTCAAGGGTGACTCTGACTCACATTCAAGTGCGAGAACTGCCGTCCTACCCTGTGCACTCTCACCCAGCTCCCTGTTCCAGAAGATCTCCACAGCCACATCACTTCGAAAACAAGGGAGGCCTTCCCTGACCAGGAAGGCAATTTGTTCCCCTTGCTATATACTGTTTCTTGATTCTGTGAACTTCTCGCTGTAACACTCAAAACTGTTCGAATTTCGTAAAGGTCTCTCTTCCGCCCTAGACACAATACCTGTGATGGCTGAGCCCAAGTCTAGCCTCTCTGCTGCTCCGCTGCCCTGTCCGGCATCAGTACCACTCACTAGGTCCACAACAGATAATCTTTATAGAAAAGAAAACCAGGAATAGGAACAATAAAACTACCCCAAATCACATTCCTTCCTGTCAGCTCCCAGTGAGGAACAAAGGCAAGGGTAGTATTCTGAGTAATTTGAGCAATAATGGGCATTTTATTGAATCATAATTTGATAAAGCCTAAAGCCCAAGTGAAGTAGAATAGATGAGGGGAAAAAATAAACCCTGATTGTCTCATCAATCACTAGCAGGTGGGTCTTGTTAGAAAACACCTCCACCGGCATTTGACTTGGCTATGAATTCCTGGTCTCCTTGTGTTTCCCTCCTCCTTTCTTTACTTCAACTGACATATTTTTAGAAGCGCCCACCATGTGCTCTGGAAAAGGACCTATGTTTGTCTATTCACGTAAATCTGATGGAGGAATCATATCCTCATTTTACAGGTAAGTAAACTAAGACGGAGACAGGTTAAAATAATTTTAAGATAACACAGCTTGTACAGGGCAGTCCAAATTTGAATCCGGGTCTCCTGACTCTCAATTCTACGTTCCTTGATACCAGTCTGCATTTTTTAAATAGACTTTATTTTTAATTTTTTAAAATATTTTTAAAATATTTATTTTAGAGAGAGAGTACACACTTGCATGAGTGGGGGAGGGGCAGAAGGAAAGGGAGAAGAAGAGAATCTCAAACAGACGTGAGGCTTGATCCCACGACCCTGAGATCATCACCTGAGCCAAAACCAAGAGTCAGATCCTTAACCGACTGAGCCACCCAGGTGCCCCAAAGCAGACTTTGCTTTTTAAAGCATTTTTTAGGCTCACAGCAAAATGGAGTAGAAACTACAGGGAGTTCCCACACACCAGCTCTCCCCCCACCCCCACGGAGCTTCCCCCACCATTATCATCCTGCAGTGGACTGGCATATTTGCTAATATCAGTGAACCTACATCAACACATCATCATGAACCATTATGAACCCAAACCCACATTTTACTGTTCACTCCTGATGTCATACGTTCTGTAGCTTTGGACAAATGTACTGCCCTAAAAATTCTCTGTACTCTGCCTACACATCCCTCCATGCTAACCCCTGGCAAGCATTGATCTTTTTACTATCTCCATAATTCTACCTTTCCCAGAATATCGTACGGTTGGAATCATACAGCCTTTTCACATGGGTTTCTTTCACTTAGTAATATGCATTTAAGGTTCAATTATGTCTCTTCGTGACTTGATAGCTCATTTCTTTTTAGGTGCGAATAATATTCCATTGTTTGGAGGGAGCACAATTTATTTGCCCATTAACCTATTGAAGGAAATTTTGACTCTGTCCAACCCTCACCAGCTCACCCTTTGATTTGAAGAGTGGGAAGTTAAGAGTGTGAAGATGAGTGTGATTTGAAGCAGTAGCTCTATTTTTCCAAGTGCCCAGATTCATGATTTTTTCGACAAACTACTTTGGCTGGTACAACTCCTCTTCAAGTCCATTTACCCTGGTCCTTCTACTACTGGTAGTCTTTCTCTTCCCCCAAAAAGACATCAGAAACGATTTTAAGCACAAGGAACGGTGTGGCAGGATAATTTATGAAGAAATTAAACCTGTGTTTTGTTCTTGTGCCTCGTGGAGAGGTAGCTGATCTTCCCCGGCCTGAAAGACAATGGAGACTTTAGGTCTGGGCTTTGGGCTGCTGTGCTGAGTTTGTATGGCAGGACTGAAAACACACGTTGGAAGATTTGAGACATTTTGGTAATCTCTATAAATTCATGCCCTCCTCTCTTGGTAACTACCCCACTTTTGTTTATTGTCCATGCAGTGAATTTGTGCTGGGGGCAGGGGAAGAGGGTAGAGCCTCCTTTGTTTGTAGTAATTTTTCAAAGATTTTATTTTTTGACAGAGAGAGAGAGAGAGAGCACAAACAGGGGGAGAGGCAGAGGGAGAAGCAGGTTCTCCGCTGAGCAGGCAGCAGGGCTTGATTCTAGGACCCCGGGATCATAACCTGAGCCAAAGGCAGACACTTAACCGACTGAGCCACCCAGGTGCCCCTGTAGTAATGAAATATATGGCTCAATCTAAAAATTAATGAGCTTGATTCTGACCACTGGCCATAAGCTCGTCGTTCAGGGATGGGCACATGACCCAATTTAGGCCAATGAGAAAGGAGGAGAAGTTTCCTGGAGGCTTCTGTGAAAGAAACTTGCTTGCTATGGGAAGGAAGCTTCTGGAAGAAACTCTCTTATCTTTCTATCTTCTCCCCATCTCTGAGTGAATGCAAGTAAGCATGTAGCATCAGCTGACAACCGTCTTGTGACCAGAGCAAAGCTGATTTTGTAGAGTGCAGAGTGGAAATGAAAGGAAAGAGGGTCGTTGATAATGTCGTCAGGTGCCTAAATCAAACCAACCCTGAAGCTTCCTCTGAATGCCAGTCATACAGGCCAGTACCTCTCATTTACGGTTTAGGCTGGGTTAGGTAGACTTGTGTTGCTTAGGGTCAAGAGTATCAGAGCCATCCCACTCCAGATACCCTGCATATACACATGGGACTAGCTCCCCATTGATGGCTGCTGTCGGGTGTCTTGCCAGGCCCGTACATGGGAATTCAAACCCAGATTTAATCTTATTTAAAAAAATAAAGACAGGTACTTTTTCATGTGTGCAAGTTATGGAACAAAATTACATCTTCTAATATCCAGAAGGAAAAGACAATAATGGAAAATGGTTAAGTAAATCATGGCACAAGCACTCAGTGGACCACTGAATTGATTGAACACATTGAAACACACTGAAAAAAAAGTGTGTTGTGTGAAGTCTATATGAGAACATGGAAAATGCACATATTATCAGTGGGTAAAAGCAAGATACAAAATGATGTATTAAATTGGAGCTCAGCTACGAAGAGATCACCAAAACTTCAAGGAAACAGAGCAAAATGCCAATAATACAAGAACAACCAAAGACTGTTTTGAGTGATACCATGCTTAGGTTGACATTTAGGAAATCCTTGGAGTCTCTGGGTGGGAACACAATCCAAAAATATGAACCCAGAATAGGTAACATGAGTGGCCTTATTCAGTTCTCTTTACCCTAAAAGATGAAAGTTAATTATACAGCAACTTGTCAGAATCTACCGCTCTTTCGTTCCTATACAAATCATGATCTTATCAGTTTCTATTAATATTTACTTAGTGCCCATAATTAACTGAGCATGAACCATTATTTGCAGTGGACTCTGACATCTAGAGTGCCACCTATTATCTGGAAAACTTGGCATTTCTCCTATCAGCAAGTTGAGCACAACCCTCGTCCATCCAAGCTGCTGACCGAGGTGCAGCTTCCCCCAACCCCAAACATCACGACCACCGAATGTGAACCCGGCAGCAAACCTGAGTCAGTTCCAAAGTTACTAAGATTTCCTTCCATCAAGGAGGCTTGTGTAGCCTTGTGTAGTCCAGAAAGGACTCTTCGCCAGGGAGCTAGAGTTTTCCTGTCAGCCCCAACTCTTTTCACCTTGCCCTCCCTCCAATTATCCTAATTTTCCGGAGGTTTGAAAGCTTTGAGGAAAAGAAAAACAGTCATTTCTCCCATGGAGATTGGGGACCCCTGCTCTAAGATAACCTGACCCACATCCCCATCTATGAGGCAACCATAAATTAGGATATTAAAGGAAAAGGAAAGGGGTCAATCACCCCCCACTGTTGGAAATGTGCACTAGAATAGAATTGAAGAGGCCAGATTTCAAAATCTAAAGAGATTCAATGTCCTTAGAAATGCTAAAGTTGTGGTACCCAATACAACCGCCGCTAGTCGCTAGTCGCTAGTCGCTAGTCGCTAGTCGCTAGTCGCTAGTCGCTAGTCGCTAGTCGCTAGTCGAGTGGGGCTCTTGGGTCCATGAAACGTGCTGATCCGAATTGAGACGTGTTGTAAGTGTAAAATTCACACGGGATTTCAAAGGCTGAGTATGGCAAAAAAAAAAAAAAAAGAATACATATTATCTCATCAATAATTTGTATACTGACTACATGCTGAAATGTTAACATGTTAGATACATCAGTTAAATTGGTTAAATCTGATATATTATTAAAATTAATTTCATTTGTTTTTTGTTCATTTTTAAGTGTGGCTTCTAGAAAATGTAAAATTACAGCTGTACCTCGCATTTGGGGATCGCACTAAATTTCGATGAGATAAGTGCTGTGCCAGGAATATTCCAGGGTGTCCCTTACACTCCTGTTTCTATAGAAAAGGGAACTAACATTTGCTGCTGGGCTCCTCTGTTCCGTAGCTGGTTGGGAGCAGTCCCCTCTTTGAATCCTTACAGCAGCCCCACAAGGGACACGTGAATTTACCCACTTACAGAAACCTGAGGCTCAGACAAGTTCAGGAATTTGCCTACGGCCATCCACTCAAGTGTGGCAGAGCCAGGAAATCCAACACTGGATTATCAGGGTGTGATTCGGTTGCCAAGGCTTTTGTCTCTGCCATGACTTGAAGACCTATACGAGAAGAGGAAGCAATGACAAACACATGGAAGCAGAGGACTTCTCTAAAACTCAAATCGTGGGGTGCCTGGGGGGCTCAGTGGGTTAAGCCTCTGCCTTTGGCTCAGGTCATGATCTCAGGGTCCTGGGATCGAGCCCTGCATCAGGCTCT
Source organism: Enhydra lutris kenyoni (assembly GCF_002288905.1). Taxonomy (NCBI): domain Eukaryota; kingdom Metazoa; phylum Chordata; class Mammalia; order Carnivora; family Mustelidae; genus Enhydra; species Enhydra lutris. Next base: position 6,195,062 of record NW_019154107.1, on the reverse strand, counting down.
CTGCTCAGCGGGGAGCCTGCTTCCCCCTCTCTCTCTGCCTGCCTCTCTGCCTGCTTGTGATCTCTCGCTCTCTCTGTCAAGTAAATAAATAAAATATCTTTAAAAAAATAAAATACAGGGGCACCTGGGTGGCTCAGTGGGTTAAGCCTCTGCCTTCGGCTCGGGTCATGATCCCAGGGTTCTGGGATCGAGCCCCGCATCGGGCTCTCTGCTCAGCGGGGAGCCTGCTTCCCTCTCTCTCTGCCTGCCTCTCTGCCTACTTGTGATCTCTGTCTGTCAAATAAATAAATAAATAAATAAATCTTTAAAAAAAATAAATAAAATAAAATACAACTCAAATTGCTTTTATTGGGACAAGCTTCAATAAAAAATAGGACCACACCTCCCTAGGTGGCAATTCAACAGACACATGACCGGTGACAAGTGAGACAGTATTGCCTTCCTTTTCGCCTAACCGTAACTTGAAAAGGGGTTGTGAGCGGGTGCTGTTGAAGAGCTAGACTTTCCCCACTCAAAAAAGAAAGATTCCTGTATTTGTCAATACTTTTCGATATAATGGGAAGAAAAATTTGCTACTTAGCCCCATGATTGACAAATAAACAGTGCTGTAGTGAATGTGATTTTTCGGATGGATTTACAGATTCCATGAGAATGTCTAATATTACAAAATAATGCAAATTTATTAAACTGATTTATACTCCTAGGGATGAATAAGAGGTTTGGTCCATCCATATCCTCCTCCTCAAAACTTGGTATCGTCGGACAGCTTCAGTGACTGCTCTGGTTTTTGGTTTGGATGTTGGATTCACAAGTGTTCACATTTGTTTATGTATTTATTTAAAGAGAGAGCAGAGCCATGCATGAACCTGTGTATCTTGAGCCCAGGATTACAATTAATTCAGTTCCAGGTAACGATGGACCCCCTTTGAAATCAGTACAGTCACAGCATACCGATCAGGTTCTAGAAATGTGTGCTATTGAATTCCATAAATGCCTCAGCCCAGGTAGGGACTCAAAGATCCAGCCTCATTCCAGATAACCTTCTCTGCTCTGCAGAGAACCCTTCCCCTCACCCTGTCTCCACTTCACAAGTATCATCCCACTCAGCCCAAAAAGTTCCCCTTTGCTCCACATAGTTTCGCTCCCCAAGAAAACACAATTCTTCAGCATCCCATTCCCTCAAGACTTCTCTTTCCTAGCAGGGACTGCAAGTTCAAACTTTCGGCAGCATAGCCAAGGAGCTGGATCAATAATTTTGGTTGTGTGGGCCTTTGGGCCTTCCTTGTGACACCAGGCAGGCCATCACCTGTCCCCATAGAGGTGGAGCATCAGCCCTAGATACCAGTAATCCCTACTTGGTCATCCCGCAAGATTAGGCAGTTCTACTACAGACTGACAGTGTTGTCTTAGGTGAGTTAGCGAACCTCTCTGAGCTTTGGTTTTCTCACCTGGGAATGGGAGTGATAAAGCCTCCGTTATTAAAGATTTGTTGGGAGAGGTAGAGATGGTACCCTCCTGGCCCAGGGAAGCTTTCAATTACAGGCACTGTGGCGGGTTTGATACATTTGAGCAGGACAGCATAGCCTCATAGACACGGGACCCCGAAGTCCCAGGGCTACATCTGCCGGTAAGTAGCTCTGTGGGTTTGGGAAAATTGCTTCATCTTTCCATGCCCAGTTCCTCATATGTAAAGTGAGAGGGTTGGACTTCAGCTGGTCTCTAGAAAAAAAGATCATGAGTTTCTAAGAAGAACTCTAACTACAGTGCTCAATTATTTATCAATGCCGATGTAGTCACCTGCTGCTATCTTTCATGAGCTACTAACTTATTCAACAGATCCTGAGGGAATAGCAGCACAAGCACTTTCCCAGAAGACAAGAGAAAAATGATGATGTTTTATCGGAGGGAATAATTTCCTAACCTGAAGGGCGAAGGAAATAGCGAAGAGGGGGAATAACTACCCCCGATTGCACAAGTAAAAGCTATGTTCGTGGTCAAAGCCAGTTCAGAACTCTGATATTATTCTCCAATTATTTTTTTCACCACTCAAGCCTATTGCGTGAGTCAGAGCTGTATTTTGTTTCTCCTTGTATAACCCTTTTCTTCTTTTATTCCTTTCCCGCAAAATGGCTTCATTCTTTCACTGTGTGGGTGTATGCGCCTTCCTTCTCAGGATTCCTGTTGTTGCTGTGCTTTCAGTGAGAAAAGTCACTTTGGTCTTGAGTAAGTTTTATTTGGCAGCATAACCTGAGGAACACCTGTTCCCATTCTTATGCTCGGTCACCTCATAAAAGTAGAGGAAGTTGGACTCTTAGAAGAACCACAAGTCAAGGTCAGGGAATTCCATCTGAATTATACATAAGCTGGATTTTAGCAGACAATTAAAAATAGAGGAACATTTTGTCTTCCCATTATTTGAACCTTCAACCCAGAGCAACTCTTCAGCTCTTCCAATAGCCTTCCTGGCTTCTCACAAGGGAGGAGACTTGTATGCTCCCCTCACACTTCTCCATGAAGTCACTCACCTAATATGCTATTTTTGTTTGTCTGCTCCCAGGACTGGCCGTGTTCCACAAAGAACCACTGCACAGACACTGGATAAGGAATAATTGCTCTGAAATGTCAATTCACTCAGACGCCCTGGAGACACAAAATCTCTCCACTACCAGGAGAACAAAAAAGAGAATGAGAGGGTGAGTTCATGGGTCCAGCCTCAGAATAACCAAGAATGGAGACAGAGATGGCTGCTAGCAAGGACCAGAGGGCTAAGAGAAAGAAGGAGTGATGGAGTGATTCTGGCTAAAGTTGGCAAGTGAACAAGGAGATACGGTTAGGGCCCGGGCAGTCTGGAGTCCTGTCCACCACCTACAGCTGTCTTTCCGGGAGGGCAAAGTACTGGTGCGCATGCGCAGTGGTGGTGGCGGCGGCGGGGCATGTAATTCAACCGCTGGGACTTCTCGCTAGTTCCTAGCTTTTCCTGAAAACCCTGCTCTGACTAGCGTCTGCCAGAAACACTTAGACGAGATGACCATTCCTAGGTTCCGTCCCCTTACCTCCACCACACCAAATTCATGCTGAGGTCACCAATGATCTTCATGTCCAAGGACTACTTTTTAGTCCTTATTTTTCTTGACCTGATGGCTACTCCCTCCTTTTTGAGAAACTCTCTTTTCCTTTCAGTTCGGTGGCTCCACACCCTCCTTGTTTTCTAGTCACTCCCAGTCATTTCTCTGCCCTCTACTTTCTTTGAGATTCCTAGGCCCTCCTCTTACCAGCTTCTCCCTCCCCAGGCAACCTCCACTATCCCCAGGCCTTCACTTACCATTGACATTCTGACTCCCAAGTTTAAATCTCCTGCTCCTGAGTACACAAATGCCTACTTGACATTCAGGGACCCCTTCAAGGTATACATGCCTGAAGTTGTACTCCCTCTTCCCACCCAAATTCTTCTCTTCCAGCATTGTTCCCTTCCTTAGAAAATCAAAGTTCTGCTGACCGGGTTGCTTCGTCTATGAACCTAGCTGTCATCCTTAACACCTCCCTCTCTGTCACCTCTCACACTCCATTGATCATCAAATCTTTTGATTCTCTGTCCTATATATCTATCCATTGAACCCTTCTGCTTCTCTCCACCCCGACCACCACCACTCTGGCCAAGGCTACCTTACTTCTCACCTGGGCTGTTGCTGTGTCCTTATAACTGGTCTCTTGGTGTCTTCTCTTGCCCCTCAATCCATTCTTTCATCCACTATAGCCTAAGTGATCTTTAAAAATATAAATATGGACATACCACTGTCCTTCGGTGGCCTAGAAGGCCCTGTCTAGCCTAGCCCCTAGTCACCCCTCCATCTCTTCTTGCACAGCACTAGCCCTTATTCTGTTGGCTCCAACAATACTGGACTTAGTTTAACTTCTTAAAACACAACACTTGGACTGCCTACAGCTTTTGGAAAAGCTCTTCCGTCTTTCTGCAGGGTTACTTCCAGCCCCGCTGACCTGAGGCATCTAACCCCTGCTCGTTCTTAGAGTCTGCCTTAAACATCACATCCTCAGGGAAAACTTCTCTGACCATCCAGAAGGAGTAGATCTCCTTTTAGGCATTCTCAGAGAGCCATGAAGTACTTCAGAGCACACTGCATACCTGAGTTAATTAATAGCCATCTTTGGTTAATGCCAGACTTCCTCTTGTGGTTCTAAGTTCCATATTGGCAGAGCCCATGTCTGTTTGTCCACCACTGAGGTCTCAGTTCCCAGCTGACAGCAGGATCCCCAGAAAACCCTGTATAGTAACTGAGTCTCTGAATATTCCCAGCCGCCATTACCCCAACACTCTCACCAAAGCACTCTCGCTGAATTGAAAACACCCTGTTGAGTCCTCCTCCATTAGTTCCCTACTGCTTCTGTGACAAATGGCCACAAACTCTGTGGCTTAAAACAGCACAAATTTATTCTCTTACAGTTCTAGAGGTCAGAAGTACTAAAATCAAGGAATCAGGAGGGCCGCATTCTTTCTGAAAGCTCTGAAGGAGAATCTACATGCCTTTTCTGCTTTCGAGAAGCTTCCCTTCTGTAAGAACCTTTGTAATGACACTGGGCCCATCCAGATAATCCAGAATCATCTCCGTCTCAAGACCCTTAGCTTAATCATACCTGCAAAGTCCCTTTAGCCATGTGAAATAACACAGTCACAGGTTCTGGGGATAAACAGGTGGACATCTTGGGCGGGGGGCGTTCTTCAGCCTACCCACACGTCCTATGCCTCAGAGGGTAAAATTTTTGCCAAGTTTTCTGGAACAAATCCTGAACTTTGCTATGAAAGTTCACGCACCATACACACTTTGTATGTGTCACGATACTGACCACATCACAACTCTCTTTCTCCTAGACCCCTGTGTAAGTGAGCTTTGATTAGTCAGTCCTTGAGTCTGCACATATACTCCATAGTGTCCACATAGACACAGTCCTCAGGGGCGCTTAGAATATCTTTCCAGGTTTCTGTCCCCTTGGAGAGGAAAGCAGAGTCATGGCGAAGGGAAGGAAAGAAGCTGGCAAAGCAGTTGAAGTGACCTACCTTTGTTTGATGCCCGAGTCTGCCCTCCCGGCTGCAACTTTCCCTTCCAAGCTGTCGCTTTCTTGAGAAGCTGGCTGATGGGATGATCCAGGCTGTGTCGTGTGGAAGAGTCTTAGCAGGAAGCTGTGGCCGGACATTTTTAGATATGTTTCTAATTTGTACAACGATGTTCAGAAAGTGCACAAATATTTGGCAATGGGCGTGGAAGCAAAGAGAGTTTCATGATCCAAATAATTTGCATCTTAAACACTTGACTTAATGAGTATGAACATTCTGGAGATGAGAGAGCCCGATCGTCAAGGTGTCACGTACAGACCGTTCACCGCAGAGCTGGGGTGGGTGGGAACACTCGGTGGCCCGGGCACAGTCTCTCGTCTTGTGTCACAGTTGCCATGCTGTTCCCGACTGTTATGGGAATCAAACAGCAGATATTGCTTCTGGAAGTACTCGATGTCCTAGTAAGGAGTGACTCTCTCGTTCCTAGCAGGCACAATCTGGTTTTTTGAGGAAGCAAAGACGGGTGTGTTTTTCTCTCGTGGCATCTATTCCCCCGTAGTAACTGTGTCTCAGTTCTTCGATTCTTGGTCTCTTCTAGACATTATCGCTTTATGGGTGTTCTGGTTTTCCCCCCAAGTTCTGATTCTTTACCCATGAAAGATTTCCGAGGGGACAAGAAGTAACTGAAAACACTTTGTCTATACTCTTACCTTTATTCTTTAAAATAGCAAATATCCCTATCAAGGAAAGCTCTAGGTAAGTTGTGCTAAGTTACTGATTCCTGAGATGGACACACCTTTTAGTGTGATCTAGTCATGATGTTTTAGAGCTTGGAGGCTAGAGATCATCTGGTCCACCCCCTCATTTTACAAATTAGGAAGTTAAGGCATAGACACCTAAGGAAACTGTCCAAGGACATACAGGTCAGGGTTACTGACAGCTTCATAAAGCCATAAAAAGTATCAACCAAGATTCTACATAACCAGTTGATAACAGTCATGAATAGAGCTTCCACATAATAAATCCAGTCTTCATTGTTTTAAAGATTTGTGATAATTTGACCTGAGTGAGGCCAAAGTTTACTTCAAACATTCTACGAAAGAAAAGCTTACTAAGCGATTAATGGTGTAAGAAGATCATAGAACATATAGTTTACCTACGTCTATCAGCAAACTGTTGAAAGGACATTCGCCTTTAATTCATGCAACTCTACTTCTGATGTAAAAACAAATCATTAAAAAGGGCCTTGCAAAACTTCAGCCTAGAGTCATCTTGTTATTTAATCCTTATTGTGTACTTGCAATTTAAAAAAATTATTTCTTCTCAACAATGAGCCTGAGAACTTCCATTGATCAAGCCTGATTATACCTATTGACTCAGAAGAAGGGTTTAACTGCAGGGCTTCAAAGTGAATCAGAAATTGTGTGACAAGGCCAACTCTTCCAGAACAAATGCCTTCCTTCACCTTGAATGAATCTTGGATGCTTTTGCTTTGATGAATAGGGAAGGCGGAGTGTTCAGGAATTTGTTTTTCCCCCCAATAATGATGCAGTAGTTTTTTTTTTTAAGGATTTTATTTATTTATTTGACAGAGAGACAGCAAGAGAGGGAACACAAACAGGGGGAGTGGGAGAGGGAGAAGCAGGCTTCCTGCCAAGCAGGGAGCCCGACACAGGACTCAATCCCAGGACCCTGGGATCATGACTGGAGTGAAGGCGGACACTTAACAACTGAGCCACCCAGGTGCCCCCTGATGCAGCACTTTTAATGGCCACCCCTATTTATATGCATCAAAATCTGTTCAGATGAAAACTGACAAGATAAGTCATGACCAGGCACTGGGTCTTTGGAGGGAGTCCCTTGCCCTTCTTGCCTGCAGCCCCACACACCAGAGTCCTAGGCTATCCTGTTCTGTCACTCAGCCTTCTGGGAAGTAGCCAATGTGACAAGATTTGCATTAAACTCTGGACCCCCAAACAAGACATTCAAGAAAAGTCTAAATTTTTCTTCTTTACAAAATCAAACCAATTCCTAGTGGAAAATTCCTTCCCTCATTTAGGACAGGGAATATTATCCAGTGCTAGGTACTTGTCAGAGAATCTAGCTTTGAGGTGGTTCCCTGCATATTTTTTGTGTTCCCTCTGATTTTATCTCCCTCTTCCTTCCCTTGCAGTTACGATTGCCAGGTAAAATACAGGGCGCCCAGTAGAAGTTGAATTTCAGTAAACAACAAATGGGTTTTTAGTACAAGTATGTCCTATGCACTATTCAGAACATATTTCTACTTTAAAAACCTATTTGTATATACATCTAAATGTGTTACAGTTACCAATCGTTATGTAAAAAGTTAGCATAAATTAACAATTCTACCAAATCTGTGATCTCCCTACAACTGCATGAATCTTGGTTATTATCAGAGTTCTGAAAGATTTGTCATGCTTGAGCACTAACGCATAGAATTCTTGAATCATTATAATGTACACCTGTAACTAATATAACACTGTATAGTAACTATACTGGAATTAAACTTTAAAAAAAAGTAATAAAAATTGAACACAGGGCGCCTGGGTGGCTCAGTTGGTTAAGCAACTGCCTTCGGCTCAGGTCATGGTCCCAGAGCCCTGGGATCGAGTCCCACATTGGGCTCCCAGCTCCATGGGGAGTCTGCTTCTCCCTCTGACCTCCCCTCTCATGCTCTCTCTCACTGTCTCTCTCTCTCTCTATCTCTCAAAATAAAAAAATAAAAAATATTTTTAAAAAAATTGAACACAGGTTTTAAAAAAACAAAAATAAAAACCTACTTGTTGATTATCTGAAATTCAAGTTTCACTGGGTGTCCTGTATTGATGGTTTGTCTGTTTGGCTTTTTGTTTTTCTAAATGTGGCAACCTTACTGACTGTCCTCTTCTAACGGTTTTGTTCTTTTTCCTAAAATTTTCTTTCAGTGGGCTTTCTTCCCAATGTCATTCACCTCTTTAAGGACAGTTTTTCTCCCCTTTACCTTCTGTTCTTGTTTGGTCAGGATATTAATTTGTCAGGGTATTAATTTTTAGTGATTTTGGATTGTGATGGGCAGTATCAGGTCTGTATAAAAGGGCTCAGAGCCATACATCAGGTAAACTTGAATAGGGCCTGAGTGAAGCCATCTGTTCTTTTTTTTAAAGATTTTATTTATTTATTTGAGAGAAAGAGAGAGAAGGAGCATGAGCAGGAGTGGGGGAAGGCGGCAGGGGCAGAGGGAGAAGCAGACTTCCCACTGAGTGGGGAGACCGATGTGGGGACTCGACCCCAGGACTCTGGGATCATGACCTGAGCAGAAGGCTGCCACTTCACAGACTGAGCCACCCAGGCACCCCAAGCCATCTCTTCTGAAGTTTTGCCCTCAGCAAGTACCCCTTGAGTTGAGCACTGCCTTCTCTAACTGGTACTTCTAAAACACCTCTGGGAAACATTAACACAAGTCACTAAGAGCTTAGTAGAAATGGTAGTAATGATTTTTAAATTTTATCTCCACCTGATTTTTAAAGTCAAGTCCTTTTTGGAAGTAGAACATGCATATACAAGTATGTCCAGTTAATAAAAGCGCAGCTGGATGAATTTCCCCAAATTGAACGTCCTCAGGGAACCAGCACCCAGATTAAGAAATAGAAAATTAGGAGGGAAATCCTGTCACATGCCACAATATGGATGAACATCATAACTGTGTGAAATAAACCAGTCACCAAAGGGTAAATGCTGTACGATTCCACCTGTATAAGGTATCTAGAAAAGTCAAATTTATAGAAATAGAAAGTAGAAAGGTGGTTACCAGGGGCTGGAGGTAGGAAAATGAGGAAAAGTGAGTTATGGTTTAATAGGTACAGAGTTTCAGTTTTACAAGATGAAAAAGTTCTGGAGACCTACTTCGCAACAATGGGAATACATACACTTAACACTACTGAACTGGACACTTAGAAACAATTAAGGTGGTAGATTTTATGATATGTATTCCTTACCACAATTTAAAAAAAGAAACACATAATATTACCAGCTCCCCAGAAACCCTCATGCCCCCTCCCAGTCAATTCTGCCTGTCCAGGATAACCACTATTCTGATCGCCAGAAAGAGCCGGTCTTCTCTTAAAAAAATCCTAGAGTTAGTAGGAAAAAAGTTTATCTTCCCCCTTTCCTTCTGACAGGGAGAGTCCTTCAAATCAGACAAGGATTTGATCGTGCCTACCACACTGCCTAGCATACAGCAGAAGTAGCTCAAGGGGCACCTGGGTGGCTCAGTGGGTTAAGTGTCTGCTTCAGGCTCAGGTCATGATCTCAGGGTCTTGGGATCGAGCCCCGCGTTGGGATCGAGCCCCACGTCAGGCTCAGCAGGAAGACTGCTTCCCCCTCTGCTTCTGCTTGCTGCTCCCCGCTTATGCACACGCACGTGCGCACGCACATGCGCACGCGCGCACACACACACACAAATAAATAAAATCTCCAAAAAAAATTACCTCAAAAACACTTGCTGATTCCACGTGGACTGAGAGCCTCAGGCTTGACGGCGCCAGAGGTGCGAGGGAAAGGCAAGGGCATCTGAGAAAGGAGATACAAGTGCTGGAAACAAAAGACAGCTGCTCCGCAATCTTGCCAAAGGTGAGCCCCGCGTACTCATTACAGGTTTGTTCACTGATGGTGCCTTTTTTTTTCCCCTCTTCACTGTGTTGACAACATGACCTGTAGGTTCATATTTGAATCCAGCTCAAAGTATATATTTATTTTTTGTTACTGTGTGCACAGCACTAAGTGTTTATTTTCTTACCGGGGTGTTTAGTGCCACTGTGTAGGGCAAGAGACAAACGGATGTGCTTGCTGAGGCCTGCCTCCACAATTCTCAGGGGCGACTTCGAAACTCAAGGAAACGGAGGTTCGCCTCATTTGACAACTGCCGTAATATTTGATCCACTGACTTTCCGAGAACATCCTTTTCCAAGAGGGCAGTGGAATGACAATACTGTAAACACTGACTAAGAAAATGGATACAATCCAGCAAATGATGACTTTTTCTCATGATGGGCTGCAGACACCACTGTGCGCAGCGGTGGTAACACCAACGGCTCAGCTGATGCCAGGAAGGAAAAAAGGAGGATAAAACTGTTCTTTTGGCCACAGATGGCAGTGACTGGGGGAGAGTTCAACAGTCTGTGGGCAGGTATGCTGGGGACCTCGGAAACAAATGGTATTGTCCTATTATCCTAAGGATTAGTTATTTAGATTATTATTGGGTCTCAGACCCAGTGATTCCTTTAGTAACCCTCCTGTACTAACCCGAAATGAAACCCAGAGGGGACACTACATACCGCTATGCATAATTATAAAAAGTATTAACAATGGGCGCCTGGGTGGCTCAGTGGGTTAAGCCTCTGCCTTCAGCTCAGGTCATGACCTCAGGGTCCTGGGATCAAGCCCCACATCGGGCTCTCTGCTCAGCAGGGAGCCTGCTTCCCACCCCCCGCCACCTACTTGTGATCTCTCTCTGTGTCAAATAAATAAATAAATAAAATCTTTAAATAATAATAATAATAATACCCTGGCAGAAACGACAAGTAGAAAGAAAGTTATGTATAATAAAATAACATGCACCTCAAAAGAGAAACTCACAGGCATGGCAATCCTAGAAGACAAAATAAAGTAGCCAAATGCTTACACTATCATAATATCACTGTGAGTGACGGCTCAAGGCCAAGACTGACACGGGTGGGCCTTAGCAGCAACTCAAATGACGACATCAGTACCGCCCACGGTGCTATGACTCCCCAACATGGTGAACAACTTTGGGAAAATTCTAAGGAAAACTAAAGGCAAGCAACCTTCACTTTATACTGTGCTTGCTGTCTTGGAAAATTAGGTCTTTATTTTGACCTACATGACAGGTCCACAGCAGAGCTAAAGGTCATTTAGAACGTGGGACGATTTCCGGTTCTAGCTTCTCTGGCCCCGCCCTTTAAATGTCAACTGTGCTCCCCAATCATTGTGACAACAACAACAAAAATGCCACCATCGATTTCTTTTTTTTTAATGATTTTATTTATTTATTTGACAGACAGAGATCACAAGTAGGCAGAGAGGCAGGCAGAGAGAGCGAGAGGAGGAAGCAGGCTCCCTGCTAAGCAGAGAACCCGATGCGGGGCTCGATTCCAGGACCCTGGGATCATGACCTGAGCTGAAGGCAGAGGCTTTAACCCACTGAGCCACCCAGGTGCCCCACCACCATCGATTTCTTAAATCTACCCCTACCCCAGGACAACACCACCCCCCATTTAGTATCTCTGATTTAGAGTAAAACCTTTTATCTGCAGAAGCATTTTTTAAATCTTAAAATACATCACTCATAAAATGACCCATAGCCTCAGCAATTCCCCCAACCGTGACTGCCATTCCCTCACATTTAAAAAAAAAATGATGTTGAATTTTACAATCCCACCAAAAAGGAGTTTCCCAATATCTGAGCCAGGTAGATCATCAAGAGAGACAATACATAAAATTACACGGCACTTTTGGGGAGGAATACTTACTTAGTATTTTAGTCATTAAAATAACAGGTTGACCAAAGGACAAAAGAAGAGCAAAACCCTGCAGGTTGTCTCATCAAGGAAAGTAATTTAATGAGAAGATGCATACGGATGTAGGATAATGATAGATACTGTAATTATTATTTTGTTCCACTCCTGCAGTTTTTCTGTTTAGTTGTTTTTCAAAAATACTCAGTAATTGTGGAAAGTCTTTATTAGCTACATAAATATAAATGAAAAATCCCACGTGTACACTCAGTTCCAGTCTACAGAGCACTGCCCTCGGGGTGGGTTTCATGTGTCCTGGGGCCAGCAGTGGGCCCACAGCATCTTGGTTTGAGCTCAGAAGAGCACCCTGCACTCACCTCTTCCCAACTGTGCATTCAGTGATGATAAGTTGCTAGTCTGAAATCGGCAGTGATGGGTGACGGAAATATTTGCATGGAAATTGGCCACCATCACCCACACAGACTTGTTTCCAGAAAGTCTGTTGTTAAACATTCACCAGACACGACGGCGTGGGGCTGGCTCCCAGGAAAGGACAACCTGTCAGAGAAGTACAAAACAAGACTTTGTTACAAACTCTTGGAAAAGAACAGTCCCAACTGGGCTCTTTAATGTTTCATCAAATCCTAGTTAAGTACCAAATGATGGCTCACAAATGATCAAGGAAACAAAACTAAACGGAAACATTATTCCCTAGTATCCAAATATTTATCTCATACCAACTATGTACCAAAGAGTCTACTTAAATTCTTTCTGCAACAAGACACAAATTCAATAAGTATGTAATGTTCAATGGACCGATGTGTATGCTGCCAATTTAAAAGAGATCATTAAACAATGACACTAGTATTTTTCACCTTTATCAAGGGGAATACTAACATTTAATAGGCATTGTGCCAGGCATTAAACAAATATTGTCTTGTTGGATCCTCACAACCACCCTGTAAGATAATCATTAGGTTGAGCCACATGAAATTGCTGACAGTTGACCAATTTTGACCTCCACAAAAGGCAATTTCCACCTAAATTATTTTCTTTGTCTTACAGACAAGGAAGCCAAGATCCCAATATACCAACTTGTCAAATGTCAAACAGCCAGTAAGTGACAAAGCCAGGATTCCTTGCAGACCAGAACGGCTCCAAAGGCCCCGGGCTTCCTGCCACACACAGTTCCCAAATGAAAGAATTGTTAAGCACATTTGATGTGTTATACACATTCAAAGAAATCTTACAATTAAACCATTTTGAAATAACTTGGGGTAAAAGAAATTAAATTAAGGACATGCATTTTGCCACATAACTAAACACTGGCTTCCTGGGTTTCTTAATCATAAATGATTAGAAATAATCATAACTGTTGATACATTTTAGAGACTGAAAAACATCTTAATAGAGATTGCAACCATTGTTTAACTTGCTCTTAAAAACTCAAATTAATGTTTATACTTAAGGAATTCCATTAATGTTCAATTTATACTTGAGAAATTAATGTTTAATTTGTACTTAACAAATGACTTTTTAAAAATGCTATGCTATTACTAGTCCAAACCACCAAAGGTCTTACATTCACAGTCTGTGATTCTCAATCTACTAGAACAATGAGTGCTTCAGAAAAGAATTACAGTCATGCATGTTTGAACCACAGGGTATGGTATAGGAGTGTCTCAATTTTTAAAAACTGAAACACAGTAGAATCATGACATAAAACACACATGTGTACATGCATGTATGTCTGCGTGTATATATATATGTACACACATATATTGTTGAAATATATGTATATATGATATATATATGTACAACTATATATTATTGAAGCAAAAGTTTCATGAAAATTTTGGTATGTGCTATATTCTCTGATAGTTTCTTTTTTCTTTTTTTTTTTTAAATTTATTTATTTGACAGACAGAGATCACAAGTAGGCAGAGAGGCAGGCAGAGAGAGAGGAGGAAGCAGGCTCCCTGCTGAGCAGAGAGCCCGATGCGGGGCTCGATCCCGGGACCCCGGGACCACGACCTGAGCCGAAGGCAGAGGCTTTAACCCACTGAGCCACCCAGGCACCCCTGATAG
>NW_019154107.1:6168474-6176373 GCF_002288905.1 Enhydra lutris kenyoni | reverse complement strand
CCCCACCTCCAATATTTTCTATCCTACTTTATTCCACTTCATTAAAAAATTCTGGCCACAACTTAGTATACCATTTTCACAATTCACTTGTATGTTGCGACCCTCAGTTTGAAAACCAGTGTCTTAGTGACCTCTATTTTAGAGACGTCATCCACATCCCCCATTTTATTCATTTCCTTCTAGGCTACTCTGTTCTTTGCATCTACAACTTTGATCCCCCACTTACCAGTGTCTTTCCTTCCTTCCTTGAACAGATACTTACAAATAACCTGTTGTGTGCCATCAACAGCACGCTAAGTGCTGGAAATGCAGTGCATTCATAGTCTTACCCTGAGACCGTAATGTCCATCCAATCATCATGCAAATAAACCTAAACTTCCAACTGTGCTATTAGTGCTATCAAGGATAGGTTCCAAGAGAGGGGGGATTTGACCTAGTTGGGGAAGACTCCTTGAGGAAATGATACTTGAGCTGGGATATAAAGATCTGATCTAGTCTAATCTAATCAAGCCTATTCTATTTCATTAAGAAAATGCTTATCTCCATCCCCTAATCTACTTTGAGCGACTACTCACTTAAAGTAGTAACTGTCTCCATTCACTTATAACATTTTCAAGGGTCATCTGAGTTGCTGCATTGTTTTTTTTTTAAGATTTTATTTATTTATTTGAAAAAGAGAGACAGTGAGAGAAAGAGAGAGAGAGAGCACAAGTGGGAGGGAGGAACAGACTCCCCGCTGAGCAGAGAGCCCGACATGGGGCTCGATCCCAGGACGCAGGGATCATGACCTGAGCAGAAGGCAGATGCTTTACCGACTGAGCACCCTGAGTTGCTGCATTATCTGGATATACCACATTTTGCTTTTTCATTTATCAATTGATGGACATTTGGGTGTTGCCCTTTTTGGCTATTGAGGAATGCTGCTATGAATTTTTGGGTAGGAGTTTTTGTATGGGCATATGCTTTTGTTTCTCTTGGGTATATACCTAGGAGTGAAATTGTTGGGTCATATGGTAACTCTAATTTTAACATTTTAAGAAACTGCCAAGGTATTTTCTAAAGCAGCTGCATCATTTTACATTCTCACTAGCAGGATATGAGGGTTCCCATTGCTCCATATCCTTGCCAACACTTGTTTATTATCTGATTACTTGATTATAACCATTCTGGTACTAGGTATGAAGCGATTTCTTACTGCAGTTGTGGTTTGCATTTCCTTGGCTAACGATGTTGAGCGTCTTTTCATGTGCTTATTGACTGTATGTTATCTTTGGAGAAATATCTATTCAGATTCTTTACCTATTTTTAAATGGGTTACTTATCCTTTTACCATTAAATAAGATTTATTTATACACACTTTCGGTACCAGACCCTCATCACATAAATCATTAGCAAATATTTTCTCCCTTTCAGTCAGTCGTCTTTTCATTTCCTCTTATTTTAAAGATTTTATCTTTAAGTAATCTCTACACCCAAATGGGCCTCGAACGCATGACCCCATGATCAAGAATCACATGCTCCCCTGACTGAGCCAGCCAGGTGCCCCATGACTTTTCACTTTCTTGATGGTGTCCTTTGATGCACAAATGTTCTGATTTGATGAAATCAAGTAACACCCTAGCTCGCACATACTTCCTGATCATGGGTTCAACCATCACCTCCATTTTACTTCAGCAAGGGACCTTGACATCACCCACAGCTGTCTGAACTCTACCTTCTTTCTTTTTTTTTTTTTTAAGATTTACTTGACAGAGAGAGACACAGTGAGAGAGGGAATACAAGCAGGGGGGGGTGGGAAAGGGAGAAGCAGGCCTCCCACTGAGCAGGGAGCTCGATGCGGGGCTCGATCCCAGGACACTGGGATCATGACCTGAGCCGAAGGCAGGCGCTTAACGACTGAGCCATCCAGGCCCCCATCTACCTGCTTTCTTAAACCCCAGTGTTCTATTCTCAGAGTAAAGTCCTTTGTCCTTCCAGCTATCTCTTTACCTTGTTTCCATCTCATAGGCTCTGTAAACCCTCTGAGACCTCCAATCTCCCAGCCTTCTGTTTTCTCCCTGTTTGTCACACCTGTGTCTTCCAACCTTATTTTCCATTCTTTTCTTATCCAGCCTGGCCTTCAGAGCACAACACCACAAACTCCATTCCCAGTACCTTCCACTCCGTTATTCCACTATCAATTTGCTACATTTGTTCTTGTTTTATTTTTTTTTTTCGTTTTTAAAAATTTATTTATTTTTTAAATTTTTGCTCCACGTGTTCTGCAACCTCCAACCATATATCAGCCAGGCCATCTGCCTTCTCTGCTTCCAGTGCTACTCAGAAATGTTGACAAAGTCATGCAACCTTATGCGTTGGGACCACTCCTGACGCAGGTTCTCCAACAGCAGCCGAGCTCTCAAAGCTGCCCTGCTAGCCTTTCACTTGACCCGCCGCACTTTGCTCTCCCATTCCCTGAGACCCACTCTACTCCTCTCCCTTTCGCTCATGTCACTCCCACCACGCTCTTCCTTAAACAAGCCAAGATCACTCCCACCTCCTTGGTACTTGCTGATCCTTTGCCTTAAACACTTTTCCTCCGGGTCCTTGAGTGGCTGAAACCTTCTTGTCATTTAGGTCTTAGTTTAAATGTCACCTCTTCAGAGCGGCCTCTCCCATCTGCTCTGTCTCCTGGGCCTGCCCTCCTCCCCTTGCTATCACACTCCCCTGATTTGTTTTCTTATTTTCTTTATCTGCACTGTCTGGCAAAATCCTACGCTTCTAAAACCTTTCACTAGGGACAGAGACTTGCTCTTCTGTGCTCTCCTAATAGCCGGTGTAGAACTTTCTTATCAGGTTGCTATTATTTATGGGATTTCAGGTCTGTGCTCCTCTTCCAGAGACTGAGCTGGCTGCAGACGGATGCTGTGTTTTATTCATCTTTGGGTCCTTCAAGGTCTCCCACATTGAGCAGGTACTCAGGAGAGGTAAAGAAACTCATGATCTCCGAATTAACACTAACAAGGATTAACAAATGCTGGGGGAAGATCCAGGGGAACATACTGTCATGTAAATTAATCATGCTGGGCATGATTTCTAATGGTAAAAATAGGGAGAAAGTAGCTGAACATAGGGAACTGCATAAGTAGACTGAGGTGAATGTACTCCCTGTAATTCGATGTTGCTATTAAGATGATGTCTGATCCCACGACGATAATAAGAACACAAAAACTGTACATAGAAAGGTAGGAAGAAAATAAACTAAAATGTGATGCTGAGTTTCTTTATGCAGAAGAAATATAGATGCTTTCCCTCCCCTTTTCTGAATTCTAGTTTTCTCTGTATATGTACTACTTTTATACTGAAATGAGCCCTAATATTTTGTGTGTAAGGAAGGGCTATAGTCCCATTCTTTCTTTAGTTCATATACCTCCAAATATTTATTTATTGCTTAATACGTTGGAGAAATGGAAGAATGCAGAGTCAGTGACTTATTCAGCATCCCCTGCACCAATTAGTGACAGAAGAAAACATACTATGGTAGTTCTAAAGTGATGCTGGAGAACAAAACGAATTTCCTGTAGGCTCTGTGCCATCGATACTGTATTGCAGATAGTTCTGTATTAGATCCTTAGAAACAGGTTAATAACACTGGGAGAAGCAGCGTTAAAATAAGTGAGACCAGAGGCATCTGGCTGGCTCAGTTGTAGAGCATGTGACTCGTGATCTCAGGGTTTTAAGTTCCAGCCCCATGTTGGGCGTAGAGATTACTTAAAAATTTTAAAGACTGGTTGGTGGGGGTGCCTGGGTGGCTCAGTCATTAAGTGTCTGCCTTCAGGTCGGGTCATGATCTCAGGGTCCTGGGATCGAGCTCCGCATCAGGCTTCCTGCCCAGTGGGGAGTCCGCTTGTCCCTCTGCCCACCCCTGCTCCTGTTCGTCCTCTGTCACTCTGTTCTCTTCAATAAATAAATAAATAAAATCTTTTTTAAAAATCATAAAAGGGCTTTTAAAACTTGGCTACCCCTTGTATCAAACAAGTTGTATGGGCAAAGGAGCCACTCCAACCTGGTGGTGAGTTCGAGGATGAGAAGCTTCGAGCATAGCTAAACCTACTTAACAAGGGAAGGGAGCCGATTTGAACAAAATGGATAAAAGCAGGAGGATGTTTTAGCTTGGGTTCTCCAGAACGGGGCGCTGATAGAAGGATTCCAGTGCAAGCAGGTGATCTGGGGGAGTTCAGGAAACATCAGTAGGGCAGTGGGGAAGTTAGGCAGGGAAGGGAAGGAATGGGAGCCACTTAAGGGTGTGCTGGCAAACAATTCGCCACAGTGGGCCGTGGGAGCATAATCCTGCTGGGGAACACCCTCGGTGACCACAGGCACACATCTGAGTCACCCTGCCTGAGAAGCAAGGTTGCTGTGTCTAGAGAGAGTGTCAGGTGTGAGCAGGCACTGCAGACCGTTGGAAGCTGATCAAGTGCCCACAAAAATCGTAAACGCCGGGGACTGCGCGTTGGAGAGCAGAGCACCTGCTGTGGATGGAGTGAACAGACTTGCACACCACATTTTCCTTTGCTTTGGTGCTTTTGAAAAAGTGGTTTTAGTGATTGACATTTCTGGTTGGAACCCCTTAAAGCGGACTTGCTCCCTACCATACTCTCTGCCCTTTCCTTTTTCTGGCCCACGGCACACAGAGGCTGCTGCGATCATGCTGTCGCTGACACATCCTTCTTCTCCGTCTGCTCTGCTCCACTCCCTACAGAGGTTCTGCCCAGTTAACAGCTGGCTGAGGGCCCTGGTGCCCAAGCAGCTCATTCTGGTCAGACCTGTTGTGTGTCTTGGGCGGATGTGGTGGCAGGCAGCCGAAGACCCAGCCTGCACTGCTACTACAGCAGAAACCCCAGCATCTTCAAAGCCTTGCTGTAAACAACCTGACTGGGTTTTATACTTGTTGAACATGTTCCCCAGGCAAGGAACAAAAGACCAAATGCAGTTAGTCACTCTAGAAGGGAAACTGGCAGTTTGCGATCCAAAAGGACTTTGTCTCTCCTCGTCTTCCTCCCGACACCCTCTTCTTTCCTAAGCAATTTTTGAAGTCCAAAGAATGATTGTGGAGTTCGTACTCTGCAGTTTTGTAGCACGAAAACACTTGGCAGAGGAAACAATGACAGCCAATGCCACCTTGCCCATTACATGTGCTTACATAATAGAAGGGCAAACCGCTGGCTCAGAGCTGGAGGAGGGCCGGGAAGAGAGCTCTGCACACGGTGTCCGTGCCTCGGGGCAGGGAGAGGACACACGTCCCGGTGTCAGAAGCCTTTGACATGGACAGTGTGGGGGCCTCTCCCTATCCCACCACCTGGAACTACAGCTGCCCCCACAACACTTCAGTGTGGATTTTAAAAGGCACCTCCCCCTTCCTTGTGCAGTACACAGCCCCACGCTGGGGCCCTCCACTGGGCAAGCGAGGCATGGGCCGGATTTCAGTTCCTGCTCGGTGCCCTTGGCCAGGGGTCTGAGTGCAGAGCACACCCCACACTGTGTACGTGGGGACTGTCTCTAGGACTGGTGGAAACAGGTCACCCGCTCCAGGTCACTCCTACAGTTTACTCACTACACTTCTCTTCTTTCTTCAAGGTGCTGAAAGGTCATTCTTTGCACTTCAGAGGACAGCTCCTTACTTCTGTCTCAACTTGCTTCCTTTATAAATTACCTGGAAGCTCCTGCCTGTCCATTTCAGTTAGTTGACCTAGATCATTGAGCCTGCTGTATCAGCACGACCCCCCAAGGCTATATCACTCTTCCCCCACACAGTGGCATTACTTTGCAGCAAGGTATCTGGGGAGGTGAGGGAAGGAAATGGTCAGATTTGGATAAAGGGGGTGTGGGGGAAATTTGCCTAAGGAGCCCAGGTACTTTCTGGTAGAAAGTAACCTAGCCCCAGGGCAGATTCCTTTCCCAAACCTGTGGTAGAGACCATGGCTTTATTACTTGAATGAAGGGCTACAAGCAGGGGAAAGGAGACACAGAGATGGGGCTGACCCTGGACTGGCTAAAGGTAGAAAGAAAGCAGGATCTGGGTCTGGGATACAGCCAGCACCAGGCATGTGCTGACTCGGTTCTCCTGATGTCAAACCAGCACCCGCAGGAAGAGAGCTGTATGAGGAAATTGGCAAGCTGCCCCTTTCAACAGCTGCCCCCAGGGTTGCCAAACTCAGATGTAATCTGGGGATTCAGGAAGCCACTATTGGAACCATCAGCTTCAGAGGCACACCAGACCTCTTGAAAGATACACCTGCAACACTGAAGCTTCTCACCATGCCTCTTTCCCTACGTAAAGGTGGTCTGGATTTCTCTCACATGACCACATCTGATTGGTGGAACTGAAACTGCCTAGCTTCTAGCAACTCTGGGAAATGTAGTTTTTTGGTTTCTTAGAGTCAGCTACACATAAAGACACAGTGAAAGGAGGCTCGCTGAAATAGACGTGGAATAACCATTTCCATCATGGTTCCCCTGTTTGAAAACTCAGTGGCTCTCCATCTGGACAGCTCTGTTGAAGGAAAGCAGGGCCTGGGTCCAGGATACAATAGACTCCAGCAATGATTTCCAAACTGTAGACTACAGACCCTGGGGGGCGTGGAGACATCACAAGAGGTTCTTGGACCCCTGTGCTCTCCAGTCATTTTCACTGGACTGGAGAAAACCACTGTGACTTCCATACATGTGTCCAACTATTTGTCAAATATAGCAGCAAAAGTGATTCAAAAAATATAAATCGCATAAAAACCTTCCTTACAGATACACTATTTCTCAGCCACAGACCCTACTCTGCCTGGAATGGGGCTATGATCTCCCCCCTCTCTTGCCTACTGATCGTCAGAGACTCAGCCCAGCCCACCACCTCCACTGCCTGGCAGCTGATTCTCTCTGACCTCCTCAGGCTAGAGTAAATGATTCTCATCTGTTCTCCCTTAATATCCTGGTGAGTTATACTAGTGATAATAAAATAAAAGCAAACTTTTATTGGCTTACTTTGCACCAGGCTCCATGAGATATGTACTCTTATTATCCCATTTACAGATGAGGACACTGGGGGCATAGAGAAGTTACATAACCTGCCTGAGGTGACATATTCATGGTGGCTTTGACTCAATCCCAGGCAGCCATCTGACTTCAGAGCCCACATCCTTCGTCAGTACTCTCAGCTCCCCTTATCCTATCTATTATTACACTGCCCACCCCACTGTTCATCTATCTACCCATATGTATCTTAGTCTGTGCATCTGATTCCCCAAATAACCATGTCCCTTTAGGATGTTAAAATGGAACAAGAAAAACTCAAAAGTTTTTCCTCCCTTCCCAACACATGGAAAACGCACAGGACTGGGGGGCCCAATTGCTCGATCCTTCCTTCTCTTGTCCTCCATTGTCTGTTAACACAGGGATTGTTTTCCCTTCAGCACAGAACACCATACTAAATTACAGAGCAGGCCGTGAAATTGCTACCCTCAGCTCTCTTCTTTGCCGGCTTTCTCTAAAAGAGATTCTTTCTGTCGGTTGTATAAATACAAGACAGAACCCACAACCCACAGCGGTTTGGAGCTCTGGCCAGGATCCACTGAGCACTCCTCAGCAAAGGACGGGGCTCCTGGGAACCCAAGCCTGGGAACAGCATTCTCATGCCGACGTTTAAGAGTGAAAGTGGGGAGAGCTTGACATTTCCCCGGGAATCAGAAGGTGTTTCTGGGGGCACCTGGGTGACTCAGTGGGTTAAGCTTCTGCCTTAAGCTCAGGTCATGATCTCAGGGTCCTGGGATCGAGCCCTGCATCAGACTCTCTGCTCAACAGGGAGCCTGCTTCTCCCTCTCTCTCTGCCTGCCTCTGCCTACTTGTGATCTCTCTCTGTCAAATAAATAA
>NW_019154107.1:6151462-6168374 GCF_002288905.1 Enhydra lutris kenyoni | reverse complement strand
TATATATAAAGAAGGTATTTCTGTATCTGTTTTTGCTTTTACTGTGTATTACCCTGTCTAACACTGAAGACACCTGCTCACAACTCCACAAGTTAGTACCTGGGAGGCTCTGCTTCTACTAGCCAATGTCCTACTCGAGTCCCACAGTGAGACAGCTGGTCACTCCCTCTGTTGGGGGTCAGCCATACACCTTTCACCCCCTGGAAGTGCCAACTCACTCCAGACCCATCTCTCCTCTTGCTCGAGCTCCTTTCTCTTCCTTTTCTACTTTAAGTGTCTGATTTCTACTTGCCCTATTGGTCATGCTACATAAACCAGGTATTTCCTTTTCCCTCTTAAAGGTAACTTATCAAGAAGCCTTCTTTAATCATCTTTCAAATATGCTGCCCAGGCGCCTGTGTGGGGAAGTCCTTCCTGACGGAGGCTTGTGTCCTGTGCGGGAAACAGCCAGGGAACAAGTCAGACGGATCAGGCATCATGGCTTTGCAAATGTCCCCTATGTGACGGACACGTCCGAAACCGACACTTCTCCCAGTAAGCACGCTATTTTACCAAGGCACATCATGTGCGGGAGACATAAGAAAGCACATCAAATATGCTTAAGGGGTGACTTCTGTATCTCATTATTGTTTTAAGACATCTTAATTCCTATTCAGGCTAAATGACCAGTATATCCACAACCATCTGAGAGATTGTCAGTTGAATCTACAGAAAGAGAATGGCATGTTGTCAAAATAGTGTTGCACAAACCCTCTAAGGAAAGGTGGAAAAAAGCTAATGTGAATTTCAAAAATACTATAGCGTCAGTGAGACATGGTGTTTAATCCTCAGCTGATGGTAACACTGAGCAGCACACTGACAAAAGCCAGAAAGAATCTGAGTTTAACATGGTCAACTAATCTTCGACAAAGCAGGAAAGGATATCCAATGAAGAAAAGACAGTCTCCTAACAAATGGTGTTGGGAAAATTGGACAGCCATGCAAAGAATGAACCTGGACTACTTTCTTACACCACACACAAAAATAAATTCAAAATGGATGAAAGACCTCACTGTGAGATAGGAAACCATCAAAATCCTAGAGGAGAGCACAGGCAGCAACTTCTTTGACCTTAGCCATAGCAATTTCTTCCTACACACATGTCTGGAGGCAAGGGAAACAAAAGCAAAGATGCACTATCAGGACTTCATCAAGAGAAAAAACCTTCTGCACAGCAAAGGAAACCATCAGCACAGCTAAAAGGCAGCCTACGGAATGGGAGAAAACATCTGCAATTGGCGTATCTGATAAAGGGTAAGTACCCAAAATATATAAAGAACTTATCAAACTCAACACCCCCAAAATACATAATGCAGTTAAGAAATGGAGAGAAGACATCAATAGACATTTCTCCAAAGAAGTCATAGATATGGCCAACTGGCACATGAAAAGACGCTCAACATCATTTATCATCAGGGAAATACAAATCAAAACCATGATGAGATACCACCTCAAGACCAGTCAAAATGGCTAAAATCAACAATACAGGAAACAACAGATGTTGGTGAGGATGAGGAGAAATGGGAACACTCTTACACTGGTGGTGGGAATGCAAACTGGTACAGCTACTGGAGAACAGCATGGAGGGTCCTCAAGAAGTTAAAAATAGAGCTACCCTACGACCCAGCAACTGTACTACTAGGTATTTACCCAAAGGATACAAAAATACAGATTCGAAGGGATACATGTACCCCAATGTTTACAGCCCCATTATCAACAATAGCCAAACTATGGAGAGAGCCCAAATGCCCACTGACTGATGAATGAATAAAGAAGATGTGGTATAGACAGATAGATCTATATATAATGGAATATTACACAGCCATCAAAAAGAATGAAATCGTTCCATTGCAATGATGTGGATGGAGCTAAACTGTATTATGTTAAGTGAAATAAGTAAAAAAAAACAATTACCATATGCTCTCACTCATATGTGGAATTTAAGAAATAAAACAGATGAACATATGGGAAGAGGGGAGAAAGAGAGAGGGAAAAACCATGAGAGACTCTTAAGGATAGAGAACAAACTGAGAGTTGCTGGAGGGGAGGTGGGCAGGGGGATGGGCTAGATGGGTGATGGGCACTAAGGAGGGCACTTGTTATGATGAGCACTGGGTGTTGTATGTAAGTGACGAATCACTGAATTCTACTCCTGAAACCAATATTACACTATATGTTAACTATCTAGAATTTAAATAAAAAATCGAAAAGGAGGAAAAAAAGAATCTGAGTTTACAGCACGGGTTCTCAGCCTTTGCTGCACACTGGAATCACTTGGGGATTTTTTAAAAAATCCCCATGTCCAGGCCACACTCCATGCCAATTAAATCAGAATCTTTGGGGGTGGGAGCCAGGCATTATTACATTCTAAAGCTCCCCCAGGGATTCTACTATGCAGCCAAGTTGGAAAGTCACTGGTTTAGAACTGGTTTGGAACACCTGGCCCTTGCTCAGAACTACCCAGGCCCTCCCTTTTGGCTTTATCAAGTGTGTAGGGGAGGGGAGAGGGCACCACATGCCTGGTCATGCCACTCACCCGTGGCAGCTCAACTTGCCAGCTGCCCACTCAGCTACGGAAGCTACCGGAAAGCTGGAGACTCTGGGTGTAAGTGACACACCGGTGAGGGTTAAGGTTGGGACCTACCAGAGCACTGAAGGTGGGAGAGCCAAGGCACAAGCAGAAGAGCCATGACTGAACATTCGTTGGCAATCTGTGATGCCTTTACCGGCTCTGCCCCCAAAGGGGCATGTTGGATTTGCCACTTGGACATATTGCCAGCTGTTATTTGTTTGAAAAAGTCCTGGGAGGGCAGAGGGCATGAAGGGGGCTCCTGAAGTGCTGGTCATGTTCTGTTTCTTAAGTTGGGTACTGGTTACACAGGTATGTTTAGTTTGTGAAGTACGTCCACCTTTACATTTATGATATGTATATATTATGAATGTACGTTGTGCTTTAGTAAACAGTTTAAAAGAGAGAGAGAGAGACTCCAATCATTGAAAAAAGGCTATAGATGCTATCAAAAATAAAAAGCCCACCAGACTGTTTACAGCAGTTAATTTTATAAGAGCTCACTCTATATTAGAAACCATCCAAATAATAAGGACTCAGTTAAATAAATTAAGGGTCAGCCATACAATGGGATGCTATGTAGCTATTAAAATTTTATGTTGTATGGGGCACCTGGGTGGCTCAGATGGTTAAGCTTCAGGTCATGATCTCCAGGTCCTGGGATCAAGCCCCACATAGGGCTCCTGGCTCAGCGGGGAGTCTGCTTCTCCCTCTCCTTCTGCCTCTCCCTCTGCTCATACTCTCTCTCTGTACCTCTCTGTCTCAAATGAATAAATAAAAAAATCTTTACAGAAAAAGAAAGGAAAAAAAAGAAAATTTTATGTTGTAGGAGACTATGTCATGACATGTAAAAATGCTCATAATCCACTTGAAATTTAAAATAAAAAAAAAAGGTGGATAGGCCCAGACATTTCTCCCAAGGAGACATAGGGATGGCCATGGGGATGATAAGATGCTTGAGGTCACTCATCAGGGAAATGCAAATCAAAACCACAGTGGGATTTCACCTCACACCTGTCAGAATGGCTAAAATCAAGAACACAAGAAACAACAAGTGTTGGCGAGGATGTGGAGAACAACAAACCCTCTTGCCCTGTTGGTGGGAATGTAAATTGGTGCAGCCACTCTGGAAAACTGTATGGAGGTTCCTCAAAAATTAAAAATAGAATTACCATAAGTTCTAGTAATTCCACTATAGGGTGTTTACCCAAAGAACATGAGAACACTAATTCAAAAAATATATGCACCCCTTCATTTATGGCAGCATTATTTACAATACCCAAGATATGGAAGCAGCCTAAGTGTCCATCCACAGATGAATGGATAAAGAAGATGTGGCATATATATAAACAATAGAACATTACTGTGCTATAAAAAAAGAATGAGATCTTGCCACATGCAACAACATGAATGGAGCCAGAGAGTATTATGCTAAGTGAAATAAGTCAGAGAAAGAAAAATACCATATGATTTCACTCACATGTGGAATTTAAGAAATAAAACAAATGAGCAAAGGGAAAAAACAGAGAGAGAGAGACAAGAAACAGACTCTTACATGTAGAGAACAAACTAATGGTTACCAGAGGGCAGGTGGGGGAGGGGATGGGTGAAACAGGTGAAGGGGATTAAGAGAACACTGGTCATGATGAGCACTGAGTAATGCACAGAAGCGCTAAATCACTATATTTTACACCTGAAACTAATGCAACACTGTATGTTAACCCTACTGGGATTAAAATTAAAAAACTAATTTTAAAAAGATGGATGATAGTGGTGCCTGGGTGGCTCAGTTGCTTAAGCATCTGACTCTTGGTTTCGGCTTAGGTCATAATTTCATGGGTTGTGGGATCAAGCCCACTTACTTCAATAAGTAAATAAATCTTTTTTTAAAAAGGTGGATGATAAAATGTTTTTATACATGTAATACATATTACTATTTTTCTATGCACACAAATTTTTGAGATACATAAATATACCAGGCTTATGTGAGATAGAAAGTTAGACAGACAGAAAGGGAGTGTTCAGATTGGACCTGGATTCAAGTCCCAATTCAGCTATTTACTAGTAATTCTTTGCCCTTGGTTAAGTTGCTGGCCTTTGTAAAAACAAGTTTATTGAGATATAATTCACACTCTATATAGTTGACCTATTTAAAGTATACAAGTCACCGTTTTTTTTAGTATATTCACAGAGTTGTGCAACTATCACCACAATATGACTTTAGAACACTTTATCACTCCAAAGAGAGACCCTGTACTGATTAGCATTCGCTCTCCATTTCCCCCAGTTGTCCCAGCCCCTGGTAACCATTCGTCTACCTTCTGCTTCTATATAGTTGCCTATTCGGGACATTTCATATAAATAGAATCATAGGATAGGTGTTTTTGGTGATTCTGACTTTTTTCCTTTCCTTAATATTTTCAAGGGTCATCCACATTATAGCACTTATCAGAACATCATTCCTTTTCATGGCCAAATGATATATCATGTTTTGCTGATCCATTCGTCAGTTGGTGGACATTGGGGTGATCTCTACTTTGGGGATATTATAAAGAATGTTGCTCTAAACATTCACATAGTTTTTTTTGTTTTGTTTTGTTTTGTTTAAAGATTTTATTTATTTGTCAGAGAGAGAGAGAGGGAGAGAGAGCAAGCACAGGCAGACAGAATGGCAGGCAGAGGCAGAGGGAGAAGCAGGCTCCCTGATGAGCAAGGAGCCCGATGTGGGACTCGATCCCAGGACACTGGGATCATGACCTGAGCCGAAGGCAGCTGCTTAACCAACTGAGCCACCCAGGCATCCCAACATTCACATAGTTTTTGTGTAGATGCACATTTTCATTTCTCCCAGGTATACAGCTAGAGAGGAATTGCTAGATGTGGGATAATACAAAAACATACTTGGTCTTTGCCCACAGTTTCTGGTACAGAGCTCCAAAACCCTTGGAGTTTTCTAGGAGTAATAGTTGCGTGTTTTTGATGTTATTCATAACAAGCCCCTTTCAATCACACCTGAGTTCATGCTAATGAGGTGACTTAAGGAGGGACCCCTAGATGACCATAAGATAGGGGTGGTCATCAGAAAGCTTTAGTGATCAGAGTTAGAACTTTCAGGACCACCCACTGACCCCATGGGAAGGGGAGGTGGCACTGGAGCTCTACAGAAACTCGAAACATGATACCTGGAAAGTTTTCCAGGATGGCGAACACGTGAATTTGCTGGGAGGATGCTCCACACCCCACCCCCCTTCTCCACACCTTGCCCTACGCATCCCTCCCATCTGGCTGTTCTGAGTTGTATGCTTTGTAAGAAAGCAGTAAACATAAACAAAATATTTCTCTCAGTTCTGTGAGCCCTGCTGGCAAACTACTGAATCTGAGGAGGGGGTCCTGGGAACCTCTGCTTTATAGCGCGTCACTCGAAGTATGAGTGGCCTGCGACTTCCAACTGGCATCTGAAGTGGGGGCAGTCTTGCGGGCTAAGCCCTTATATACGTGGAATCTGACAGTAACTCCATATAGTTAGTGTCAGAATTGAATTGTTGGGCATCCAGCTGGTGTCCAGGGAATTGAAGGATTGGTTGATGGGTGTCAGAGTACTCTCCAGACTGGGTCATATGGTGACCCTGCATCTAACGTTTGGGAAAACAAACTTTCCCAAAGCAGCTACCTCGTTCTACATTTCCCCCAGCAGTGTATGAAGATTGCAATTTCTCTGTATCCTTGCCAACACTTGCTATTCTCTTTTTTAATTATAGCCATTTTAGTAGGAATGAAGTGATACCTCACTGTGGCTATCATTTGTATTTCTCGAATAGCTAGAGATGTTTATCAGCCACTTGTATATCTTGTTTGGAGAAATGTCTATTCGGATCCTTTGCCCATTTTTAAACTGGTTCTTTAACTTTTATTGAGTTGTATGAATTCTTTATATATTCTACATACAAGTCCTTTATCACATATTTGATTTGTAAATTTTTTCTCCAATTCCATGGGTTGTCTTTTCACTTTCTGGATGGTATCCTTAGAAGCACAAAAATTTTTAATTTGATGAAATCCAGTATATCTATTTTTTCTTTTGTCATCTGTGCTTTTGGCGTCATACTTAAAGAGGCTTTCAGGAACCACAAGTTTTTGTTTGTTTGTTTGTTTGTTTATTTATTTATGTGACAGACAGAGAACACAAGTAGGCAGAGAGGCAGGCAGAGAGAGAGGAAGGGAAGCAGACTCCCTACTGAACAGAGAGCCCGATGTGGGGCTCGATCCCAGGACCCTGGGATCATGACCTGAGCCGAAGGCAGACGCTTTAACCCACTGAGCCACCCAGGCGCCCCAGGAACCACAAGTTTTAATCCTCATATTCTTGGTGCCAAGAACAGAACCTGCATATAGCAGGCACACAATATTTGAGAACTGGGATGACATATCTTTCTTTATCTAAACTTGGGAATTTATTGAGCACTGGTTCCATTATCTATTGCAGTATAACACATGACCTCAATTTAGTGGCTTAAAACCACAAACATTTCATTTTGCTCAGGAGTCAGTGGGTTAGTTGAGTAGTCCTTCAGATCCAGGCTGGCCCAGGTGACTTTGTTCAGCTTACACGATGGCAGGTGGTTGGATGATCTAGAAAGGCCTTGCTCATACACTGTCAGACAGGATGCTTTGGTTCCCCCCTCCATGTAGCCTTTTAAAACACACTAGCAGACTAGCTCATGGTCATGTTAGGGCTCTAATTCCAAGTTCCAATACCCAAGCATTTTTCAAATCTCTGCTTGTATCACATTTGCTCATGTCCTATTGATCAAAGAAATTCACAAAGCCAAGCCAAGATTTAAGAGATTCCAGCTCTTCTGAGAAAGGAAGAATTTGTGGCCATATTTGCAACCTACCACAAGCACCTTCTATTCTCGTAGCACTGTTAGGCTCTGATAGAGGATGGAAACAGAGGCCCTCTCTCCATTCCAAGGAGCTTACAATGTCACTATGGGCATCTGATCATTCAAAAGAGATGTAGGGCCCATCTACTATGTGGTATCAGACAAAGTTGTGGGCTCTTGAGACACCTCAATAAACAGAACAAACTGCAATCCTTTCCTCTGTGGAATTTATATTCTAGTAGAAATTGTACTAGGAAAAAATTGTAAATAGAGTCCCAACAAATTGTTCTGGTGGAGGTGAACAGTTCCTTGATTGCACCTATATACAATCAACACTATATCCAAGGTTTAGTCTTGGGAGCAGGAGGAATGTAGAAGTACCCTTAAGAACACACAACAATGAAAGACCAAACAAAACCCCAAACCAGCAGAAGGAAGGAAATAATAAAGATGAGAGCTGAAATAAATGATATAGAAACAAACAAAAAAACAATAGAACAGATCAATGAAACCAGGACCTGGTTCTTTGAAAAGGTCAACAAAATTGATCAACCGTTAGCCAGACTCATCAAAAAGAGAGAGGGGGGGGGGGTCTCAAACAAACAAAATCAGAAGTGAAAGAGGACAAATAACAACTGACATCACAGAAATACAAAGAATTGTAAGGCAATATTATGAAAAATTACATGCCAACAAATTGGACAGCCTAGAAGATATAGATAAATCCCTAGAAACAAATAACCTACCAAAACTGAAGCAGGAAGAAATAGAAAATTTGAATATACCAATTACTAGCAATGAAACTGAAATCAGTAATCAAAAAATTCCCAGCCAACAAAAGTCCAGGACCAGATACCTTCAGAGATGAATTCTAGCAAACATTTAAAGAACAGTTAGTACCTGTTCTTCTAAAACTTTTTCAAAAACGGAAGAGGAAGGAAAACATCTAAATTCATTCTCTGAGGCCAGCTTACCCTAATAGCAAAACCAGATAGAGGCACCACAAAACCAGAGAACTACAGGCCAATATCTCCGATGAACATAGATGCAAAAATCCTCAACAAAATGTCGGCAAACTGAATCCAACAATACATTTAAAAAATCACCACAATCAGGTTTATTCCCAGGATGCAAGTGTGGTTCAATACTCTCAAATCAATCATTGTGATATATTACACCAACAAGAGAAAGGATTAAAAACCATATGATCATTTCGATAAAGGAAAAGTATTTCACGAACTACAGCATCCATTCACGATAAAAACCCTCAACAAAGTATGTTTAGAGGGAACAGACCTCAACATAATAAAGGCCTTATGTGAAAATCCCACAGCTAACATCATACTCAATGGGGGAAAACTGAGAGCTTTTCCTCTAAGGTCAGGAACAAGACAATGATGTCCACTCTCCACTTCTATCCAAAATAGTACTGGAAGTCCTAACCACAGCAATCAGACTACAAAAATAAATAAAAGGCATCCACATTAGTAAGGAAGATGTAAAATTTTCACTATTTGCAGCTGACATCATACTACATATAGAAAACCCCAAAGACTCCCCCAAAAAACTACTAGAACTGATAAATGAATTTAGTAAAGTTTCAGGATACAAAATTAATGTACACAGATCAGTTGCGTTTCTATACACTAATAATAAAGCAGCAGAAAGAGAAATTAAGAAAACAACCCCATTTATAATTGCACCAAATATATAACAAAATACATAGGCATAAACTTAACCAAAGAGGTGAAAGACCTGTACTCTGAAAACTAAAAAACACCGTTGAAAGAAACTGAAGATGACAGAAAGAAATGGAAACACATTCCATCATCATGGATTGGAAGAACAAATATTGTTAAAATGGCTATACTACCCAAAGAAATCTACACATTTAATGCAACCCCTATCAAAACACCAACAACATATTTCACAAAATTAGAACAAACTTAAAATTTGTATGGAACCACAAAAGACCCTGAACAGCAAAAGCAATCTTCCATTTTTTTCTTTTTTCTTCTTTTTTTCTATTTTTTATTCTTTTATTTCCTGCTCTTCTTTTTTAAAAAAAAATTTTATTGTGTTATGTTAGTCACCATAAAATACATGATTAGTTTTTGATGCAGTGTTCCAAGATTCACTGTTATAGCCAAAGCAATATTGAAAAAGAAAACCAAACTGGCGGTATCAAAATTGCAGACTTCAAGTTATATTACAAGGCTGTAGTGATCAAAACAGTATGGTACTGGCACAAAAATACACACACAGATCAATGGAATAGAATGAGAAATCCAGAAATAAGCCCACAATTATATGGTCAATTAATCTTCGACAAAGGAGGCAAGAATGTGCAATGGGAAAAAGACAATCTCTTCAACAAATGGTGTTGGGAAAATTGTACAGCCACATTCGAAAGAATGAAACTGGACCACTTTCTTATACTATACACAAAAAATAATTCAAAATGAATTAAGCATCTAAATGTGAGACCTGAACCCATAAAAATCCTAGAAGAGAGGACAGACAGTAATTTCTCTGACACTGGCTGTGGCAACATCTTTCTAGATATATCTCCTGAGGCAAGAGAAACAAAAGCAAAAATAAAGTTTTGGGACTAGACCAAAATAAAAAGCTTCTGCACAACAAGGGCAACAGCCAACAAAACTAAACAACCTACTGAATGGGAGAAAATATTTGCAAATGACAGATCTGATAAAGGGTTAGTATCCAAAATATATAAAGAACTCCTTGGGGTGCCTGGGTGGCTCAGGGGGTTAAAGCCTCTGCCTTCGGCTAGGGTCGTGATCCCAGGGTCCTGGGATTAAGCCCTGCATCCGGCTCTCTGCTTGGCAGGGAGCCTGCTTCCTCCTCTCTCTCTCTGCCTACTTGTGATCTTTCTCTGTCAAATAAATAAATAAAATCTTTTAAAAAAAATAAAGAACTTCTGTAACTCAACACAAAAAAACTTCAAATAATACAATTTAAAAATGGGCAGAAGGGGTGCCTGGGTGGCTCAGTGGGTTAAAGCCTCTGCCTTTGGCTCAGGTCATGATCCCGGGGTCCTGGGATCGAGCCCCGCATCGGGCTCTCTGCTCGGCAGGGAGCCTGCTTCCTCCTCTCTCTCTGCCTGCCTCTCTGCCTACTTGTGATCTCTGTCAAATAAATAAATAAATAAAATCTAAAAAAAAATGGGCAGAAAACATGAACAAACATTTCTCCAAAGAAGACATCCAGATGGCCAACAAACACGTGAAAAGATGCTCGACATCACTCATTGTCAGGAAAATACAAATCAAAACCACAAAGACATATCACCTCACACCTTCTGAATGGCTAAAATCATCAATAAAAGAAACAGTAAGTGTTGGTGAGGATGTAGAGAAAATAAAATCTTAAAAAAAAAGAGGATGTAGAGAAAAAAAGAAACCTCATGCAAAGAAATAGAGAAACACTAATTCGAAGGGGTACAGGAACCCCCTATGTTTACTGCAGCATTATTTACAACAGCCAAATTACTGAAGCAGCCCAAGTGTCCATCAATAGGTGAATGGATAAAGAAGACGTGGTACATATGTACGCTGAAATATCACCCAGCCATAAAAAAGAATGAAACCGTGCCATTTGATGGAGCTAGAGAGGAGAATGCTGAGCAAAATAAGCCAATCAGAGAAAGACAAATACCATATGATTTCACTCATATGTGGAATTTAAGAAATAAAACAATCAACAAAGGAAAAAAACACAAACCATAAAACAGACTCTTAACTATGGAGAATAATCAGATGGTTACCAGAGAAAAGGTAGGTGGGGGGATGGGTGAAACAGGTGATGGGGATTAAGAGCACACTTAATCATGATGAGCACTGAGCAATGTACAGTGTTGGGGAATCACTATATTGCACATCTGAAACTAATGGCACACTGTATGTTAAGTATATTGGAATTTTTTTTAAAAGACTAAAATAATTATAAGTATTCACATGTTCTGATTTTCCTATGGAAACCCTAGATCCTCTTAACAATAGATGTTCTTACCATTTGAAAAATAATAATTATTATTAAAATAACAAATAAGAACATACAACAAAAGGACAGAAGATTATAAGGTATCCTAGGGAAGAAGAGCAGACTCCTATAGAAAATAGAAATCTGTTTTTATATTCTACAAGTGGGTTTATATCAGTCAGGGTTCAAACAGAAACATACAGCCAACAAGAGATATATATTAAGAGATTTAGTGCAAGGAAACACCTTGTGCACTCATGGGGGCTGGCAAGGCAATTCTGAAACCCTTGGTGCAGGCTGACAGGAAGAGCAGGCTGGGTCCAAGCAGCAGTGTGCAGGCAGAATTTCTTCTTCTGGGCAACCTCAGCTCCGCTTATAAGGTCTTTCACCTGAATGGATCAGGGTCACCCAGATTATCTAAATCTCCCTTAAAGTCAAGTGATTATGGACTTTAACCACATCTACAAAATAGCTTCACAGCAGCACCTAGCCTAATGTTCAGCTGAATAACTGGGATAAACCAGGTTCTGCAGGCCAGGCTGACACATAACAATGACCATCACAGGGTTAGATGGCACAAGGCTGAGAATATACTAAAAACCACTGTACACGTTGAATGGGTGAATTATATGGCATGTGAAATATATCTTCGTAAAGCTGTAAAAAAAAAAAAAAGGTGGGGTTAATTCCATGCTTTGGGAGATCAGATTTAAAAAATAAATGTGGGCTTCTTTTAAATGAAAAGTCATTATGAATGTGTTTGGCTCAGCCTGGGGCGGAACAAAAGCTGTAATCCGTGAGGAATGTGGGTTAACTCACCCTGAGCCTGGCACCATTCTGCCCTCTCAGGGAGGAGTACAAGCAGTTTCTCCATGGCTTCATTACCGCCTCTGTGCCACAGACCCATTCGTGTTTATACTCCGCAACCAGTCGCCTGAGGAGACAGACCCAGGGAGAGCCAAAAACCAAGGTCTGTGCTAAGAGCCCAGGAGGATCCTCAGGTCTGTGGGCTGCTTTGGGGATGTAGGATCCAGCACCACCTAAAAAAACTGTTACCTCTAATAAGCTCTTCTTCTCCTCTGTGGCATATTAGAGGCTCAGGTGGCTCCAGCCTGTGGGCAGCTGTCAGAGCTTAGCTACACAGATAAATAAGTAGGTGGAAAGTTGCAAAAAAAAAAGGTACAGTGAGGTCTAGATGTGTTCCAGGGATTAGGAGCAAAGTGAGATCATTCCAGGCTGAAGAACTGGGCAGGAGCCCATGGGAAAGATGAACAAGATGTGGATGTACACAGGGCAAGAGAGAGGGCACATACCATGACTGGGAACAAACGAAGGGCTAGAGGATGGAAGAGGCGGGGCTGACTGGAACAGAGTGTTCTGGAGGCATTGGGCAGGTATGTGAAGATGGGTGCAGGGCAAGGAGGCTCCTGAAGGATAGGGGGGAGACATGGGGACTGGATGCAAACACAGCAGCGGCCTCCCAAGCACAAGGGGTGGTTGGGATGATCCACGGGGGGTGGGAGAAGAAAAGAAAACTCCTGTTGCATTTCTTTTTGATTCAAATAATGAGAAAATAAACTCAACTAGGGGATAAGATATGGATTGGTGCTGCCACACTCTCCCTGTCTGTGGGTCAGATGGTCACAAGAAAAGAACAATGCTCAAATTATTTTGAAGACAGAGTGGGAGTTTCTCCTTTGATGGGATGATAAGATGATAAGCTTTGTCATTTGCTTTCAACATTTTGCAATACCTCAGAGTTTTTTCCTGCCCGGTTAAAATGTCTTTACAGATTCTAGGCTTGAGTTATGATGAAACCAACCCTCACACAATAAACAGGAAATTTTGAAGAATCCCACAAAGGAAACCCTGGTTGGGAATAATATTAATAAAGCAAAAAGAATCAAACAACCATATTAGAGGCAAGATGGCAGAGGAGTAGCAGACTGAAATGACATCAGGTCCCAGGAGTTCAGCTAGATAGTTATCAAACCATCCCAAACACCTACACACTCAACAGGAGATAGAAGAGAAGAAGAGCAGCAATTCTATGAACAGAAAATGGACCACTTTCTGAAAGGTAGGACAGGTGGAGAAGTGAATCCGAAGAGACAGGAAGATAGACCGCGGGGGGAGGGGCCGGCTGGCAAGTGGTGGAGCAGCAGAGCACAAAATCAGAATTTTTAGAAGTCTCCTCTGCTGAGGGACATTGCTCCAGAGACTAAGTAGGAGTGGAGCCTTCGCAGGGACAGTGTGGTCTTAGGTCTCGCAGAGTCACAGAAAGATCGGGGGTATCTGAGTGTGACAGAGCTGCCAGGTATCGGAGAGGGCAAGCCGACTACAGAGACAGAGCCGAAGAGTGAGCTTTCAGCTTGGGGTTACCTTAAACTGTGATCCGTGGCACAGTCAAGCCACTGCTTTTCAAACAGGGACCCCACAAGTGGCAGATCTGGGGAGATTCACCTGCCTCCTCCAGGAGGAGCAGCGCAGCAGGAATCTGCTGGGTTTGGAGAATCCAAACAGGGCTGTGCACCAGAGATTGAAATGCTTGGTCACATACAAGGCTGGGTGAGCAGAGAGCGCGGCCAGAGACCAGGGAGATGGGAGGGATTGACTGCTTTCTCTGAGGGCGCACTAAAGAGTAGGGGCCTGAGCTCTCGGCTCCTCTGGGCCAGAGATTGGAAGGTCGCCATTTTCATTCCTGTCCTCCAAAGCCGTATGGAAAGTGTTCAGGGAACAAAAACTCCCAAGAGGGAACTGAGCAGATTACTTAGCCTGGCCCCTGGCAAGGGCAGTGCAATTCTGGCTCGGGCAAAGACATTTGAGACTCACTGCAACAGGCCCCTCCCCCAGAAGATCAGCAAGAATATCCAGCCAAGACCAAGCTCACCGACCAAGGAGAACAGCGGAACTCCAGAGCTAGGGGAAAGCAACACATAGAATTCATGTCTTTTTCCCCATGATCCTTCAGTCTTGCAAAGTTAATTTATTTTAATTTTTTTTCTTATTCTATTTTTTTAACTTTTCCTCTTTCCTCTTTTAACATTTTTAAACTAGTTTATCTTAACAATACCTTTCTAAAAAAACCTTTTAAACCTTCATTGTTATAGTCATATTTCATCCCTTCATTGTATTTAACTTTATTTTTTGTATGCATATAGGGTTTTTTTTCTAAAAAATTGTGGGATAAAATTTCTGCTAATAGATCAAAATATACCCTAAATCTAACACATGGCTTTGTTCTAGTCTCCAGCCTAAGCACATTCTCTCCTCTTCTTTTTCTTTTTCTAATCAACTTATTAATTCCTTTTTTAGAATTCTTTTAAAATTTTCATCTTTACAGTCATATTCCAACCTTTCATCATGGTTACCCTTATTCTTGTATATATGTAAGTTTCCCTTGCTTTCAAATTTTGGGAGGTAGTTTCTTCTAAGAGAACAAAATACACCCATAATCAAGTGGGTGGCTCTGTTCTAGTCACCAGTCTAATATATATATATATATATATATATATATATATATATATATATATATGCACACACACATTTTTAAAAAGATTTTATTTATTTATTTGACAGAGAGAGAGATTACAAGTAGGTAGAGAGGCAGGCAGAGAGAGAGCAGGAAGCAGGCTCCCTGCTGAGCAGAGAGCCCAATGCGGGGCTCGATCCCAGGACCCTGAGATCGTGACCCAAGCTGAAGGCAGAGGCTTAACCCACTGAGCCACCCAGGTGCCCCTATATACATTTTTTAAATTTTTAATTTTTTAATTTTTATTCCTTTTTCCCCCCTTTCTTCTCCTCCTGATTTTGGATCTCTTCTGATTTGGTTAGTGTACATTTTTCTGGGGTCTTTGTCACCCTTCTAGTATTTTATTCTCTCATTCATATATTCTTATCTGGATAAAATGACAAGGCAGAAAAACTCATCACAAAAAAAGAACAAGAGGCAGTACTGACGACAGCTAGGGATCTAACCAATACAGACATTGGTAATATGACAGAACTAGAGTTCAAATGATGATTCTCAAGGTGGGCTCGAAAAAGGCATGGAAGATATTAGAGAAACACTTTCTGGAGAAATAAAATCCCTTTCTGGAGAAATAAAAGAACTAAAATCTAACTAACGAAGTTGAAATTTTAAAAAAGCTATTAATGAGGTGCAATTAAAAAAATGGAGGCTCTTACTGCTAGGATAAATGAGACAGAAGAGAGAATTAGTGATATAGAAGACCAAATGACAGAGAATAAAGAAGCTGAGCAAAAGAAAGACAAACAACTACTGGACCAAAAGGGGAGAATTTGAGAAATAAGTGATACCATAAGACAAAACAATATTAGAATAATTGGGATTCCAGAAGAAGAAAGAAAGAGAGGGGCAGAAGATATATTGGAGTGAATTATACTAGAGAATTTCCCTAATATGGCAAACAGAACAAGCATCAAAATCCAGAAGGCACAGAGAACCCCCCTCAAAATCAACAAAAATAGGTCCACACCCTGTCATCTAATAGTAAAACTTAAAAGTCTTAGTAACAAAGAGAAAATCCTAAAAGCAGCTTGGGACAAGAAGTCAGTAACATATAATGGCAGAAATATTAGATTGGCACCAGACTTATCCACAGAGACCTGGCAGGCCAGGAAGAACTAGCATGATATATTTAGAGCACTAAATGAGAAAAATATGCAGCCAAGAATACTATATCCAGCTAGGCTGTCATTGAAAATAGAAGGAGAGATAAAAAGTTTCCAGGAAAAACAAAAATTAGAAGAATTTGCAAACAAACACAAACGAGCCCTAGGCGAAATATTGAAAGAGGTCCTCTAAGCAAAGAGAGAGCCTAAAAGTAGTAGACCAGAAAGTAAGAGAGACAATATCCAGTAACAGTCACCTGACAGGCAATACAATGGCACTAAATTCATATCTCTCAATAGTTATCCTGAATGTAAATGGGCTAAATGCCCCAATCAAAAGACACAGGGTATCAGAATGCATAAAAAAAAAGAAAACCCATCAATATGCTGTCTGCAAGAAACTCATTTTAGACCCAAAGACACCTCCAGATTTAAGGTGAGGGGGTGGAAAACAATTTACCATGCTAATGGACATCAAAAGAAAGCTGGGGTGGCAATCCTTACATCAGATAAATTAGATTTTAAGCCAAAGACTATAATAAGAGATGAGGAAGGACGCTATATCATACTCAAAGTGTCTGTCCAACAAGATCTAACCATTTTAAATATCTATGCCCCTAACATGGGAGCAGCCAACTATATAAATCAATTAATAACAAAATCAAAGAAACACATCAACAATAATACAGTAATAGTAGGGGACTTTAACACTCCCCTCACTGAAATGGACACATCATCCAAGCAAAAGATCAACAAGGAAATAAAGGCCTTAAATGACACACAG
>NW_019154107.1:6109264-6151362 GCF_002288905.1 Enhydra lutris kenyoni | reverse complement strand
ACATCAACAATAATACAGTAATAGTAGGGGACTTTAACACTCCCCTCACTGAAATGGACACATCATCCAAGCAAAAGATCAACAAGGAAATAAAGGCCTTAAATGACACACTGGACCACATGGACATCACAGATATATTCAGCACATTCTACCCCAAAGCAACAGAATACACATTCTTCTCTAGGGTACATGGAACATTCCCCAGAATAGATCACATCCTGGGTCACAAATCAGGTCTCAACTGGTACCAAAAAACTGGGATCATTCCCTGCATATTTTCAGACCACAGTGCTCTGAAGCTAGAACTCAATCACAAGAGGAAACTTGGAAAGAACTCAAATACATGGAGGCTAAAGAGCATTCTTCTGAAGAATGAATGAGTCAACCAGGAAATTAAAGAGGAGTTTAAAAAATTCAAGGAAACAAATGAAAGTGAAAACACAACCATTCAAAATCTGTGGGACACAGCAAAGGCGGTCCTGAGAGGAAAGTACATAGCGATGCAAGATTTTCTCAAGAAACAAGAAAGGTCTCAAGTACACAACCTAACCCTACACCTAAAAGAGCTGGAGAAAGAATAGCAAAGAATGCCTAAACCTAGCAGGAGAAGAGAAATAATAAAGATCAGAGCAGAAATCAATGAAATTGAAACCAAAAGAATAGAACAGATCAACAAAACTAGGAGCTGGTTCTTTGAAAGAATTAATAAGATGGATAAATCCCTGGCCAGACTTATCAAAAAGAAAAGTGAAAGGACCCAAATAAATTAAATCATGAGTGAAAGAAGAGAGATCACAACCAATACCAAAGAAATACAAACAATTACAAGGACATATTATGAGCAACTATATGCCTGCAAATTTGACAATCTGGAAGAAATGGATGCATTCCTAGAGACGTACAAACTACCAAAACTAAACCAGGAAGAAATAGAAAACCTGAACAGACCTATAACCAGTAAAGAGATTGAAGCAGTCATCAAAATTCTCCCAACAAACAAGAGCCCAGGGCCAGATGGCTTCCTGGGGGAATTCTACCAACATTTAAAGAAGAATTAATACCTATTCTCCTGAAACTATTCCAAAAAATAGAAATGGAAGGAAAACTTCCAAACTCATTTTATGAGGCCAGCATTACCTTGATCCCAAAACCGGACATAGACCCCATCAAAAAGGAGAATTACAGACCAATATCCTTGATGAACACAGATGCGAAAATTCTCACCAAAATACTAGCCAATAGGATCCAACAGTACATTAAAAGGATTATTCACCATGACCAAGTGGGATTTATTCCTGGGCTGCAAGGTTGGTTCAACATCCACAAATCAATCAATGTGATACAATATATTAAAAAAAGAAAGAACAAGAATCATATGATACTCTCAATAGATGCTGAAAAAGCATTTGACAAAGTACAGCATCCTTTCTTGATCAAAACTCTTCACCGTGTAGGGATAGAGGGTACATACCTCAATATCATAAAAGCCATCTATGAAAAACCCGCAGCAAATATCATTCTCAATGGGGAAAAACTGAGAGCTTTTCCCCTAAGGTCAGGAACACAGCAGGGATGTCCACTATCACCACTGCTATTCAACATAGTACTAGAAGTCCTAGCCTCAGCAATCAGACAACAAAAAGAAATAAAAAGCATCCAAATCAGCAAAGAAGAAGTCAAACTCTCACTCTTTGCAGATGATATGATACTTTATGTGGAAAACACAAAAGACTCCACTCCAAAACCACTATAACTCATACAGGAATTCAGTAAAGTGTCAGGATATAAAATCAATGCACAGAAATCAGCTGCATTTCTATACACTGACAGCAAGACAGAAGAAAGAGAAATTAAGGAGTCGATCCCATTTACAACTGCTCCCCAAACTGTAAGATACCTAGGAATAAACCTAACCAAAGAGGCAAAGAATCTGTACTCAGAAAACTATAGAATACTCATGAAAGAAATTGAGGAAGACACAAAGAAATGGAAAAATGTTCCATGCTCCTGGATTGGAAGAACAAATATTGTGAAAATGTCTATGCTACCTAAAGCAATCTACATATTTAACGCAATCCCTATCAACATACCATCATGTTTTTTCAAAGAAATGGAACAAATAATCCTAAAATTTATACGGAACCAGGAAAGACTCCGAATAACCAGAGGAATGTTGAAAAAGAAAGACAAAGTTGGTTCCATCACAATTCCAGACTTCAAGCTCTATTACAAAGCTATAATCATCAAGACAGTATGGTACTGGCACAAAAACAGACACAAAGATCAATGGAACAGAACAGAGAGCCCAGGAACAGACCCTCAACTCTATGGTCAAGTAATCTTCGACAAAGCAGGAAAGAATGTCCAATGGGAAAAAGTCTCTTCAACAAATCATGTTGGGAAAATCGGACAGCCACATGCAGAAGAATGAAACTGGACCATTCCCTTACACCACACCCAAAAAGAGACTCAAAATGTGGAGCATAACAAATAGCATGGAGGACAAGGGGAGTTAGAGAGGAGAAGGGAGTTGAGGGAAATTGGAAGGGGAGGTGAACCATGAGAGACTATGGACTCTGAAAAACAATCTGAGGGGTTTGAAGAGGCAGGAGGTGGGAGGTTGGGGGAACCAGGTGGTGGGTATTAGAGAGGGCATGGATTGCATGGAGCACTGGGTGTGGTGCAAAAACAATGAATACTGTTACGCTGAAAATAAATAAAAAAATTTTTTTTTAATTTGTTAAAAAATAAATAAATAAAAAGGGGGGAAAAAAAGAGACTCAAAATGGATGAAAGACCTCAATGTGAGACAGGAATCTATCAAAATCCTTGAGGAGAACACAGGCAGCAACCTCTTTGACCTCAGCCGCAGCAACTTCTTCCTAGAAACATCGACAAAGGCAAGGGAAGCAAGGGCAAAAATGAACTATTGGGACTTCAGGAAGATCAAAAGCTTTTGCACAGCAAAGGAAACAGTTAACAAACCCAAAAGACAACTGACAGAATGGGGGAAGATATTTGCAAATGACATATCAGATAAAGGGCTAGTATCCATAATCTATAAAGAACTTATCAAACTCAATACCCAAAGAACAAATAATCCAATCAAGAAATGGACAGAAGACATGAAAAGACATTTCTGCAAAGAAGACATCCAGATGGCCAACAGACACATGAAAAAGTGCTCCACATCACTCAGCATCAGGGAAATACAAATCAAAACCACAATGAGATACCACCTCACACCAGTCAGAATGGCTAAAATGAACATGGCAGGAAACAACAGATGTTGGAGAGGATGCAGAGAAAGGGGAACCCTCCTACACTGCTGGTAGGAATGCAAGCTGGTGCAACCACTCTGGGAAACAGCATGGAGGTTCCTCAAAAAGTTGAAAATAGAGCTACCTTATGACCCAGCAATCACACTACTCGGTATTTACCCTAAAGACACAAATGTAGTGATCCAAAGGGGCACGTGCCCCTGAGTGTTTATAGCATCAATGTCCACAATAGCCAAACTATGGAAAGAACCTAGATGTCCATCAATAGATGAATGGATAAAGAAGTGGTGTGTGTGTATATATATATACACATACACACACACACTGGAATACTATGCAGCCATCAAAAGAAATGAAATCTTGTCATTTGCAATGACGAGGATGGAACTAGAGGATATTATGCTGAGCAAAATAAGTCAATCAGGGAAAAACAATTATCATATGATCTCCCTGATATGAGGAATTTGAGAGGCAGAGTGGGGGGTTTGAGGGTTAGGGAAAGAAAAAATGAAACAAGATGGGATCAAGAGGGAGACAAACCATGAGATACTCTTTTTTTTTTTTAAAGATTTTATTTATTTATTTGACAGAGAGAGATCACAAGCAGGCAGAGAGGCAGGCAGAGAGAGAGGAGGAAGCAGGCTCCCTGCTGAGCAGAGAGCCCGATGCAGGGCTCGATCCCAGGACCCTGAGATCATGACCTGAGCCGAAGGCAGCGGCTTTAA
The DNA here is from genome assembly GCF_002288905.1 of Enhydra lutris kenyoni. Lineage (NCBI taxonomy): Eukaryota > Metazoa > Chordata > Mammalia > Carnivora > Mustelidae > Enhydra > Enhydra lutris. The sequence continues at coordinate 6,147,356 of NW_019154107.1, read as the reverse complement.
CCCACTGAGCCACCCAGGCGCCCCCCATGAGATACTCTTAATCTCACAAAACAAACAGGGTTTCTTGGGGGAGGGGGTGTGTGGAGAGGGTGGTTGGGTTATGGACATTGGGGAGGGTATGTGATATGGTGAGTGCTGTGAAGTGTGTAAGCCTGACAATTCACAGACCTGTACCCCTGGGGCAAATAATACATTATATGTTAATAAAAATAATTAATTTTAAAAAAGAGTCAAACAATCAGAAAATGTTAGATTTCTCCTTTTGACAATGTAATGAATGTTGCATTTCTCCTTCTAGAACCTTCTTTGTCTACCATATTTGACATAAAAACAATACCACCTATTTATATCTGAAATGAGGTTGTTCGGGGGCATCTGGATGGCTCAGATGGTTAAGCATCTGCCTTCGGCTCAGGTCATGACCCTGGGGTTCTGAGATGGAGGCCCACATCAGGCTCCCTGCTCAGTGGGCAGTCTGCTTCTTCCTCTCCATCTGCCCCTCCCCGCACTTGTGCATTCTCTCTCTCTCTCTCTCTCAAATGAATAAGTAAAACCTTTTAAAAAAAAAGAAGAGTTTTTTCAAAGAACTCAAAATTATCCAGGTACATACTGGAAATATGGATCTAAAGCTTACCCAAGTTATAGGTTGTGACTTAATATACTGGTTAATGATAGTCTGTCATATTTAAACAAGTATGGACATAATCGGGGTACATGCTGATGAAAGTACACAAGCAAAACATTTGGAGTTCATTGCTATAAGCAAGGTGAAAGACTTTTTTCAGAGAATATTGTTTAGGATATGGGCTGTTCTAGATTGGGTCCCCCCAGAAGCAGAAGTGGAGATGAGGATTTGAGTGACCAGTAGCTGGACCCATGGACCCAAGAAGCACTAGGAGGGCGGTGGGGATGTGAGACAGGGCTATGTTAGTGAGCAGGTTATCACTGTGGGCAATGAAGGCAAATTGACATTGGCGGAGAACGTGCTTTATTGCCGTCCCACCCTAGGGGAAAGGAAGATGGAGTAGTTCTAGCCAATTTCTGACACCCTTGGTAGAGAACCACTCCTGCAGCATTTACTCCCCACCCACCCCACCCAGGTAGGCCACAGGCTCACAGTCACAGGGGCTTAGGGGAGGAAGTCACAGGCATACATGGAAATGCTGCGGTCCACGAGATGAGAGTGGGGCACCCACATGTGCTATGTAGGCTTGTTTATGGGTTGACTTTTTGCAATAAACAGCATTTATTCTCTATCTCATTCTTTGTTGTTTTTAAACTTTTAACTTGTCAAAGGAGTCCATGCATGTGGGTCTCAAGTTCCTTGGTAAGAACGCATTACCATAGGAAAGAGATGGTGGAGGCAGTCTCTTCCATACACTTCAACGGCGTTGCGTGGTACTCTCCGCCCATCATAAAGGAGCTTGTGGGCTATTGCGCTACAGAGAGGAAGGTGGTTTCGGGAAAATGTTACCTAAAAGTCTAACATGACTGCCATAGCTCTAACTGCGACAGGAGATCCTGGAAGGAAAGGTTGGGATGGGGTTCTCAGGGAGGTTCCAGAGGTTCAGAAAGTTCAAATCAGCTAAGAATAAAGGTAAGACACTCAGTGTAGCCCTAGTTCAGAAGTCAAGATAAATTAATGTCAGGTCTGTCCTAGAGGATCAGGCCATTTATGATTCACTGTGGGTCAGCCCAGAGAGGTCTGGGCAGCAAAGGAGGCATTTTGAGGATATCCAGCACCAGAAAAGAGGGTGAACTTTGCCCACCACTTGTCTATACTAAGGCCATCCTGTCTACCAAACAGACCCTTCTACTTACTATGCTTGAAACACATGTGCTTAGAGGGATAAGCAAGCCCTAGTTTATTTGGTCAACCACTATGGTGCAAGTAGAACTTCGGGCCCAGTCTAGAAGGGAGAGACTGCCTTTTGAGAATGGAGCACTAAAAAGAAGTTCCAGAGTAGCATGGAAAGGCAGCTAGAGCCAATGAGAATGAGAACCTCATCGCTCCTACTCCCAGCTGCCCAGGGCAGGCCCATCCTATGGGCAGGAGAAATAGGCAGCTAAATACAGAGTGGCTTGGGGCACCTGGGTGGCTCAGTGGGTTAAAGCCTCTGCCTTCGGCTCAGGTCATGATCCCAGGGTCCTGGGATCGAGCCCCACATCGGGCTCTCTGCTCAGTAGGGAGCCTGCTTCCTCCTCTCTTTCTGCCTGCCTCTCTGCCTATTGTGATCTCTGTCAAATAAATAAATAAAATCTTAAAAATAAATAAATAAATAAATACAGAGTGGCTACAAGAGGCCCCTACTGGCATGTCCTCCATGACAAAAGGCTTTATCAGGGTCAGAGAAGTGACAGCCAAAGGCTATTCTTCCCACCACTGAGAGGGTAGAAACAGAAAGAGAGGCAGAAAGGGGATTTAGAAGGCTGCCAAAGATATGTGACCATTTCATGATTTCTTTACGCTGTTCCATTCTTAGAATGACTTAGGGGTTATGCCACAGATGATCCCTGTTAAAATACTGCTATCATTAGTATATTAACACAGGTAAAGAGGGGTCATCCACTAGCTAATACCTTGGGACCTGAAGGGAAGAGCTACGAGATATTTTGATAGCGACAGTATCAGTGGGAAGGAGGAGGAGGTGACAGTATCAGTGGGAAGGAGGAGGAGGTACCGTAAAAGCCAAAATGATAGGAATTAGTGATAGTTTCTGTGTGACAGAATGCCAGACTTATTCACATTGAACTTCACTGCAACCCTAATAGGAGCTTATGTTATCTCCAATTAATAGATGAGGAAACTGGTCACAGAGAGGTTAGGTGACTAGTTGTGTTAATTCATTGGGTCCCTTGAGAAGCAGATGCCAAGATGGGATTGGATGTGCAGGAGATGCATGGCGGGGAGGGGGCGGCACCCAGGAAAGGATCACGGGAAAGGAGCAGAGGAACGCAGGGCGAGCTTTCAGATGGTGGTGCTAGTCTGGCTCTCCTAGAGGAAAGACAGAAGGGAGCAGAAGTTCAGAGGAAGAGTGTTGGGGTATGGCATGGCTCTAGGAAAGTCTCAGCCAGGCCAATGGGGCATCCTCAAGCCAAAGTGGCCCAATCAAAGAGTCTCACATGTCTCGGGAATGGCCTGCACTGGTAGACTGATGTGCTCAGTCATCAGCAGGAAGCACAGCCTGGGCGCTATGCAACAGCAGCTCTAGAAGGGGCAGGAGCTGGGACCTCAGTCAACTAGGCTCCCAAAGCAAGAGCCCCAAGTGGAACACTTTTGTGGCTGCCATGATAGCCTAAAACCATACAGCCAGTAAACAGTGGGGCTAGGATCTGCACCGGGACATTTCTGACATTACAGCACACCATTCTTCCACTGTACTGAATGCCTATGGGCTTGGGTATGAACTAAGTGGCATCAGAGGACTGAAGACGGGGCACCTGCGTGGCCTAGCTAGTTGAGTGTCCAACTCTTGATCTCAGCTCGGGTCTTGATCTCGGGCTCATGAGTTCAAGCTTCCTGTCAGACTCCACACTGGGCATGGAGCCTACTTTAGAAAAAAAAAAAAAAAAAAGACCAAAGACAAATGTCACAGACATCGCAATTCTGCTAAAGGATCCTCCCATGCCAAGGAGTACAATGGTGATAAAAGAGCCACTGGACGGGGCGCCTGGGTGGCACAGTCAGTTAAGCATCTGACTCTTGGTTTTGGCTCAGGTCATGATCTCGTGGTAGTGAGATCAAGCCCCACATCTGGCTCTGCACTTGTCATAGAGTCTACTTGAGATGCTCTCTCCCTCTCCCTCTGCCCCTCCTACTCCTGCTCTGGCTCTCTCTATCTCTCTCTAAAATAAATAAATAAATCATTTTTTAAAAAAAGGAGCCACTGGAAATGTATTCTGAACTTTCTCAGATCATCTAAGAGAGGCCGCACAGACTCCTACAGCACAAATATCTAACACTGGAATCTCGCTGGGGAACTTACGTTTTTATGAAGACATCGGAAAGATGAAAGAAGATCTTAAATCCTATTAAAGTTCTTTTTTTATTCTTTCCTATTCTTCTCCCATTCCCCTGCAAGAATACACAAATCCACATATATTTATCGAGCACTTACTCTGTGCCAGACTGTGGATCAGAGGTTGGCTAGACCTACAGGGAATTTACAGCACAGTGGGAGAGGCAGACATTAGCAAGTAAATGATGAAAAATTATGGCTAAGGTCACGAGGGTAAGTTCAAAGGGCCTCAACACAGGAAGCAGGAGAGACCTGGAGATGGAGATCGGGATACGCATGGGAACATGAAAATGTCTGAAGCATGAATGGCCCAGGGAGGAGCGGCACTGGTGTTAGCAGAGCAAGGGCCTAGGCCAAGGTGGGTGTTGTTGGCCCCCTCGAGCATGCCAAGAGCTGGAAGCCAGGCCCCTGTACTTAACTTCCTTTCCACCATCCCTATGTGTATCTTCCAGCAGGCTTAGCATATCATTTGGAGGAGAGGGTATAACTTGACTGCAATGTTTATAGTGTTTGAATTCTTAATCCCTGGCAGTAGATTTGAAAACATACAAATAAAATAAACACACCACACGGTTTTTAAGCTTATTTTTTCCCCCTGGGACTCAAGTAGATTTAAGCTTCCTATCAACCGGCTGTTCCCGCTATCTGTGTAACGATTAAAACGCAAGTATTTTATGTTGCCAGTTGGTAAGATGGCAGGGGGTGCTCCCCGATTATATTGTTTAAAGGCTGTAAAGCTCCCCTATTTCCTGGTTACAAAAATGTTTGCCTTTTGGTTGACTAACTGATTTTAGGCTCACTTTTTATACTGCTTGTTCAGGTTGGAAATCATTAAACAAAATGATAGCTCTTGGTTTAAGAGACCGCCATCTAAAAACAAAATGCCTCTTGCTATTGAGTGCACATCGGTTTCTCTCTCCTATTAAAAATAATTCTTTTCCCACATGGAAGCCCACAAGATCAAGGTTTCATTAAACAGGCTCTAAGCCCTTACCAATCATCACCTCGTTAATCCTCACACGCTTCCTTGTTAGGAAGGGCCGAGTATCATTACACCATGCTGGGCCAGCACCAGAAAGAGTGTAGTTTGGTGGGCAATTATAGGTCTTAAAGAAACAAAGAGGGGATTCAGTTCCCACTGAGGGATCAAGGTTGAATCAGAGAACAATAGTATTAAAGTTGGAATTTCCCCTAAAGATGGAGAGGCGGGGCTTAGGAGCAGGTGCCCTGTGGTGAGCCAGTGTTCTACTCAAATGCGAGCTCTGATTTTTTACCCCTTTGGGCGAGGTTCTGAACCCTTTTAGGCCCAGCTTTCTTATCCATAAAATGAACTGAATGAAAGTATCCACTTCACAGAGTGGTTATGAAAATTAAATGAGATAGCATACATGTGGCGATTAGTGGAACACTCAATAATAATAATAATAATGTGATCATTATTAAAATAAGCTAATAATAGCTTATTGTTAGGCTCATGCCTGATTCTCCAAGGGTTTTAGAGATAGGGATACTGAAGCCAGGGAGATTGTATGGTTTGCCTATGGCTCCAGAGTTAATTAGGGACAAGTAGGGGAGAGAATCTAAGCCTCACCTTTCCAAGGACAAAATAGCAAAGGGAATCCAGTGATGGTATCTGTGCCCACCAACAATATCTTTAATTCAACTCCTGACAGACTGGAGCAGACCCATCCCCTTCCCAACCTCACCCTCTATACTGGCCCGAGAGTCAAGACCTTGTGCAAGCCAGGTCATTAATCCTCCTGAAAATGGGCAGTTGGCCTGACTCAGACTCAATCAGCAAGGAAATTTCATAGTCCATTATATATTAAAGACTGATGCAAGGCTTTCAAATCCAAACTCAGTAATTTTTAAAAATAATGATAAATTGAGCTGGGTGCCACGGACTCAGAGCCGAATGGTGTATCTAAGGTCATAGGTGGGGTGCCTGGGTGGCTCAGTTGGTTGGGCGACTGCCTTCGGCTCAGGTCCTGATCCTGGAATCCTGGGATCGAGTCCCGCATCGGGCTCCTTGCTCAGCGGGGAGTCTGCTTCTCCTGCTGACCTCTCTCCTCTCATGCTCTCTCTCTCATTCTTTCCCTCTCTCCCAAATAAATAAATAAAATCTTTAAAAAAATAAGGTCATAGGTACCTCGGCAGGGAGGTTCCTGTGGGACAGGTGCATGAAGCACTTATGAGCTTTGCCTATGTCTCTACAGGTACAGCCTCCAAACCTGACTCTCTGACCTCCAAGACTCTGAAAGCTATTTAATATTTTGAACGAACCCCTTAAGTTATAGAGAGTGGATTCTGATGCTGACAGCTAAAAACTCTGATGGGGTCACAGTAGGATATGTTTAAAATTAACCCAGCGATGTTGCCACAATTCCCAAATGGTTCAGAATCAGCATCTCAGAATATATTTTTCAAAGTTAAAAGGAACTCTTTCAAACTTCAGCAAAACAAGAATATTTTTAGGGGCGCCTGGGTGGCTCAGTTAGTTAAGCATCTGACTCTTGATCTTGGCTCAGGTCTTGATCTTAGGGTGGACAGTTCAAAGAATGTTTTTGTTTCTTCCACGTGTACATTTACCTCTGAGAATGCCAACAACCCCTACACTGAAGAATGTTTGTAGGCAAGGAATCTGTTGAAAGAGAGATTCTTACTTTGCAATGAGATTTTGCAAGTACATTTCTGGCTGTTTCCACCACAGCAGGACTGACAGCATCATCAGAAGATGCCAGGGACTGACCTATAAGAACCACCTCAAAGTCTGACCTTTTCCCTCACTAGCACCACCAATTCTTACTGTGAATTTTGTAATTGTGAGGCTGAAACACCAGCCTCATATACAATACACTCACTGTAATCAGAACTCTCCAGAAGCCCTAACACAGTGTTTCACAGTCTGCACTGGCATGATGAAAACTATTTGGCGTTATCAGAAATCTCCCTAGAAGGGTAAGGGAATAGAAATGTCTCTGAAAACAAAAATGTCACATGCATGAATATTTTAACAGACGTAAGCAAAAGAGTCTGCCCACTTCCTTCCATTACAGAACAGACAATGGTTAAGTATTGCACAATTAGAGATGGTGCAATGAATCTTAGGTTTATTGAAATCTGGACAAAGACCCTCCCCAGTGAAGTTTCAACTTACTTTCACAAGAACTATTTAGAGACTCATAATTTCAGTCACACATTAATACTTTGTCTTGCAATGAGGCTGTTTAAAAAAAACAACTCTGTACTTCAGGTGGCTCAGTCAGTTAAGCATTCGACTCTTGGTTTCAGCTCAGGTCGTGATCTCAGGATCATGAGATCAGGCCTCACATTGGGCTCCATACTCAGTGTGGGGTCTGCTTAAGATTCTCTCCCTCTCCCTGCCTCTCCCACTTGTGCTCTCTCTCTCTCTCTAAAATAAATAAATAAATCTTTTTTTTAATCTGTACTTCAAAACCCTAAAGATATGACATACAAAAAAAACCTGTTAAAACTAATAAAGTCACCACAGTTGCAGGATACAAAATGAACATGCAAAAAAAAAAAAAAGGTTGCATTTCTTAAAAGATTTTTTTAAATTTATTTATTTGACAGGGAGAGAGACACAAGCAGGGGGAGTTGGAGAGGGAGAAGCAGGCTTCCTGCTGAGTAGAGAGCCCAATGCAGGGCCCAATCCCAGGACCCCAGGACCATGACCTGAGCCAAAAACAGATGCTTGATGACTGAGCCACCCAGGTGCCCCCAAAACTCTTGCATTTCTATATACTAACAGTTTGTAAAGAAAAGTAAGAAAACAACTCCATTTACAGCAACACCAAAAAGCATAATAAAATACTTAGGAATAAACCCAAAGACGTGGAAGACTTATACACTGAAAACTCCAAAACATTGCTGAAAGAAATGAACAGGAATGGACAGGAAGGCTTAATATTGTTAAGATGTCAATATTCCCTGAAGTACTTTACAGATTCAGTGCAATTCCTACCAAAACCCCAACAGCACTTTTTGCAGGAATGGAAAAAAAATGCTATAATTCTCATGGAAACCCAAGGGAACTTAAATAGCCAAAACAATTTTCAAAAAGGACAAGTTTTGAAAAAAATGTGACAGACTCATATTTCCTGATTTCAAAACATATTACAAAACCACAGTAATAAAAACAGTGAGGTCTGGCATAAAGACAGGTATATTAATGGAGTAGAGAGCCCAGAAATAAACCCTAACTTACATGGTCAAATGATCCTTGACAAGGGTCCCAAGATCACTCAATGGAGAAAGGACAGACTCTTCAACAGTGTTAGGAAAACTGGATACCCACATGCAAAAGTATGAAGTTAGACCTTTATACTATACAAAAAATAAACTCAAAATGGGTTAAAGCCTTAAAGGTAAAACCCAAAACTATAAAAGTTTTAGAAGAAAACACAGGGTAAAAACTTCCTGACATGGGATTTGGCAATAATTTCCTGAACATGACATACATACACAAAGAAAAAACAGGTAACAAAAGCAAAAATAGACAAATGGGACTACATCAAACTTAAAATCCTTTCTGAATCAAAGGACACTACCAACAGAATGAAAAGGCAACCTAAGGAATGGAAGAACATATTTACAAATCATCTATCCAATAAGGGAATAATATCCAGAATATATTTTTTAAAACTCATGTAACTCAGCAACAAAAAAAAACAGATAACCTGATTTAAAAATGGGCAATGGACGTAAACAGACACTTTTTCAAAAGGGATACACAAATGACCAACAAGCATATTAAAATATGTTCAACATCACAAGCTCTCAGAGAAACACAGAATGGAACTACAGTGAGATGTCATCTCGCACCCACTAGGATGACCACTATTAAAAACACATACATGGGGCAGCCTGGGTGGCTCAGTGGGTTAAAGCCTCTGCCTTTGGCTCAGGTCATGATCCCAGGGTCCTGGCATCAAGCTCCGCATCGGGCTCTCTGCTCAGCGAGGAACCTGTTTCCTCCTCTCTCTCTCTCTGCCTGCGTTGATAGTAGGATTCAATTCTTCAAGGATTGTTAGACTGACAACCTCTCTTTCTGCCTTTAAAACACACACACACACACACACACGCATGCACACACAGAAAGTAACAAGTGTTGGTGAGGATGGGGAGAAACTGAAACCCTTGTACACTATCAGTAGTATTGTTAAATGATTTAATTTCTATGGAAAACAACAGAGATTCCTCAAACAGTTTAAAATAATACTACCATATACTCCAGCCATCCCATTTCTGGGTATATATCCCAAAGGATTGAAAGCAGGCTCTCAAAGAGATATTTGCATACTCCAGTTCATAGCAGCACTAATGATAATAGCCAAGACATGGAAGCAACCCAAATAAACATCTGTCAATAGATGAATGGGTAAACAAAAGTTGGTATCCACATACAATGGAATATTATTCAACCTTAAAAAGAAAGGAAATCCTGTCACACACTACAACATGGATGAACCTTGAGGTCATTCTGATAAGTCCAACAAGACAGTCACAAAAAGACAACTACTGTATGATTCCGCTGATCTGTATGATTAGAATCCTCAAATTCACAGAGACAGAAAATAGAATGGTGGTTACCAGAAGCTGGCAGGGAGGGAGAAAAGAAGAGTTGTTTTTTAATGGGTATAGAGTTCAGTTTTGCAAGATGAAAGAGTTCCAGATAGCTATCTCACAATAATGCAAATATATTTAACACTATTGAACTGGACACTTAAAGATGGTTAAGATGGTAAATTTCATGTGTTTCTTACCCCAGTGAAAAAGAGACAAAAATCTGTACTTCAAAAACTGTAACATAAAAGTGCATATCAACTCCAGAGACCTCTACCATAAGAGTGTACCCCATTAGCATTTAAGAATGTTGCAATGAAGATATTTCCATACTGATGGTTTTTCTTGCCTTGTATTTATACCTGGGGTATCAGACTTTGGTTTCCAATTCAAGTGACCCTCCCCTTCCCGCTCAGTATTGTCTGGAATGTAATACTTAAGCTCTTACCTTCCCATAGGTAATAGAAGTCCATGTATTCCTGCCCTCCTGTCATCTCCTCACATGATAGGAATCCTTTGGGATTTTTGGAGTGCCTGGGTGGTTCAGTTGGTTAAGTGTCTGCCTTTGGCTCATGATCTCAGGGTTCTGGGATCGAGTCCTGCATCAGGCTCCCTGCTCAGCAGGGAGTCTGCTTCTCTCTCTTCCTTTGCTGCTCCCCTCCACTTGTGCTCTCTCTCAAATAAATAAAATCTTTTTTTAAAAAAAAGAACCCTTGGGGTTTTCAGTGTTCAGTCTAGAAATTCCTGCCCCTCTTTGTGGGAGTCAGAACCCTCTCAACATTGAAGAATACTGCAATCACCCCCAGTGGCCACCAGACCACCAAACCAGTGAAGTTGATAGGACCACTCGTCCCTACTACAGCTGCCAAAGAAGGGGTGTAGACTAAGTCATATGATATGAAAAAAGAACAAACCCAGAGGCCAGGGCTCTTTGGACCCATCCACACAGCCACTTAACCAGGCTAAGCCTGTCCTCAGGAGGACTGCACTGAGACAAGTTCATTGGTGCCCCATACTCTAGACCTGGGAATACCAGTCCTTTAAAAAAAAGTTATTGAAGTATACGTGACACACATTGTTGCATTAGTTTCAGGTACACAACACGGTGGGTCAACAACTTCATACATTATGCTATGTCCACCACAAGTGTACCTACCATCGGTCACCACAGACTGGGGAATGGGGTGGAGGGAGGGATAAAATGGGCAAAGGGGAGTAGGAGGTACAGGCTTCCAGCTATGGAATGAGTAGGTCATGAGGATGGAAAGCACGGCATAGGGAACACAGTCAATGATCGTGTAGCAATGTTGTATGGAATACCACTTCTGGTTGAAAGCTGCCACCGGCCTGCTGCTCTAGTCTTACTACCACTGCATACCAACTGCATTGCAGGACCCTTGTTGCCATTCTCCACCTCTAGTGTATACTCTGTGTCGCCTAGGTCCACTGCAATAGGTTTTAACTCTGAATCTCAGGAAGGCTTGGTGCTGACAGGAATTTTCCCACCCCTCTGCCAGCAACCTTGATATGATATGATAATATCATATGATATTATCTGATATATCAGATATGATAAACTATTATATGATATCATATGATAAACTCTATATATCATGAGTTTGGTGAAGAAGGAAGAAGGAAAACTGATCTGTCTTTTTTGTGAAAGAGGCAGGATGGAAGTAGGGTCAAGTAGAAATATCAAGGTGGGAATTTCCACAGAATATTCTCCACCACAGTTTTATCCCCAGCCAGCTGGTTTACCAACTCTGAAAAGCCCAATGATCCTCCTTCAGTACTCCATCTTTCTTATCCCTATGTTTCTTTCTAGATCTCTAGTTCTGTCTTTGAAGACATCCCATAAGTGTTCACTGAGTTGAACTGCGGGTAAGGTTGGAGGGACAAGGGTTATTTCAAACTTCCTCAGCTTCAGATCAACTGTCAATGTATTTTAATAAGGCATAATTACCCCTCAAGGCAGTGGAAGATGGGTTCATTCCAGATTTGTCAGTGAGGAGTCACCCTAAGCCTTAAAGGTCATCACTTCCCCGAATTCCTTGCCTGGATCTTAGTAGAGAATGTGCTCTATGTTGGAGAAAATGTAGCCATAATCAGAAAAGGGGTGTGTGTGTGTGTGTGTGCGTGTGTGTGTGTGTGTGTGTGTGTTATGGGTGGAGTCACATAACCCAACTGTGGGCAGGAAGGAAGATGTAGAGGCTGCGAACCAGGATAGGGATGGAATGACCCTTGGGTGGCCTCCAAGTGCAGAAGAACCAGTTCGGAGTTCTTCAGAGGGCAGGTCAAGGACACCTCGATACTGGCTTATGCCTTAAACCTTCATGGAAGACAATGGACATTTTCCTGGAAAACAGCTTACAGTCTAATGCACCTCTACAGGTTCTGAAGTTACAATATGGATATGAAAATGTGTCCAATACAGGTTGTGACATGGTGCTATGTGACATGATGGTGATGTTGTCTTCCAACTAAAAATATCTATCAAGTGCTTTCTAGGTGCTAGGCAACATTTTAGATGTTAACAACTTTGGCCATTTAAACCACACAACATCCTATAAGGTATGTAGAATTATCTCCACTTCATTAATGAGAGAATCGAAACTCAGAGAAGTTCCCCCAAATCCGCATGACTGGTTAGCAAAAGGTATGGATTTCAAACCCAAGTCTTCCAAGCCTTTGTGTGCACACGATACCATGACACCACAGCACCTAGAATTTCCTTCTTTCTTCCTTCAGCCCTGTTAAAGAAAAAATTGTTTGGACACTTGTTAAAGATGGTAAGGAAGGCTGTTCAAGAAGGGGCCTACTGCAATGGGGGTTTTGCAGGAGAGGAGACAGATTGGGCTCAACCCCAAATACAATAAGGACAAGTGGAGATTTATAGCCAAGAAGCAGGGTGAGACAGTGGGTGGAAAATTACTAAGAGGAAACATCAAGGCTAGCAGGATTTTTGCTAGACCAACTCAACAGGATTCTTGCTAAATGCAGGCCAGGGTATGAGAGATGTCAAGGGTGGAGATGGAGAAATTTGATCAGAGATCAAAGATGATAAGGCACCAAGGATAGAGGTTTTCAGTAAACTGACTCAGCAGGATTCTTGCTAAAACTGAAGTAACCAGGCCAAGAACTGACCCTAAGGCCAAGGACTAGTCAAAAAGAGAACTTGGAGAAAACTGACTCAAGTTTGGTCAAGGAGAGAGTCTTTGCCAACCCTTGGGATGGAGGTGGGGGTGGCCATCATTGGGGGAGAGAGATGGCTGACAGGCCTACAGTAAGGGAAATGGTCAGAAAAACTGGCCAGACCAGTGAACAGCTGACCAATGATGGAGATGTGGGGAAGGGTCAACTCCCACACATTCCTAGATATGTATGGTATGGCCTTAAAAAGCTGGAAAAGGTTTGAAGATATCAGATTTGAGGAGTTACATCTTCTGTAGTATTGTACATCAAAATAGCAATTATCTTCATTCTCTGTCTATATAGGTGAAGGCTTAGTAGTTGAACAGATTTGAATGATGAGTTCAGGGTCAAAAGCTGATCCCAGGGAGCTTCTGTTTGGTAAATATGTGGTATAGCCGTCATTGTACTCAATTCTTCACCCTTTCCTACATTATACTCTTTGCTTTGAGGCTTTATAATTCCTCTCACTGGAAGCAGAATATATTTCCCCACCCCACTGATACTGGACTTGACCATGTGGCTTGCTTGGGCCAATGGGATGTTTGCAAATTTACATGCAAACAAGGCTGAAATGCACCTTTGTGGTTGGGCTTGTTCTCTCGTAGTTCTGCCATCGTTGTGAGCAGAACGTGTCCCAGGTTCAAACGCTGGTTCAAAGAGGGGTGAGAAACAGCTCAGATACACCTAGACTCAACCTGCTTCTTAAATTGAAGCTCAGTCAAGGCCAGCCTGAATAGACAGGCACAGGCAGCATAAGCATCTACCAGTGCGAGTGTCATTGCTTACAGAAGGAGGTTTCAACATGGCGTCCTCCACCACGATGAGATGCAGTACTCATTCCAGGATATCACCCTCACGGCCAAAAGACCCATGCACTGACATGCGTATCAATATGAAGGGAATTTATGTGCTTCCTTATTATAATTTAACATTTCTTTTCTTTCTCAAGTTTTTATTTAAATTCCAGTTAACATACAGTTAATATTAGTTTCAGGCACCGAATACAGTGATTCATCACTTACATACAACACCCGGTGCTCATCACAACAACTGCTCTCCTTAATCCCCATCCCCCATCTAGCCCAGGCCCCTGCCACGTCCCCTCCAGCAACCCTCACTTTGTTCTCTATTGTTAAGAGCCTGTTTTCTGGCTTGCTGCTCTTTTTTCTCACCTATGTTCATTTGTTTTGTTTCTTAAATTCCACATATGAGTGAAATCATATGGTATTTGTCTTTCTCTGGCTGACTTACTTCCCTTCACATAACACTCTCTAGCTTCCCTTCACATAACACTCTCTAGCAAATGGCAAGAGTCCATTCTTTTTCATGGTTGAGTAATATTCCACGGCCATGTATATACCACTTCTTTACCCCTCTGCTTCCTTTTTTATTAGTTATTTATTTATTTATTTTAGAGAGAGTGTGTGTGTGCACAGGCAGAGAAAGGGGTGCTGGGGGGAGGGAGAGAGAGAGAGAGAGAAGCAAACTCCCTGCTGAGGGCAGAGCCTAACACAAGGCTCGATCCTATGACGCTGAGATCATGACCCAAGCCAAAATCAAGAGGCAGACACCTAACTGACTGTGCCACCCACGAGCCCTTCCTTCTTTTACTAAATTGTAGGATACCTGTTTCTACAATGCCCATAACTAGAATGTTATGACTGACATTCTTCTGTTTCTCTTCTAAATGGGTGACATCTAAGAACCCAATTTCCTCCTGGATATTCAGATGTGACTAGAAGCTTCCAAGGTACAGATAGAGCTGTGGTGAGTGTGAAACAATTGGATATGGGCTCAGACCAGTGCATGCTATAGCAGACTCGCATGAGCTTGCAAGAGCCAGTGGTTAAATTCTCAGAAACTTGGCAAGCTGGTTGTTAAGCACAGTCATTGTTAAAAATTAAATTACAGAAACTTACACTAGACCTCACCCTGCAGCTCAAGCCTGCCCTCAGTTTCCAGGGTCCATCCTTCGAGGCGGCCATTGCAACAGACCACCTGACTGTGGGTGCATCCTGGCTAGGGTTCCTGGACAAGTCCTTGCACCCAAACTCTGCCTGCATAGGAGATCTGACATGGTGGGCTGGAATCCCGAGGGCCTCCTTGGTCTGGGGTCTGGAAAATCACCCTCCCACAGTCTCATGTCTTCCCCCAGACCCAGAAGCGGCAAGAGTTTTCAGAGACCTCAGAAGAGCTGGATGTTGACAGCTTTCCCTGACCCTAACACTAACCATAGCTTCTAACCCTAATCTCTATCCTCTAACCCTAAACCTTACTCTAACTCCTAACAGCTAACGCTCATCCAAACCTCTTAACACTAACCCAAAATCCTAACCCAAATATTCACCTGAAGCCTTAATGTCAATCCAAACACTAAACTCTAGCCAGCACTCAAACCCAAAACCTTATCACATGACTCTGATCCCAACCCCAACCCCAGTGCCTTTCCCTGGGGTCTTCGGCTCACCTGCACCAACTCTCCCTCCTGTTCCCTCCCAGGCCAACAGCTTTTCTAGAAAAGGAATTGCTATTGCCTGGAACTCTTTCGGCCAGGCAAAGCCAACCAGCTGGAAACTCTTTGGTCTCCACTTGAAGGTTCTTCCAAGTAACAGAGCCATTTGGGTCTGACTTTCCAATCCCAGCATCTCCCTTCCTGCGTCATCCTGCTCCAGGAATGGGTCGTTCTCCAGCCCAATCCTGAGACAGACTGACAAGTTTCAGTCACCTGGGAAATTAATTTAGGAGGAAAAACTCCTGCTGCATACTGTTTGCTAAACTTAGCAGCACACTTGGGAACCAGCCTGCTCAGCCACTTAAATCCTGGTAACCCAGGCCAGCTACCGAACTTGCCAGTGCCTCCATTACTTCCTCTGCAAAATGGGTTGAAGAAGAGTACCTCTCTTTTAAGGCGGCTGAGAGGATTAAATGAGTTCATACATAAAAGCACTTAGAACCGTACCTGGCACCAGAGTAGCCACCAGATAAGCATTTGCTTTTGCCAACATAGTATGAGTATTGCCAAAAAAAAAAAAAAAAAAAGTATAAGTTTTCCTCTTCAGACTCTTACTTGCTTTTATAATGGGGGGGGGGGGTGTTACTGAACATGCTTATTTTAGAAATTTTACAAAGAACAGAGAAGTATGAAAAAGAAGAAAAATAGCCCACATCCAGCCAGTTACTTACACTGTCCAGCAGAATTGGACAAAGGGTAACTTGACTTTACTAACAGATTACACTTGAGTGGATTTTCAGTTGCTGTAGCCCTGCCCAGCCAAGCAGAGCCGTACTTTATTTTTATTTTGCTTTTGGCACTCAAGTCTAATTCCAGGCATAACGCAGGGTCTCTGTATGTTTGTCCTTCCCACCAGGTTGGAAGCTCCTAGAGGAGAGGAACAGTGTGTCTTTAACCTCTGCATTCCCTGTAACACCCAGCAGAGCCACGCCAGGAAAGATGTCCTCTGAATGGCAAGAGGCCTGCTTCCTCCCAGCTCTACCACCATAGAATTCTGTTCATGCCTCTCTGCTCAGAAAGGCAGGGTTCCAGCAGAATTATTTTTTAAATAAAATGTAAGAAGAAAAGAATCCCCCATTTTGAATTTGGTGGGGTTCTGCACTACCGCTCACACTTGGAAAGGTTTTCCTCTGCTGTGTAATTTCAAACATTTTTTTTTTCCCCACAGGGTACGTGGCTCATTAAAGTGGTGATTTTCCACTTGCAGGTACAAAAATGAAAAGAGGGCTGGCCAAAGCTGTGCCCCAAAGAAATATGCATCTGTTCTGAGCCTTCTTATTTCTGCTAGCTGCCTGCTAAAGAGCACGAACCCATGGAAGGTTCTTTCTCAACAAAGATAACTACACTCTAATCAACATTGTTCCCTCCCTTAAGGAAGTTTACCAACTGGCAGCAAGCGCCACGCCGAGCAGTAAAGTAAGAAATAGAAACATGAGGCTTCATGTAGCAGGAATGTGAGGTTTTTAAAAACTCTTTTAAGAATTTGGAAGGAGCAAGAGAGAAGATTGAATAGATACGTCAATTTCAGAGATTATCTTGCTTTCCACCCAAGCCCACTTCTGCCCTCTTCTTTCCCTTTGATCTGCTTTCCAGTTGGTCTAATGTTCACAACAGAGAGAGCTGATCTAACCAAGCTCTTCCCTTCCCAGAAAGGTCTTCTGTGATGTTTCCATGCAAACTCAATATTCTTACTGGAATTGAAGTAGGGGACAGACACAATAAAGGAATGATTGTGCAAGTTTACAATCCAGAAGGATAACAGGTTCTTCCTCCAAATTATGAGCAGCTTTTAAATCACATGGAGCATCATCAGAGGCAAGAAAATGTACGTGTGTATATGAAAGAAATACTTATATATTACATAAATCTATGCATCAGCCTCCAAAAGCTGATCATTAAGAAGTAGAAGAAAGTAATCAAGGCTTGTCTCTGTATATAAAACCCAGGAAAGTGCAAGGGCTGTCCTGTCATTGGTGTTTTTCCTCCTCCCTAACAGATTCTCTCCCCTCTTCCCCAAGCATTTTACCAGGCTATGTTTAGAACAGACGTCAGAGCTAAAAAAAAAAAAAAAATCAACTGCAAAGCAATACTTTCCCAAGGGTGCCATCTGGTGGTGCTTCTATGTATTACAGCATTGCTTCGACCTGATGCAGACACAGCTGGAAAAGGCAAGCCACTTGGGATGAGTCCTTTCCTGATTTTTTTTTTTTAAGATTTTATTTATTTATTCGACAGACAGAGATCACAAGTAGGCAGAGAGGCAGGCAGAGAGTGAGAGGGGAAAGCAGGCTCCCTGCTGAGCAGAGAGCCCGATGTGGGGCTCGATCCCAGGACCTGAGCTGAAGGCAGAGGCTTTAACCCACTGAGTCACCCAGGCACCCCAGCCCTTTCCTGATTTAAAGAGCTGAATCTTTGGGACTAGGCATTGGCTCGTATATATTAAGTGCTGAACACACAGGTGTTGAGAGAAAGTGGGGCCACAAGGTGGAAATCATACATCAGGAAACAGAAAAAAATCTTGGGACGTCCTGAACACTCAGCTGGTTTCATGAAATCAGCACCCTTTATTTTTTATTTTTTATTTATTTTTTGGTCTGAAGCCATGAAAATGTTTACAAAAGTCTACTGGGGAGAGATTTGTGAAAAATGTAACTTCTAGGGAAAAGACTTAGAATCACTGCATTTTATAAACAGAAGAATCCCCTGACCTGTGGTCTTCTCAACCTGGGGACCGTGATCCTGCTCTAGAAACAGGGAACTCCCTGAAACTAAACAGAAGTGGTGTGACGGCACATACAAGCATTTTCAAATAAAGAGGATCTCTGGTTTTTTTTTTTTATGAGATTCTCAAAGGGTTCCATGGCCTATAAAAGGTTGAGAACTAACGCTCAAGACTGTAACCTAACCCTCACACCGGCTACGAAAATTTTGTCTACAAGAGCCTTGACAAATTCAGTTACTCATACTTTGGACTTTACTGTTGTGGCGACATCATTGTTTTGAGGCAGATGTTCAATGGTAATTGTTTCTAAACATTTGGAAGTTTTAATATGGAATTGGACTGTGCTTCCCTAGAATGTCAACCCACTGGGCTCAGCTCCACTCTCCAGCCTACCAGAGCACAGTCTAGTCTGTTTCTAAACGGCATCCATTCACACGCATGGTGCTAGCGTGGATATGCTTCCTCCAAGCCTCCCGTTTCCCGGCTGAACTCATCTGGCTCAGACAGCTTCCATTTGCGCAGCATGGTTTTCAGACCCTCTATTTCTCAGATACCCTCTCCCTTTATTTCTGACAGTGCTTCTTTGAAAACTTGACCTACGAAACTGAACACACCCCGCCCCCATGACAGCCCTCTGTACCTACAGTTTGCCTGACTTGAACTTGTTCCACACATGGCAGTGACTTTTTCCTATTTCTGCCCCTTCCTCTGGTTTAACCACAACTCTTTTACCCTTTCCAGTTTAAAGAGCACTCCCTTAGTAAACAATAATAAAAAGGGGGAAACAAACCAGGAGTTGTGTGGTCCTTTCCTCTCTGCCATTTGTTTCTATCATTTCACTCATCCCAACCAGACCCATCCTGTCCTCATTTTCTTTCTGGCTCGACTAGAGCATAAAAGCCTTTATACAGCTACATTAGTATCATTCTCAGATCTGAGCTTGGTCTGGTCTTTTGATTTCTGATAAATTTATGGCATGCTTTGTGTTTCTCCTTTCAAGGATGCCAGGTTTCGGCTTTTAGGTGGATTCCTTTAAAATCAAAGCTCCTGGAGAGCCCTCTCTGCCACCCACCCGGATGGCTGCCTTAGATCTGCCTGCCTTTTCTCTTCTGTGGCTTCCTGTGCGGCTTGGCATCATGACGATGGTTTTAGCAGCTGTCTTCTCTTGCTCATCTCTACCTTTTGGACTTTCTGGCCATAAGCTCATGCTCACACTTTTAGTTTTTACAAATCTTCTTTCCTAAACTCTGGGGACACACCTGGGGATCATTTTCTTGACTAGGTCAAATTGTCCCTGTCCTTTTCTCCTGTTTCCCATCACTCTCACTGTCACCTCCCTGATGACAACCAGGATTGGTGGGTCAGTTCTCACGCCTTCATCAGCACTGCAAGTAACAAAAGGTAAACCAAAAAGACAGCAGTGAATGATCAAGCCCAGAGACGAAACTAGGAAGAAATGGATAGAAAAGCCCGTTCCAGAAGGAACTCCACCAATGCTGGCCACATCTCACAGCTTTCCTCTTGGGCTCAGCCTGGCACACTGGGGGCGGGGATCCATCCTCCAAGAACTGGGCACAGCTCCAAGATCCATCAACAGGGTGAACAAAAAATGTACAAGGCAAAGGGGTGGGTGGAGGCTCTGGCCTCCTTCTTACCTCAAGGACACTCATTCCCGAGCACCAGCAGCGCAAGCCTTCTGGAATCTCACGAACTGGAGGACAGGACCTCTTAGAATTCTTTGGCTGAGATTATCCTGGCAATCCCGCCAGGCTGAGTAGTCCGGTTACAGGCATCAGGACACGGACAGAGCTTGCCCTCCAGCTGCACACAAGCTGACCCACCTCACACCAGCTCTGCAGGCGAGCAGTTGAGATCATGACCTGAGCAGAAGGCAGATGCTTCACCGACTGAGCCCCCAGGAGCCGCACCTAGATAGCATTTCTTTGCCAGGGTCTGTAACTCTGCCTGGGGCTTCTCCAGCTACAGAGGGTGCGTCCCACAAATCCAGAGTAGGCCAAAAGTTCCAAGGGGCAGCCCTCAATCATTGATAAAAGGGATTTAAGGGCAAAATACCGCAGCCTCTCTCTGCCAGGTGGGACCATTCAGCGATACATGCAACACAGTCTCCCAGATGTCCCCGGCAGGACCGCCGCCAGTGGTCCAGAGCGGCGACCTGCTCACTGACACCAATCGCTTACCGTGCATCGGCTGCCTTCCCTTCTCATCTCTTCCCACTACCCTGCTGCCTGCTTGGCATCACCTCCCATGTAGACCGCTGGCACGCAAATCCTAGTCTCAGGGGTTCCGGGGGGACTCAACTTAAAACACCTCCTAACTGTGCTTGCACAAACCACATCACCCCTTCCCTCAGGGCCCACAAAAAGACCAGTTGGGACAATTGTTCTGCAGTTGCCTGACTCACTGTCTCACTTTGAGCCTCCTCAGGAAAGAGGGTCTCAGGAAGTGGTTTCCACGCTTTTCCATGTCTGTTCACAAGTGGATGAGTGGACACCTGATTGCCTTGATGAAGCGCCCGTGGGGACCCTGCCTACTACCCAGCCTGCCTGTCCACCCTCACTGCCCTCCTGCCAGCCTCCGCCAGCCACTAAGCAGAGCTTTCCAAGGATCCCCACATCTGAACTGCCTGGGTAGCATGTTGACGATGAACTTCCTAGACACGATCAGCTGAATCAGAAGATCTCCAGATGAGGCCCAGGAAATCTACATTTTAAACAATTCTCAAAGGATCTTTTACAGTCTGATCTGTTGCTCAGATGTGTGAGCAGCGAGCAATCGGGATCATCAATTTACTCCCACTTAACAGCTCACCCTTGTTTAGCAAAACCCAAAGCACTTAGTGGATAATGTCAAGTGCTTCCTATAATGGTCTATCCCTTTCACTGCTCCGATGTGCCCTCCCCATGGTTCTGTGTGCCTTTCCTACCCTCTCAGCTTCTAATGTTGTTTCGCCCATTGTGCAGCGGGGAGATGTGCCTGGGATTTCGGGTTCCCCAGAGTGGAGCTCAGCCAGTGACTGCCAAGAGTTTAGGAAAGAAGATTTGTAAAAACTTCAAGTGTGAGCATGAGCTCATGGCCAAAAAGTCCAAAAGGTACAG
Organism: Enhydra lutris kenyoni; assembly: GCF_002288905.1. NCBI lineage: Eukaryota > Metazoa > Chordata > Mammalia > Carnivora > Mustelidae > Enhydra > Enhydra lutris. The sequence goes on along the minus strand of NW_019154107.1, from coordinate 6,126,206 downwards.
ATAAGCAAGAGAAGACAGCTGCTGAAACCAGTAGGTCAGTTCCTCAGAAAATAACAGTGGAATTACCATATGATTCAGTAATTCCACTACTGGATATTTACCCAAAGTATATGAAAATACTAATTCAAAAACAGATATGCATTCCTATGTTTATGGCAACATTACTACAATAGACAAATTCTGGAAACAGCCAAGTGTCCATCAACTGATGAATGGATAAAGAAGATGTGGTGTGTATATACAATGGAATATTACTCAGCCATCTAGAAGAATGAAATCCTTCCATTTGCAACAACATGGATGGAGCTAGAGTGTCTTATGCTAAGTGAAAGAAGTCAGTCAGAGAAAGACAAAGACCATATGATGTCACTCATATGCGCAATTTAAGAAACAAAACAAACAAAGGGAAAAAAGACCACAAAAAATAGACTCTTAACTACACAAAATAAACTGATGGTTACCAGAGGGGAGGTGGGGGTGGTGGTGATACAGGTGATGGGGAATAAGAGTGCATTTATTGTGATGAGCCCCAGGTGATGTACGGAAGTGCTGAGTCACTATATTGTACACCTGAAACTAACAGAACACCGTATGTTAACTACACTGGAATTTTTTTTTTAAGATTTTATTTATTTGACAGACAGAGATCACAAGTAGGCAGAGAGGCGGACGGAGAGAGAGGAGGAAGCAGGCTCCCCATTGAGTAGAGAGCCCGATGCAGGGCTCGATCCCAGGACCCTGGGATCATGACCTGAGCTGAAGGCAGAGGCTTTAACCCACTGAGCCACCCAGGCGCCCCTGGAATTAAGTTTTTTTAAAAAAGGACCACCCACTGCTTGGCTTCCTGTCTGTCCTTCCCTGGCCTGCTCCTGCACTCCCTTCCCGGTGCCCCTCAGCAGCTCCTCCTCGAGAAACCACTTATACCTGAATCATGGTCTAAGTGTTGACTCCTGGTGACATTGACCTACGAATCTATTTTACTTCTTTTCCCCTGACTTTTGCTATGCAAGTGAACTTGAAAATAGCCAGTGACAACATAAAGAACACTTCTGCTCGGTATCAACTTATTCATCAGCAGTTTGGGTTACATTTGAAGGCGGCGCCTGCACGCGCGCAGATCATGGAAGCTGAGGCCCTTCTCCCTCCTCTGCCATTTCTTCTCCCCTCTGGTAAGAGCTAAGACTTAATCAGCAGTTACTGAATCCCATGGTCTAAGCACTGGATGACTGTTACGTCCTTTCATCCTCACAGCAACCCTGTGATATTGGCACCGGTATCATTCCCATGTCATGATCAGGACAGTGAGCACAGAGATAGTACGTGACTTGCTGGAGATCACCCAGCCGGTGAGTGGCAGAAGTAGCCATCATTCCAGACCGTCTGGTTCTAATTATCTGTGGCTGACCTGGATCTCTGCCTTTGCTGATCCCGTTGTATTGATCTATGCACGTATTTGTCTAGCAGAACTTGGACCGTGCGCTTTGTATGGATAGATCTTGTCTCAGCCCGGAAGGTGCTAAGGGGGGCCGATCTGTCAGATACTTGCAGCCTCCCCCAGGCTGGGGCAGGCCCTTGTGCGCACTTTTGTAGTCAGGCATCATGTTATCCACTAACTTCCTCCCGCCCAGTCTTGGGTCCTCTTTCTTCACCGTCTCAGGCTACAGGCCCAGGCTTTCTCTTCTTCATCCTGGCCCGTCACCATCACATGCCATGACCAGCAGGCTGCCCCACACTTAAGTCCTGGACAACCAAGCTACGTGTAGACTGGCCTAAGCTCATGGCTGTGAGCAAAACCTAAGCCTAGTCCTCTGCCCCAGATCAAGCTATATTTTGCATACTTCACTGTGTTGTCTAAGTTGGTAGCTTAGCCACGTGTAGCTATTTAAATTTAAATTAATTAAAATTAGATTAAATTAAAATTCATTTCCTCGGTCCCACTAACCACAGTTCAAGTGCTCAACAGCCACTTGTGGCTAGCGGCTACCAGAATGGAGTAGCACAGACAGAGAACATTGCCATCCCTGCAGAAAGTGCTCCTTCAGAGGCTAGCAGAGCGGATTTTTCCCTTAAAGGCTAAATAAAAGTATTTCTCTTTTACCAGCTCCCATAGACTGCTACACATTGCTACTCAAATCCCATTCACGGCGGCCCTGACTTGCAGGAACGATAATACTCGGCCTGGGATGCGGGCAGGGGGAGGCAGGGAAGGCCAAGCTCCTTTCTGACCCTCTGGTTCCCAGGGAACGTCGCAGCTCCTGAGCTCTTTGGGCTTTGGCCTTGCTCCTTCCTGTGAGGAAACCTTATCAAGCACATGCCATCTTGTCTGCCAGCACCCACCTGCCCCTGAGTTCCTGGCCCTCAAAGGACATAGAAACGTGAAGAGTTTTAACACGATACTACAAAATACAGTTTTTCCCCTGCTCACTGCTGATTTATCTCATTAAAAACAGAATGCAGGCCTCATCCGCCTGCAGCTCCAGGGCTACAAAGAGACCCAGATTTTCTTTTCCTAGTTTATTTTTTTAAAGATGTATTTATTTGAGAGAGAGAGAGAGAGAGAGAGAGCGAGAGCCCACCGTGGGGAGAGAAGCGGAGAGGGAGACAGAGAATCTTTTTTTTTCTTAAGATTTTATTTATTTGAGAGAGAGAACATGAAAGGGGCGAGGGGCAGAGGGAGAAGCCAGCTCCCTGATGAACAGAGGGCCCGATGTGGGACTTGATCCTGGGACTCCAGGATCATGACCTGAGCCGAAGACAGTTGCTTAATCAACTGAGCCACCCAGGCGCCCGGGAGACAGAGAATCTTAAGCAGACTCGGTGCTGAGCACAGAGCCCGACATGGGGCTCGAGCTCATGACCCTGAGATCATGACCCGAGCTAAAACCAAGGTCAGATGCTAACCTTCACCGACTGCACCGCCCAGTCACCCCTCCCCCTCCCTTCTTTTGTATTTTAAATGCATTTTCCTCTGACTTACACAGCCGACATTCTTTAACCTTCTAGATTCTCCCTGCCTCTAGGCACCAAACTCAACAGAAGCAGCGTGGTCCACTCCTCTCTCAAAATCAGGTCAAGTCCTTACCACTTGAGCAGTCTGTTGCTGTTCCCGCCAATACACCATCTCCAACTGCACCTCGAAAGAACTCACTTATGCTGCTCAGGCCACTGCAGTCACCTCTTAACTCCCGGGGGGTGGGGGGCAGGCTGGCCCAGGGAAAGAGATCCCGGTAGGGCCCCAGGCCCAGGAGAGAGCTTCCTCAGGGCCCCACACAACACTCTAGGTTCACACTCTTCTCTTTTCCTTTTCTACCTTAGTTCTTCGGGTTATCCCTACAGCCTCAGGAAATTTTTGTTAAAGACTATGAGTATGTCTTCGGAGAATGAAAGCAGGAGCTGGCGTCTACAGCCAGGAGCAAGGCCACAGGGAGCAAAAATCCAAAGACCAGGAGCCTTGGCCGCCAAAGGGCAGCTGAGGAGACAGTCCCGAGCAGGTAGATTGGGTGAGTATGTCAGCGCTCCGCGGGGGGTTCTCTCCGAACTATTTGGAAAAGGGGGTCCGGGAAGACTAGAATTGCGATGGTGCAAAGGCTGGGAAGGGCTCTGCAGGAAAGATGGTGGACTTAAAAGTGGAACTGGGTGAACTGGGGGGGATCTGATGAGGGGACTGGGTCCAATGGGAGGGCGGGGCTAAAGGCAATCGACGTGGTGGTGCGACAGGGTAGGGCGGCCACAGGGGAAGCCACCTAGGCCTGAAGAGGCAAGGGACGGAGCCAGTCCCCAGCAGAAGCTGTAGTTCTGGGTCACAGCTGCCGGCTGCTGGGGTGGCCTTCACTAGAGGAACAGCTGCTGTCCAAGCTGGTCAGGCAGGGAGAAAGCAGGGGACGGGGGAGGCCGGGGGGGGGGGCATATCCCCCACCACCACCAATGCCACTTGCTTCCTGCCTCCAATCTCTTGCTGGTGTCTGCACTGACTGGACCCAACCAGAAACTGCCATTCTCCAGATGAGATCCAGAGGGACAAATGGAGAATGTCCAGCTCAGGAGCTCAAGGTGTTTTCCTGGGACATTCAAGGTGTCTGGAGACCTTGAAGACATCTGGGTGACAGACAAACCAGAGCCACTATCTGCAGTCTGTCTTTGTCTAGGCATCCCAGACTTTCTTCTGCGGGCCCCTCTGCCCGGTGGAACTGCCTTTCTCCCACTTTGTGCGGCCCTCTATCCCCACCCCTACCCCATGACATGGATGGCATGTCATCAAGGCCTGTCATAACAGCCCATCTCCCCAGCCACTGGAGGTAGGAACATGAGTCAAGTAGAGTTAAATGGGATTCTTCCCACAATGGCGTCCTTCTGTTATTCGGCTTCCCACCTACCATCTGTTTGTCCACCACCTATGGATAGCAGAAGAGAGAAGCTCTCTTTTCTCTGAAGTCAACTAAGCAGGGATGATGTGAGCTTTACCCTCTCCCCCAACCACATGGAAGAATATCTTGGAGAAGGGCGCCTGGGTGGCTCGATGGGTTAAGCCTCTGCCTTCAGCTCGGGTCATGATCTCGGGGTCCTGGGATGGAGCCCCACATCAGGCTCTCTGCTCAGCGGGGAGCCTGCTCCCCCCCCACCCCGCGCCTGCCTCTCTGCCTACTTGTGACCTCTTTCTCTCTGTGTCAAATAAATAAATAAAATCTTTTTTAAAAGAATTGAATATCTAGGAGATAAAGAGACCAACACAAAGGGAGACACAGAGCTGAGAGGCAAGAGGTAATGGCAGAGAGCCTTCTGATAGAGTTGACGTCTTAGAGTCCTCGAGAACCTGTCAGTTTGCTGAGCCAATAAACCCCTCTTTTTGCTTAAATCAAGCTGGCTTGGTTTAGATTTCTATTAGTTGCACTAGAAATGATGTTTCCATAAAAGCCCTAACAGAAAACACACAGTCAGACATACACCAACCTACCCTACTCTCTCCACAGAAGTCACCCCTCACTTCTGGTCTCTATCCTTATAAAGTGCATTCACAGAAATCTGTCATCTCACCAGCCTCCACAAAAATGCTAAATCATGGTGTTATTTTAGCATGATATATAAGAAGAGGCAACTTTAAAAAAATGAATCTAGATCAGTACACTATTAAAGATTGTATTATAATTTCTATTTTAATATACTCTTTAATAATATTCATAATATATAAGGACAAAGTTTGACTCTTCCCCCTTATCAGGGGTGCATACTGCTTAAGTTATTTTAAATCCAGTATGCAAAAAAGAGCATGGCTTAGCCACAAATTCAAAATGACACATCAATATTGTGTTTGGGCCCAAACGTGTATTAATATCTAGACTGAAATTTAACTATGTGTTACCGTCCTCCGAACAGCTTCTATGACCTGGTATTTGGAATTCTTGAATTTTCACTTTAAAAAAATCAATTACTTTATTATTATAATTTTCATGGTTTGTTTCTAAAAGAGGAGACACGAGCACTTTCTGGCTGCTATTTGCAAGTACTTCTCCAGAAATAACACACTGTGGGTTTGGATAATTTTATTCCCAATAAAGGAAAAGCCAAATTGGATAAAAATTTCTCCTTTTCACTTTTGTTTAGAAGAACTAGAAATACCCTGATGTATTAAGAAATGGTAATTTGAATATACCTTATAGGTCTGAGCTCAAAATTGAGAATTACCATTTTTATGTCCCTCATAAATAGATAAGTCTTTTTTTTTTAAGCATCTGAACCATTTTTAAGTGTATTGTTCAGAAGCTCATTCTATTCAAACTCATATTCTTGATGCCTCCTCTCTTTAGCCAATAATCCATTGTGAAGACAAATTAAACAAGTGAATAAAAATCATTGAGGGGCACCTGGGTGGCTCAGTTGGTTAAGCATCTCCCTTCCGTTTGGGTCATGATCCCAGATCCTGAGATCAAGTCCCATGTCAAGCTCCCTGCTCAGTGGGGAGCCTGCTTCTTCCTCTACCTGCTGCTCCCCCTGCTTGTGCTCTCTCAATCTCTGTCAAATAAATAAAATCTTTTTTTAAAAAAATCATTGAGGGCGCCTGGGTGGCTCAGTTGGTTAAGCAACTGCCTTCAGCTCAGGTCATGATCCCGGAGTCCCGGGATCAAGTCCCGCATGTGGCTCCCATCTCCACAGGGAGTCTGCTTCTCCCTCTGACCTTCTTGCCTCTCATGCTCTCTCTCACTGTCTCTCTCTCTCAAATAAATAAAATCTTTAAAAAAATTTTTTTAAATAAATAAATAAATAAAATCATTGAAAGCTGTAAAATGGTGAAAACCCCCACCATAAGGTGTGAAGTGGTCAGCTGGGTGATAGAGCAACCGAGGGGCTCATGCCCCAGACAGGTCCAGCTGATCTCCACAAACTGCCAACAACACCTGATCCACATCTAAGGCCTTCACAGTTGAAATTATAACAGACTCCATTATCATTTGAAAAAAAAATCACACAAAAAAAATCACAAACCTCAGGACACTCTCACAAACCGCGCATTCTTAGTACCAAAACTGAGGCTGGAAATCTTGGATTCGTATCCTGGTTCCACCTCTCACTAGCTCTGTGACCCTGAGCTAGTTATTTCCTTTTCCCCTTTCTGATGCTTAGTTTGTGTAGAGGTAAATGAAAACTTCAAATACCTGCCCGGTGAGCTTGGCCAGACGACAGTGCGATGCCAGAGACGGGAGGACGTCAACTTGGACTTGGCTGAGGTTGGTTCCACTCTATCAAACCAGCAGACCCATAAAAGCAGCCCAAAGGATGCACATGATAATGATACAAATCGGTGAACAGATAGAGCTGGTCAAAGGGGCCCTAACAGGGTGAGGAGTCGGCCAGGACAGAGAAAGCAAAAAGCCCTAAGTCATTGTATCACTAGGCCGGGGTAGGACCATAGCGCAATAGCAGTGGCTTTCCCAAGTGTCCCTGGACCGGCATTTTGGACCTGGGGACTTGTGAGAAATACAATTCTTGGTCCCTCGCCCAGACCTGCTGAACCAGGAACTTTGGGGGTGGGGCCCAGCAATTTGCCTCTTAAGAAGCCCTCCAGGGGATTCTGACACCTGCTCAAGTGTGAAATCCTGCACTCCAGGGTGAGGCAATTCCTTCCGGCACTGGATTCACTTTCCTGTTCTCACTTTTCTCATAGGCCTGTTTACCACCCAGAGTTACTACTGGGAGGATAAAATCCCATGTGGACTTGGAAGCTCTCGGTTATCCGCAAAGCCCCACACAAATAGGAAGGATCTGTTTTTCTTGCGAGCAATGCTAGGCAGAGAATTTAACTAGTTCTGCACCAACACTGAGCGACTGGCCCCACGACTGGGCACAGGGTTGGACTACCCCTTTCCCTGCCATCTCCGACAGTCACCCGCATTTTTATCAAGAGCCCGCTAATCCAGCCCATCTGCCTGGGGACCTAGCTCCAGGACTCACGGTGAGCAGCACTGTCCAACAGAATTTTCTCTGGTGCTGGAGATGTTCTGTACTGTGTGCTAACCTCCACCGTCCAGTACAGCAGCCACTAGCCACAGGTAGCATTTGAGAACATGGCCAGTGTAACTGGGGAATTGCATTTTACATTTCAATTAAGTTAAATTTGAATAGATGCATATGGGACAAAGTTAAAAAATTATATATTGTTTACCTGAAGTTCAGATTGAATAGGGTGTCCGTATGTTTATTTGCTAAATCTGGCAACCCTACTGTACAGATTCTCGTTGCACTGACCTTGACTCCTCCCATGGGAAGTTTGATTAAAAGGTTTTCTACCCATGACCAGAGAAAACAGACTTGACCTTATACTGGCCAGAAAGGGCACCGGGCTGATGTTCTTTTTCTGAAGACAATTTTCAGAGAAATAATGGCTGAGAAAATCAATATAACGATGACTAACAAGACAAACTTGTATCATACATACACTCATACTTGTTTCTCTGCAACTGAACCCATCTTCCATAGACAGGTTCTGATGGAGAATGGGAAGCAGCAGTCCAGAGAGTCTCATTTAGTCAAGGATAATTCTGGACTTGGGGCGTGGTCACAGGTACTAGGACTATAGCAGGAAGCAATGGTATCTGTGGGTCATGCTACTAGTTTTAAGGCAAACACTGCCCCTTTAATTACTCAATCCCTTAATCGCCTCCATGAATAACTACCATATTAAAGTAAGCATGGGAATTGAAAAAAATAAGATCCAGAGTCCGTCCTTATGACTACTTAAGCTTTGCTTCAAAAACACATAAAAAAAAAAAGTAAAGCAACTAGAATACTGCCAGTTCTCAGGAAGACTGGATAATATTTTCCCCACAACCCTATAATTTCAAGATGGGAACAAATAGAGGTGCCTTTATATCTTCATTCACTCTGGCCCTCACTCTCTACCATAACTATCTTTGGCATCTTGAGGTCTCCAAGCTCATTCTTGATATAATAACATAGTATTTTACAGTTACTGATTAAGGAGATATTTGATAACATCATTTTTAACTACAGGAAGGGATTTTGAAACTGGCACTCCCTGCCCAGGAATAGCAAAGCACACATGGTATTTTTATGAAGTAAATGGTATTCCAGGAGGCAGGTTGATTCTTGTAAAAGCCAGGCCCTCCTGTTTCCAAGAATGTCCAGGTCAACGAATAATGATCATAGCTTTTTCTCTTTCACATACACAGGCAGGAGGTTTAAAAATGAATCTTAATAGCATTGTATCTCCACCATCACCTTTGATATTTTCCTGTTTTCTCTATTGCTTAAAATACTCACGTGGATATATATTTAGCTTTGGGGATCGGACGCCTTGGGAACCCGTGGGTCTCTAGCAAGAGCTATTAGTTTATGAAACTGCTCTCCTCCGCCTCCTCCCCCCTCCCACAGGGTCCTTCTCTGTCTTTACTACCCATTTCACTAAGATAAAGGTAATAAGACCGCAAGACAACTGGCATTCTGCCCAGAGAACCCACATTTTTGAAGGGTCTCCTCCGAAAATAGTTCAGATTTAAATTTGGAAACCGGGCACTCACCCTGGAGGACTGCCATGTAATCAGTACACAGGCTGCGGTTTTCAAAGCGTGGGTGGTCCCTGGCCCAGAAGCAGCAGCAGCATCTGAGAACTTTTTAGAAATGCTAATTCTCAAGGCTCACTCATGCAGACCGACCTGGATAACCTCAGTTACCTGAGAATTCCATCTTTATTCTATCCTTTATTTCTTTTTAAACTTTTCATGCTTCTCTTTCTTCAGAATCAGCGCCCCCTTCTCACGGGGCATATTCACCCCCCCCCCCCCCCCCAGGACAGCAGTGTTCTCCAAGTGTGGTCCTGGGACCAGAAGAAGCATCAGCTTCAGCTGGGAACGTGTTACAGATGCCCGTTCTCGGGCCCCCGCCACCCGGCTCTACCGAATCAGAAATTGAGAGGGTGGGGCTCAGCCATCTGTGTCTGAACAAGGCCCCCACTGATTCTGGATGCACACTGAAGTTTGAGAAACAACAAAGTTAAGAGTCTTCCCAGCTATCGAGCCTGTTCTATGACTTGAAGGCTTGCCCCCGAAGTTCTGTGATTTTATTCTCATGGAATTTTGTTCCTTTGTCAGTCAGCCTTATCCTTGAAAAAGCAGTAAAAATTACAACTGCCATTCACAGTATTATCTGTAGATATAAAGCTAGGTTTCTCTGGAGGATTCTAGGAAGGCTGTCTCAGCGGGTGGTGTGGGATCTGTGTGATGGGAAGGCACCCACAGGGAACCATGGATTTGAAGATGGCTCCTTTCTCCTTGATGTAGGTAGACCAGTGTTTTGTTTATTTGTTTGTTTTAAATCAAGCTGATAGAACAGTTTGCCAAAATTTGAATCTACTGCAGCATAAAAACCGATTTTTACAGGCCACCCACTGTAGCCCATCACTGGGGAGACATTTAAACTCTCAATCTTTAGACTGAGATTTAGAAGGTTACTGCTAATTTAGCATCTCAATTGATTTATCCTATGGATGCAGATCTAGGGGTATATTTCAAGTATGGTGGGTATTAAAATAATGTTGAATCTAGTTTCTCCCCCTCCAATCCCTCCTTCACATTCCTGCCAGACCATGTGTTAACGACAGCTCCCATCACAGCACTTTCCTCCGGCGGGGTGGGGGGGGTTGGGCTCCCCAGTGTTAATGAACTAACTTGGTTCTCACCTGGCATTCAGGAGTGAAACTGGAGATACTACATGGAACCGTACGAAACTGCCAATTTAATTGGGCAAAAATGGTCAAATATCAGCAATTTCGTTCACGTGGTTCACCCTAGTGTTATCGATTTCATACTTAATTTGTTAACCTACTCGATAACCTTTTTCTTTTTCCTATTTTAAGATTTAAGCTCCTTGGAATTTTAATGCTTCAACTTAAAACTGCCAGCCAATTGCTGGTGAAAAAAGTCTCCAAAAGATAAAGAGAAAATGTTCCCTTCCTACAGGTGCAGAGAAACAGGCACTATCTGTGTGGCACAAAGCCAATGTCATGTCATGAAATCATACCTGGGAACATTTACTGAAGTATCTGTCCCACTCTCCTGGCCAGTATGGAGGTTTGAGTGAAAGGCCATGCTCCTGTTTTGTTTTCTGTTACTATAAAACTGTCCTTTAAAGTGTTATTTGTAAGGAAACGTATTTAAGATACCTGAATATCAGCATTTGTTGCCACGTCTTATAAAATAGAACCTGTAACACCTAAAGTTCTGAAACTATGGTCATCTTACTTAATAATGTATCGCTCTGCTACTAGTAACACTTAAATTGTCAATTCTGTTTCCCAGAAAGTGACAAATTTATCTGTCAGCTTTCTTTGTTAAGTGGAAGAAGAGCTTTGGAATTTCTCTCTCTCCTGTTAGGCACAAAAGTGTTATAAATCTGTCCTCTGTTGGATTCCTTATTCAAACAGTGGAGTCTTTGTTTCATTTAAATTACCAAAAAGATTGAGGATATGGAGCCAATCCATCATTCCAGCCGTATTCTTCTCTACCCCTCTACCCACACATGATGCTACATGGAGCTCCCCCCTCTGCACACATCATCTTCCAGTCGTCCCCTGCTAAGAACACCTCTTCCCACACCCATCTCAACCTATCAAAATCCAAGCCAAGATCCACCCAAAGGTCATCTCCTTTGCGAGGTCTTCCCCAATTCCTTCCGGAAAGACTTATTTTTAACGATACTTGCCATAGTATTTCCCTTCTCTCTTGGTAGACTTCATCTTTTCTGGTTTTACTGAGATATAATTGACATATAACATTGTATTCATTCTAGGTGTACAACACAATAATTTGACATATGTATATACTGCAGAATGATGACCACAATAAATTTAGTTAACGTCTATCACCTCACGTAGTCACAAACTCTTTTCCCTGAATAAGCTTTAATCCCACTGAAGATGGAGAATGTGCATTACTCCTCTTCCAAAGTATCAAGCAAAAGGCCTCGCAATGTAAGCATGCTCTCAGTATTTCAAAGATGACATTGAATGTCATCGAAGATTCTAGGGCCTGATTCATCACTATAACATAAGAATTCTCAGTGATTTCACTATCCTTAGAGAGAGATGAGCCTTCCAATCGTTTGCGCCCCTGGGCTCCTTGACCTCCTCTTCCAATGATTGTGATCACCACTCCCATGGTTTTACCCTAGACTTCGTTATTGATAACCATAGGCCTTCATAATCTCAACTTCAAATGCCACACTCTCCGAACACCGCCAAAAAAAAAAAAAAAAAAAAAAAAAGTTTCAGATAACTGGTTTCTCCGAGTGGGAGGAAAATGCATAGCCCCGGATAACACTTCTTAAAGTCAGCCCCTTCCCCCCTCCACCTCTGGCACAGAATCTGCAACACTTCGGGAGGAGCTGCTTACAGCCCAGAGTGAGCCTGCGGGTGGGGGCGGGGCATGAGGGGCTTTGTTCTGAAGCTATGTTTGCAAACCACTTGACACAACTCTGAGGGAAGATCGCTTTTCCCTACCGAAGAATGCCCCTCCAGAGCGCTAATACTGGTGGAGGGCGAAGCTTCCCGAGCTGCCCCCACCCTCGAGTTTAAGACTCGAGTCTTAAACTCAGAAAACTCACCCCAAACAGTCCTTTGAAAAACTGTCCCACCGGCTGTAGACCTCTGCCCTTTCCCACTGGAAATTGGGAGGGCGAGGCCAGAGATTTTTAGATAGGAGACAATGAAGGAAGGGTGGGAAGCTGCGGTTGCGTGCGAGCGCGCGTGCGCGCACCAGGACTCTTCTGTTGTCCCAGAGCTGCTGAAGCCCATCCTGGAAACAAAAAGAATCAGGGGCTTCCACAGCCTGAAGAAGGGCTCCAACCTTCCAACCCAACAGACGCATATTCTCAGAGAAAAGTACTGCGAAATGGCACAGCTGGCCCTATTACAGCTCAGACTGTACCCTTCGGGCCAGCCCCCCCCCCCACGCTATGTCCACGTGAGAGCACTGGACAGGGGAGGGAGGGGAGCTGAGTGTTCCTGGTGGGAGGCTGCTTTCTCCTGGGGCAGAATGGGAACCGGGAAAGGAGATACACCGGTGCCCTCCCGCTCCCCTAAACCGAGACACGGAAGGGAGAACCCCAAGAGAGCAGCTCGAGGACAGTGGGAAGGTCTGCATGCCGGGAAAGCTGGCAGCCAGTTTCCTGCCTGGACGGTCGCCGAGCTGTGCAGATCCGCAGGCCCACCCTATGGCCGTTGGAGCTGTGGATGGGGAAATTCTTGTCCTGGCCTAACAAGTAACTCGGCGGTCTGTTGTGCGTGAACCTGGAGTCTGGTGCCCCCTTGTGGTCAAGAGGTGGGAACATCACTCCCCGCGGTCGGAGTTGGAGAAAGGACCTTAGCAGTTCCCCAGGCTTCCTATGGAGGAGCACTGGGCTTACTTAGAGGGCCGTCCAGGAGATGGGAGACGGAAATGGGAGAAGTGCATGGGAGTCAGCAGGCATAGCTGCCCTTGGCTGAGGGAGGCCTCAGGGAAGGAGGAGCCCAGAGGAAAAACAGAACAGCCCCTGTGCAGAGACTCCGGGCCTCGCCCCCCAGCAGGGCACCTCACTAGATCGTGGCATTAGAGCTGGAGGAGGACCATATCCTCAAAAGTCTTCTATCTCCCAGAGGACGTAATATTGAAATTGTACTTGGGATTGGTCAGCTTTACCAAAGTAACTCTGACAGGAGATAAGCCCAAGGTGTCATGAAAGAATGGGGAAAAGAGGCTTGGTGCCACATGGTTGAAAACAGTGATGGGCAAAAATAAGTTTCAAGTACACAGTCCCCCACGAGCTGAGACCTGTCAACACATCAGTTATGTGTACCCAGGCACAGGCATGGAATTGGAAGGAGACAGAAAATACCAACAGTGCCACTTAATACCTTTATCGCCTTAGGCCAGTCCTATCAGACTCTCATTTTCTTCAGTCCTAAGAAGACCCTAATACCTAATGGGCAAGGTTATTAAGATTAGAGGCAGTGTGTATAAATGAATAGAAGCTGCTATTTATGTATTTGTTTATGATTGTGTGGAAGCGTTCATTGCCAGTTTCTTTGACAAAAGATTTGAAGTAAGTCTATGACAAAAGACAAGTAAAAAGAACTACTAAAGTAGAAATTAAAAATTTAAGAACAAGGAATGCTGAAGTGCTAACCAGAAATGTAAACATGGTGATTTCAGTTTCAAATTTGGTTTTGAGCTTCCTGTCAGCTGAGGTGTAAAGGGAAACCAGTACAACTCCAGTTACCAGAAAGGAAGAGGGGCACTGCCTTCTCAAGGGAAACGAGCTCTTCTGGGCTCCAAATTTCAAAAGCAAATTACCCAAAACCTTGACTATTCCTTACCGTGGGTTTCCAAGTGTCCCCAACTAGTAATACTGTAGGGACTGGGACAAATTTACTTCAAGGTAACGACTCATATTTCTACACTTCAGATCTTATCCCACATTTCTTCTCAGATGAGCTTTTCCTTAAGACATCCATCCTAAGATCACCCAAAGGACATTTGGACTCACCACTTCCACCCCCAAGGAGATGTTTTCATTTGTAACTCAGGCAGAAGCTTTAGGCTGATGACAAATTAAAGCAAAAGCATAGATGTATTTTTAGGTCAAACAGCTAAAATTCAAAGGCCTCTTCTCGTTCCAGAACCAATTTAGGCCTATAAGCCACATAGCTCTCCCTTTAAGGCCAAGGTCACCTTTCAGGGCTATTAGCACATGAAGTAAACAGCCTTTGCAAAACAGTACCACAGGTGAGCTCTCCCACCCAAACCCCACAGGCACCTCAACTAATCTGAATATGCTAACACAAGTTACCGGGGAAGATGCCAAAATAAGCTCCTGTCCTCCCTCACCTTTACTTTAATCCTCACATAGGTTTTGCTTTTACCATATGGTAATTATTTCCAAATCACAAGTGCAAACACTCACTCTGATTGGAAAATTAGCAGATTTAAAACTCAGGTAATTTGTCCCTAATGAGGAACTTGTTGAACTGAATTTAACAATTAACACACACCCTTTGCTGCCTGCGGCTCTGGGAGTGCAATAGAAAAGTAGGAAGGGCAAGCCGAAGGCCAAGATTGGCAGGACTTTGGCACAAGATGAAGGCTGGGGTGGGGCAAGGTTTGTAATAGGGCACATCAGGAACTTGACTGTTCAAATGGACATATATAGCCAATTACAAACATATGCCAAACTACAGAGAATGATATGGCGAACCTCCATGTACCCAACCGTAGCTCCCACAACTACCATCTCAGGGTTGCTCCAGCTTCATGTGGGTTGAGGAGCAAGCGACCAAGAAAATGGACAGGGCAGAGGAGTGAAAGAGAAGGTGGCATGTCTCCTCTCTCCAATTCCCGGAGGCCCCAAGCTCAAGGGGGATGGGGGGGCGCAGAAGTGGGATAGGTGAGTGAAATTTAACTATTGGGGTGGTTTCCGCCCTCCTCGTTAGCATTTTGAAGATGACTGGGCAGAGCCTGAGAAAGGGCTGATCCTTGTTCTCCAGTCTCTACTACTCTCCCTATCCAGTGGCTGGGGCCACTGGCTCTCGGCTCTGCAGCTGCAAACCCAGGTGACCGGAATCGAGGGCTTCTGGGAGCTCTGGCTTAGCACACAGGATCGGCATGATCACTCCCACTCCAACTGTGCGCCCCTCTGCCGACCGGCCCCTGCCTTTTCTCAAACACTGGGACCCATCTCATGCCTGAGGCTCTGTCTCTATCTCCTTTGCTGCTTGTCCCCCTAGAACTGCCCTATTCAACACCATAGCCACATGTAGCAACTGACCTGAAAGATGGCCAGTGAGGCTGAAGAACTAATTTTTTTAACTAACTCATTTAAAAACTGGTACTTGATCCAATTACTGGAAAACATCTAAGTATGGTTGGAAGGTGAATCTACATTTTCAACTGGAGATTTTACAAGAACCTAAGTACGGATCAAGTATGTCTGATAAAAATGTAGCATCTGAAGACAGGCTGTTAACTGTCTGGATTTTGAAGATTTAGTAAAAATAAACGAATGTAAAATATCTCATGAAGGATATAAGGGGTGCCTTGTCTCAGTCAGAGGACCGTGCGACTCTTGATCTCAGGGTTGTGAGTTCGAGGCCCACATTGGGTATAGAGATTACTTAAAAAATAAAATCTTTCCGGTGCCTGGGTGACTCAGTCCGTTAAGCATCTGCCTTCAGCTCAGGTCATGAACCCAGATTCCCTGGATCAAGCCCCATATCCGGCTCCCTACTCAGTGGGGAGTCTGCTTCTCCCTCTCCCTCTTGCTCTACCCTGCTCATGCTTACGCACGTGCTCTCTCTCTCTGAAATAAATAAAATCTTTTAAAACATAAAATGAAATCTCTTTAAAAATACAGATTACATGTCAAAATGGTAATCTTTTTAATATATTGGGTAAAATTAAATATTAACGGTAATTTCTCCTGCTTCTATTTACTTAATAAGATGCGACAACTAGAAAATTTAAATTATATATGGGGCCCACATTATAGGTTGATTGGACAGCGGTGACACAGAAAAAGACTCCTCTATGCACTTGCAAGTACCCTTAAAAAATAACAATCCTGGTGGCTCAGTCACTTAAGCATTATGATCCCGGGGTGCTGGGATGGAGCCCCATGTCCTCTCTGCTCAGCGGGAGTCGACTTCTCCCTCTCCCTGCCACTCCCCCTGCTTGTACTCTCTCTCTCTCTGTGTGTGTCAAATAAATCAATAGAATCTTTAAAAAAAAATACAATTCTGTTGACGAACTCCTGCCTGTGGTAGAGGCCGCAATTACCAGCCATGTCCTGCTATATTGGCCCCACCCAATTTTCCTAGATGATCATTTCCTGGACCATTCCCTTTGCTCCCTGTTGGAACATTCTGGGCCACTTACTTTCTTTCACACAACCACTGCGAGTTGGTCAGCCGTTAAGTCATGAACACACAGACTGCACGAATCTAATTTCAGACTAAGATGATGAATCTGACCGGCGATATGGAAGAGCCTCAAGGTTCCTAAGATACTAAAATAAATGTAAAGCTTATTCACGAAACATACCCAGTTGATATCCTCAAAAGGGACCTTCCATGAAGTACCCACTTTGGTAAGAATAATTACAAGGAAATATACAAAGACCACCAAATGGTGATCTGACACAAAACTGCTTGCCTAGGACAGAAGCATCCCATTACCCCACCGTAAGGTAAATCACTGTCTCCCAGCAGTACAGTTCAACCTTGAACAACACAAGTTTGAGCTCCGTGGGCCCACTTAAATGTAGGTTACACTTGATATATACATATCACAGGACTATACCTGAGTTTTCTTTTCCCAATAATTGCCATAATATTTTCTTTTCCCTAGCTTACTTTATCGTAAGAATACAGTATTTAATACATATAAAGACAACATACGTGTTAGCC
>NW_019154107.1:6071272-6079264 GCF_002288905.1 Enhydra lutris kenyoni | reverse complement strand
GGCTAACACGTATGTTGTCTTTATATGTATTAAATACTGTATTCTTATGATAAAGTAAGCTAGGGAAAAGAAAATATTATGGAATTTATTATGGAAAATATTATGGAAATTATTGGGAGGAGAAAATTCCTGTACAGTACTGTATGTTATTTCTAAAAAATATGCACATAACAGACTTGGGAAATTTAAAGCTATGTTGTTCATGGTTGTAACGTACTACAGGGAGATATAGGTGAACTTTTCTTGAATAATGTGGCACTCCTTTCCTAGACAATAAATAAATTAGTGTTTCTGTATAATTACCATTGGTGATCTTTGATTATTTGCTTCTAATCATCCCCATCCAAGACTGGCCATTTGAGGCAGCTGCCACACTGATTAACAGGAAAGGGTAAACACCCTTGAAGTAAAATCCCAGAGTGTGTATTTATTCACACAATTGTGTAGGGAGGACTTACCATGTGCCTTGTGCTGTGTTAGGCTCCAGCTGGGAATGGGAGAATATGGATACCAAAGAAAAGAAAAATGCCTCTTCAGAATCTAGATCTTATTCATAACTCATGTAAGTTCAGCCTTTATCAATTTAAGCTACATTCCCAGTTGATAAAGTTGCAGTAGAATAATGCCTGTCACATCGGCAGAGATGAGTATGTAATAAAGAGATTGGGAAACAGAATGCTCAAGAGTTTAGTGGCTTGTCACCCTATCACAGGTCAGAGGGCAGAACACAGACCATAAGATGGAGATAAGATTCCAGATGAGGGGCTCCTGGGTGGTTCAGTGGGTTAAAGCCTCTGCCTTCGGCTCAGGTCATGATCCCAGGGTCCTGGGATCGAGCCCCGCATCAGGCTCTCTGCTCAGCGGGGAGCCTGCTTCCCCCTCTCTCTCTGCCTGCCTCTCTGCCTACTTGTGATCTCTGTCAAATAAATAAAATCTTCAAAAAATAAAATAAAATAAAATAAAATTATATATAAAAAAGGATTCCAGATGAAAAAGTATTGCCCAGTGCCTGCGGTCCAGGGACGTGTCTCCACAGAGCAAGGGTGTGCTTACTCATAAATGTAAGTTAAAACAAATCTCTTATCTCATTCTCAATTCCTATTTTGAGAAAATCTTGGGGAAAACATCCACTTGTCCTAAGAAACTTTTGTTTTCTTACAAATAACTAAACATGTTAGGTTCCTTGCTGGATAAGCTGTCTTCAGGGTCATGTTCCCGCTTCTCCCATCTTCCCTAACCGCTACCAATCTTGTCCTTGTGTTTCGTTGTGTGCTGCCTCCTGAAATAGCTCCGTGGCTACCCGTTCATTAGCAGAAGCTGAGTTTATGCTCACCTGTGAGGATGAGGACATCCTTGACAGTATCAGTAGTGTTTCAGGTAAATATCTTTTTCCGCAAAATAATCCATCTCCAGAACTTTAGTATTTCATCTACAGGGGAAAAGTACTTAACTGCTTTCATTGCATCTTGAAAAACACCTAGGCTATAAAATAGAGGATTTCTTCCCGCTTTTCTCACTACATGCTATGCACTATTGTGATGTACTTGTTGTAACTCACTCAGTCCTTGCAAGGACTGTATAAGGAAGGTACAATTATGAATGTGGACACAAGGCCTTGGGAGCTAAGGGTCACCTACCTATAAACTATCAGAGCCCAGATTTGGACCCAAGCTTCTTGGGGTAAGAGACCATGTCCTTTCCCACACTGCCCTCTTCATGGCCTCACTGAGGACAAGACATAGACCCATCGATGGTGGGCTCACCATATGGTTGGAGAGACCCTAAGGCGGATGGATGAAATGACAGATTATAGCCTGTCGCTTAACTATGTGTTGGTGCTTGAGGGGAGCTAATAACTGGCATCTCGGCCAGAGTTTGGCACCATCTGAAAGAGAGAGTGATTTAGACTCAAACAGTTGAACATTACTATATTCTCTGTGTAAGTGACGCTCTTATGTTGGAAGATGTAAGTTAGATGTGGACCAAGCAAGTTTCAAAATACCGCTCCCTGGCTGTAGGGCCATGCTTCCACTCCCAGGCAGAGCTGGAGAAGTGCAGACCCCTCCCCACAGGTCTGGCCTTCTCACCCAGGAGAATTGAGTGGGCAGAGCAAGGCTAATGTTACTCTAATAAGGGCAAGATGATAGGTGATGATCAAGCTTGCTTAAACTGTACATAGCGGCCAGATTATTGAATGGTTATCACATCAGCCTGGCAAGGAGTTGCTTACAAGACATGCATTATTCATTTAATCCTCAAAATGACCATATTGGTGGTTAGTGTTGTAAACTCCATTTTCAAGCGAGACAACTGAGAGGATACTGTAATTCATCTTGCTAATGGAGGGGCCAGGATTTGAATCTCGATAGCCTGGCTCCAGAACCCATAGTCTTAACCACTAAGCTGGAGCTGCTTAAGAAATTTATAGGGTCAGTCTGGAGATAACTAGGACTAGGTTGGGGCGCCTGGCTGGCTCAGTCAGTTAAGCTTCTGCTTTCCGTTCAGGTCATGATCCCTCGTTCCTGGGATCAAGCCCCACATCCAGCTCCTTGCTCCGTGGGGAGCCTGCTTTTCTCTATTACTCTGCCTGCCGCTCCCCCTGCTTATGCTCTCTCTCAATGTCAAATAAATAAAATCTTTTTTAAAAAAATAACCAGGGCTAGGTGTAACTGCTATTTATAAAGTTATTTTCATAGAAAAATACTTATAAATCAGGGGCACCTGGGTGGCTCAATCAGTTAAGCTTCTGCCTTCAGCTCAGGTCATGATCCCAGGGTCCTGGGATCCAGCAACATGTCTGCTCAGGAGGGAGCCTGCTTCTCCCTCTGCCTCTGCCCCCCTCCCCTGCTCCCCTGCTCCCCTGCTCATGCTGTCTCTTTGTCTCTGAAATAAATAAAATCCTAAAAAAAACAAAAAACAAAAAAAAATACAAAAAAACTTATAGGGCTCCTGGGTGGCTCAGTCGGTTAAGTGTCTGCCTTCAGCCCAAGTCATGATCCCAGGGTCCTTGGATCATCCCACTTAGGCTCCCTGCTCAGCGGGGAGTCTGCTTCTCCTCCTTCTGCCCCTACCCCCTGCTCATACTCAAGCTCTCTCTCTCTCTTTGCTAAATAAATAAACAAAATCTTTATTTTTTTAAAGATTCTCTATGCATGGGGTGTGATCTCAGGTGCACCTTTCTTTTTTTTTTAAAGATTTTATTTGTTTATTTGACAGAGAGTGAGAACACAAGCAGGGGGAACGGCAGGCAGAGGGAGAAGGAGAAGCAGACTCCCCACAGAGCAGGGAGCTCAATGTGGAGCTCAATCCCAGGATCCTGGGACCAAGACCCGAGCCAAAGGCAGTTGCTTAACCAACTGAGCCACCCAGGTGCCCCAAATAAATCATACTTCGAAGACCACCCTCTCATAGAATGGGACTTCCTCCATATAGAGGTCAAAGATGATCAACCATCCTGGAGTTGCCAGTTAGCTGCTGTATTGAAATGAGCAGAATTATCCCAAAGTGACCACATTCTGGCCGGCTGGGACCACGAATCAGCTGAGGCTGGAGCAGGGTGGAAGAAGCTTCTATTGCAGGGTTCCTGGTGGGGCAGCATGTCTCCTCGACCGGGCTCCAGTGAGAACTGGGAAGGGTACGAGCCTTCCCCTGCCTACAAGCTGACAAGTGAGTCGGCTTTAATCTCACGGATGCTGGCAGAAATCACCAGAACACTGGGCCAGAGGCAAAGGATGTGATTCCCCATAGCACGACAGGCAGCGCGCGCTTCCTATTTGCGCTGGTTCTCCTGCCCCCCCCCCGCCCCCCGTGTTCTGCTGGGGCAACACAGAGCAGGGCCCAAGCGGATGCTGCGCTTCAGTGGATGCCAGTCACTGGGGAGGAAGCAAGCCTAGGAAACACCAGTAAGGGAAAGAGAACTGCAAGCAAACCTGCCCAGTTTTTGCCCTAAACGGAGCTCATTATAACGGCCAACAAACACATTTTTCTCTGGCTCCACATGGAGACATGATCTCTATCTCCTAAGGCCGTTCACTCCACAAACTTTCTTGCAAAGTTAGCTCAGAATAAAAGCTGTCAGTGCCTCTGCTCACAAGATGTGCAGAAACAAGAGAAAGCCACGGAGAAGTGTCTCCCGATAGACCTCAGGAGCCAGAGGCTGGAATTCCCAGAAACCTCTTTCAGCATCTAGGGTCCAGCTCTAGACTGCGGGGCACCCAAGCAGTCTGTGTGTCCCTTGCTTGAGAAGGTCATTTTCTCACGCTAGTTAGAAAGGACAGCAATAAGGGTGTCAGTCCCTCTGCTGGAACGTGGACCCCACGCTGCGTATCCAGGAGGATATGGTGGCACTGGCAGTCTCCTTGAATGTGTGACAGGAGCAAAGGGACCGGTGCCTTCTCTTCTCTTGCTGCCCTGGCATCGTAAGTTTTTCTCTCTCCCAAAAAAGTTAATGACTGAATTCGTTTCAAGGCCTGGTATGTGACCGGCAAGACCCAGATGGTCTCAGTATAGTCGATAAAGAAAAATAACCAGACATCTTAGAGTTTACAAGCAGCCAGAAGGAGAAAGATCAAACAGGACAGAGACCCAGCAAAAACAGGATTGCCAGAGAAGACAGATAACAAATAAAAAATAAAACTAGGATTTAAAGAGATTCAAGTACAGCATTAGGGTGACCATCTGTCCCAGTTTGCCTGGGATTGAGGGAGTTCCAAGGGTATGAGACTTTCAGTGCTAAAACCAGGACGGTGCTGGGCAAACCAGGCTAAGTTGGCCATCCTGTGCACAGACCCCTATTTCCACACATACAGACTCTGCGAAACCAGATGCTGTGGTTTCAAACTTAAAGATACCACAGAAGAATTAAAGGAGAGGATATCTGTTCTTGCAGCCAGAGTCGGTAATCTGGGTGAAGGGAAGAAATATCTCAAAGCATAATATCTCAAAGATACAAAAATGTGGAGCTTACAGGGAGAAGACAAGAGTCTTGGTGGAGGATAGATCTAGGAGACATAACAAGCAAAAAATAGGCCATGAAGAAGAAGAGGGAACTGGTAGAGGGGAAGCATAATTAAGCAAATAATAAATGAAAATCCCTTAGAACAAAACAAAGGCCCAAGTTTGCAGACTGAAAAAGTACACCAAGTTCCCAGTAGGTTCCATGAGAATTGTACTGGTGATCTATGATTAAGTTAATAACAGAGCAATTGCACTCTGGGGCATATAAGTGATGTTGAACCCTAGGTAAGTCCAAAGAGACGAAGAGAAGGTCAGCTTTTATTAGTTTTTTTTTTAAATGATGGTTGGAATTTTTCTTAAGTTTATTTAGTTAAGGGATCTCTATACCCAATGTGGGGCTCGAACTCACAACCCCGAGATCAACTGTCACATGCCAGCCAGGCACACCAAGAACTCTCCCCTTCAGGGCTTCCCGATGCCATTTTAAATAATGAGGGCTCCCTTATTTTCCCATCCTCCTGTTCTGCTTTCAGCCATAAGGAGAGCACCCTTTGGGATGCTCCTGACTCAACAGCATGAGAAATACATCAACTGGACCTGGACCCGGACCCAACCTGAAGGTCAGAGTCAAGCCCAGCCTAGATTTGTAATGTGTGAGTAACTAATAATTATAATTTAATGCCAAGATTTTTGTGGTAGTTTGTTCCATAGCATCATTCTGGCAATAGTTGATATATATACTTAGGCATACCTTGGTGAAAGTCTAAATCTCTAGAATAAAAGATAAATCTTAAGGTTCTACTCAGAAAGAGAAGTTTTCTACAAATAGAAAATAAGAGAAGTATTGGACTTCTCTTATTCAACATTTGAATGTCTAGAAGACAGAGGATGTTGAAATAACATCTAAAGACTTCTGAGAGTTCAGGACTACCGCCCCAGGACCCCATATCCAGCCAGGATTTCGTTCATCCATAAACAATTTTTTTCACTTTTTAAGAATTAAAAAATGTTAACAACCACATGACCTATTAGAGAAAAATACTTAAATCATACTAACCAAGCGATGAATGAACAGAAACAGGCCTCGAGTACTAACATTTAAATGGATAATGATTGGATATCTGCAAATAAGTAACACATGGTTTCATCTAAATCAGTCATGAGCGAACACCTTGGAATACAGAATATAAGTACTAGATAAGGAATTTTTTTAGGTCTGTATTCTTAAAAGAAGTTGCTGGAATGGTAATTTTAATAATAATATAGAACTAAACTATTTTGGAGTCACCTAGGCTTTGATGTTGTGAACATGGAGGCAGAATGGAAAAAGAACATTTGAAATTTCTCAGCTGGGGCCAGAGAAGGAAGGGAAGTTAAAATAGTCTAATAATCTCATCTTGTTGGAGTAGGGGATGCAAGGAAAAATAAATTGCCTTAGTGAGACAAGAGTTGAGGGGTCTTGTTTTCAAGTAATATTAACAAGTTAAGAATAAGAATACCAGAGAATAAGTTGCCATTAAAAGAATGGAAAAGTACAGGGGTGCCTGGGTGGCTCAGTTGGTTGAGCGGCTGCCTTCGGCGCAGATCATGATGCCAGGGTCCTGGCATTGGGCCCCCTGCTCAGCGAAGAGCCTGCTTCTCCCTCTCCCTCTGCCTGCCACTCTGCTTACTTGTGCTCTCTCTCTGTCAAATAAATGAAATCTTCAAAAAAAAAATGGAAAAGTACAATGGAATGTCCAAATTAGCAAGGACAAAAAATGGAATGGATAGCAACTTCATAAAAGCAAAAGAAAAGGAAAAGAACCATCAAAAGTAAAATGATATAGCATGACTACAACACGGAACAGTAACATCAAGCATATCAGTCATTTTAGTAAATGCAAATGATCAGACATGTCCAAATAAGTTTAAAACAAAAAGAAACCCAACTGTATAATCATTTTTAAGAAATAAGACATAGCGAGCCCATGCCATAAAAAACCAAAATGGCAATATTATCATCAGGAAAGGAAGGAGTGGAGATGAAAGCATTTCCAAGGGGCCAAAGAGGGACATTGTGGAACAGCCGAAGAAACAAGGGTCAAAAACTGGTATGTCCCGAGCAACACTGCAGCTGAATATATAAAGAAGAGCCTAGGATAGAGGCTGGAAGGATGCCAACGTTTCTGACTTAGGAAGAGGTGAAGTTAGAATGGGAGCCTGAGAAGGAGTGGCCAGGGAAGTAGAGGAAGAACAGGAAAGTGGGCGATGGTATTTTCTGGAAGTCTCAACCAACATACAGGTAAAGGTGACCCCAGCAACAGTGGCTGGGCCGACTCCACCCACGGCCGGCTCCAGGGTCAGAGAAGACAGGACCTGGGCGACAACATTCCCTCCCCCACGGGGAGGCTAGGGGAGACCGCGGCCTTTCCACACAACCCTTGCTCTCCTGTGGCTGCGGTTTGTGGCCAAGTGTGATGG
The DNA here is from genome assembly GCF_002288905.1 of Enhydra lutris kenyoni. Classification (NCBI taxonomy): domain Eukaryota; kingdom Metazoa; phylum Chordata; class Mammalia; order Carnivora; family Mustelidae; genus Enhydra; species Enhydra lutris. The sequence continues at coordinate 6,071,848 of NW_019154107.1, read as the reverse complement.
AGATGTAGTGCAGAATTAGGTTCTCTTATCTTAGTGGAGTGCTGTGAAGAAAGCTGTCCAGCGTTTGGATGACACGGCAGAACACACCAGTATGTGGACATCAAAAGATCTATTTAACTTCCTGAGACTTAAAAAGTCAAACCGTGTTAAGATAATGTCATGTTTCGGGGCGCCTGGGTGGCTCGGTCGGTTAAGCATCTGCATTTTGCCCAGGTCATGATCCCACGGTCCTAGGATCAGGCTCCCTGCTTGGTGGGGAGCCTGCTTCCCCCTCTCCTCCTGTCTCTGTCCACGCTTGTGCTCTCTATTTGTCAAATAAATAAATAAAATCATTTTTTTAAAAGATTTTATTTATTTGACAGAGAGATCACAGGTAGGCAGAGAGGCAGGCAGAGAGAGGTGGGAGCAAGCTCCCCACTGAGCAGAGAGCCCGATGCGGGACTCAATCCCAGGACCCTGGGATCATGACCTGAGCCGAAGGCAGAGACTTTAACCCACTGAGCCACCCAGGCGCCCCTAAAATCATTTGAAAAAAAAAAAAGATAGGGGCGCCTGGGTGGCTCAGTGGGTTAAAGC